>NC_061122.1:37157034-37284577 GCF_002878395.1 Capsicum annuum | reverse complement strand
GCCTATATTATCAGAACTACAGTTTCAGTCATGTTAGTTATCAGTAAACTATGTATTAGCGTACAGATCTAGATATCACCTAATCACGATCTCAGTTACTATGTATGTATGTTTGTACTCTTACGTTCATATCAGTCAGTCAGTTAGCATTGTTCATGCATGTAAACCCTTTGCATTTATCCTACCTCACTCGTATACTCAGTACTCCAGTTGTACTGACGTATTTACACTATGGTGCTCTTTTTTCATGTTACACCATAGGTTCAGAGACACAAGTTTCAGATCAGTAGTAGCATTCCAGTTGCAGAGTTGCAATGAGTCCTCATCCATTTGAGGACGATATTATTTTATTTCATTCATTATTTTAGTTCAGTTTTGCTAGACGGAGTTAGTTGGAGACATATTCCTTTAACTCCTTATTCAGACAGTATTTAGAGGCTTTCAGATTTAGTTCAGATTTGATTCAGTTTTTAGTTGTCTTGGGTATCTTTCACCCATATGGATATTATGTTTTGACAGATTCCTTATTCAGTTGAACCTTATGGCCTACATGTTCATCTTTTCTGCATTATTATGTTATATATTGCAGTGTGCAGGTACAGATATCAATCATGGGTTAGTTTGTGGTCCTTCGAGGTCATAAGCACCGTGTAGCATTCCGGTTCACAAAATCGTGGCGTTACAAAAAATTATCTACATATGAAAAGGAGTTGATTGGCCTTGCAAAAGCAGTCCAGCATTGACGGCCATACTTATGAGGGCACCCCTTTCTTATACAAACGGATCATTTCAACCTAAAATACTTGTTAGAACAATGACTTACTACACCTCTTCAACAACACTGGTTGAGCAAACTCACGGGTTACGACTTCACAGTGGTCTACCGGGCTGGTTATCTCAATAAAGTTGTTGATGCTTTATCTAGAACTACACTGAGGACCCTTCTTTGAATGCTATTAGCTACCCTAGTAGCATATTACTGGACAGCATCCGTGAGAAGCTTGTGTCGGAAGAACTATTGGATTTGTTTGATAAATCAAGCAAAGAAAGTTAATTCGGACTAGAAAGTTCTGGATGAGTTATTTTTGTTTAAAGGTTGCATCTACTTTTAAAAAATTCCCCTTTGCTACCTACTGTACTATCCACCTATCACGATAGTGCGTATGAAAGAATACACAAAACATTGCATCGAATTCATAGGGATTTTTACTGGAAAGGTATGAAAACTGACATTGCCACATATGTTGTTGCCTGCCCGGTATGTCAACGCAATAAATTAGAACATTTAAGTCCCGTAGGATTATTACAACCTCTCCAGCTACCGACTCAGATCTGGGTAGACATCTCAATGGATTTTATAGATGACTTACCCAAGTCTTGGGGAAAATCAGTCTTGTTTGTAGTACTAGATCGGTTCTCAAAATATGCTCATTTCATACCATTATCTCATCCATAAACGGCCGTACGGATGGCTCAAGTATTCATTGAGAAAATTGTTCGCTTTTATAGGATACCAGAAACTATTACTTATAATAGAGATGTAGTGTTTACTAGAACTTTTTGGAAGGAACTTTTTTGCTTGAATGGTGCTAAATTACAATTCTCCACTTCTTACCATCCTTTAACAGATGTCCATATGGAGGTCATTAACCGTACTATAGAGATGTATCATCATTACTTTGTTGGTGATTATCTTCGAAAGTGGGTTGATTAGGTTCCATAGGCAGAATTTTGTTACAACATATCTTTTTATTCGGCATTGAAGACCACACCCTTCATGGTTGTTTATGGTCATGATCCACCCCATTTTCTTTTTTATGTACCAGGGAAAAGTCAGGTAAAAGCTGTTGAGAGTGCATTGTTGGATCGTGATAACGTTTCGGGTGATATTCAAAATATGTTACAGGCATCCCAACAATGAATGAAGGAATATTTATAATAAGTTGTCCCCCAAATTTTATCGTCCATTTCCGATCTTAAGTTAAATTAGATAGGTTGCATATGTTTTGGATTTGTCAAGTGACAGTCGAATTTATAATATTTTCCATGTTTACCCTTTAAAGGCATTCAAAAGTGAACACCGACCACCTATGACAGAGCTACCATCACTGGAGGATGGCTGAGTAGTTCCTCTGCCTGCTGCAGTCATTACAGCTCGTGTCAATCATGGTACAAAGAAGATTCTTATATAATGGTCAGGTATTCCAGAGGAAGGGGAGGATATACACTTTTTTCGGCAGGTTTATCCATCGTTCGAGCTTGAAGACAAGTTCTTTCAGCATGAGAAGGGTAATGTTGTGGATGCATTTGTGGGCAAGACATATGTCTGTTTAGAAATTAATTTTATTGTCAGTAGTTTTATTTATTATTCAAAAATAGGATGCATGTTAGCTGACGTTACTAGTCTAAAATAGGGTTTTGTGTTTCGTAGTTTCATAAGGATTAGGCTTCTTATATGCTGTAACAAAGACTCCTATTTAAGGGGAGAATTGGAGAATAAAATTTACGCAGAATTTCAACCAGAATCAAGAGATCGGAGTTCTCTCCCGTTAAACTCTAAGGTTTCAGTCTCCCTTTTAATGAGCTGAATTTATATATCAAATATCGTTATACAAAATAAGTCGTTCTAGGATTTCTAACAAAAGCAAAGGGAAATCAAAGGTAATTGATTTAGATTTTCCTATTAATCATCTTGTGACTTGATCCTTTGCAAGAAATTGTAACACATATGTTGCTTGCTCGCCTAATAGCTCTCTCACTGAAGTAGATGTTCAGAAGTTCATTGCGGATCAGTTATACTCATGAAACAATGACATCTCTTTAGAGATACATAGGATGATTGCATGACTAGTTTAGAGGATCTCTCTATATTAGCTAAAAGAAAACATTTTGATAAGATATAGAGCACAAAATTAATGACGTTGATGTAACTAGGGTCATATCAGCACCATTATTGTCTTAATTATTCAATTTGACACAATTAGTGCAATATGTCAGATAAGATTTGGCTGGTGTAAGAAGTATTAAAAATAATTTGTAGCTTTTTTGGAAGTTTTTGGAACCATTTGAACATTTGCTCTTGAATTGATTATAGGGCGTGTGTACGGCTTTAAGCAATGTCAACATGGACCCGGTTAAGGCTATCTGTCAGGACGTGATTGATTAACTTATAATTGTCACCTCATGATACAAGAGAAAACTAGGAATTCACGAAATGGACACACAAGATGCAAAAATCAGCAAGCCTAAACAACACAAAATAAAGGTGATGAAGAAGAAGATTGCATAAACGTAAAGATAGATAGAAAGACCCTTACTTCTACCAAGTGATTAACAAAAGATGGTGTATCAAACAATCAATCAAACCTCACCATTACAAGCTCAAACCTTACTCTTAGGTGGACCAAGGGAATTCACACTCCTCAAAACCCACCTTTCATGTCAATTTGTCAACACAAGTGAAATCCATCAATTATGCTAACCCTAATTCAGTTTCTCTCTCTTAAGGAGAAGGAGAATATACAAGCTAACACTAATATTACAATCTGAAAATTCACTCAATTCATTATGTCAAAAACTAAGGAAAATAAGAGCGAAGGTGCTTATTTATACTTATTACAAACAAGGACAAAAATACCCTTAATGAAGAATGCTTCTTTGGAGTGTAAAAAGGGAGACTTAAAAGACAACAATAGCCCTAAAATGGGGCGCCTCTTGAGTATCAAATCATAGTGTGCAAAGTCTATTTTTTCCTTCAAGTGAGGCGCCTCTTGAGTGTAATGGTTCTTTTCTCCTCCTTCCACTTGACAAGACTTTAAAATGCTCCAAACATTTGCCAATTCCAAAGTTTGAACCTTTGACAATGCTTTGTACAATTTTGTGGACCTTATGCTTGTATCATCCTCTCCATCTTGAAGGGAATTTGTCCTTAAATTAAGATCCTACAAAATCAAAGAGAGAAGAAAAACAAACACACAATCCTCTTGGTAGAAGGGTTAACATTAGTGCCAAATTATATGAACACACCAAGGGGGCACACTTTTAAAATATAGCCAACAATCCTTTGTAGTAATCATGAAACACTTACTATAATCAACACAAAGGACATCACTAAGATATGCATCAAAGAGAGAAAAGTTCAACCCAAAATCATCACATATTTCAACACTCCAAGGTTCTTCACATTTGAAATACAACCACGAGTCCTTTATGTGTGAAATGAGAAGCTTAGCATGAATGGAATAAAGGAGGTGGTTTTGGAAAATATCAAGAGATAAGGAAACTACAATTGTGTTAACGGCTTTACTATACCCAAAAGGTAAGACTACCTTTGGCTTAGTAAACATAAGATACATTTGTTTCATTACCTCTACAAAGGACCTCATCAAATATGGTTCCACTATTGATCCTAAGGTCCATCTCACCCACACATCAATATCATTCAAACAAGGAAACCAGCCACCAAACTTCCTACCTCTATACAATACAAATTCAGAATTAACATGCTTATCATCATAGCTAAAGAGGTAGTATTCAGAATTAACATGCTTATCATCATAGCTAAAGAGGTAGTATAGAAAGGAATCAAGTGTGAAGGCATTATGCCAAGGGGGTACACTTTTAAAATACAACCAGCAATCCTTTGTTCTAACCATGAAACATCTAGTATGAGCATTACAAAGGATAGGTATAAGACAAAATCAAAGGAAAATAAGCATAAGCCAAAACAATCCCTTTTCTTCCCACTAGTACACCGGGATCAAATGGGTGAAGTGGCCAAGGGACTAAACCGAAGCTACTCATTCCATCTACTAGCGTATCACACTTACCCAAAGCATTAGTTCTTAAGGGAAGACTAGCACACAAGGATAAGGACCTACGGCTTAGTAGGCTTCCTTTAACAACATACACCTCATCATCTGCAATCTCTCCATACACATAATCACCAAGAACATAATTAATAGCAAGGTTCTCACCAGATAAGATGTTCAAGAGACCATATTCATTATCAAGATAAATATTATATACATTAACACTAACTTGAGGCTCATCAAGCACATCATACATAAACTCAAGTAGTGGGCTACATTCATGAGTAAATTGATTATCATTCACATCCTCACTAGTTGTTGGCAACTCACATACCAACGTAGACTCACCTTAGTTTTCACAAGGGTCAACTAGTGTGTGAATACTCTTGTCACTTAGTAATAGAACCTTATTCAAGTCATGAGTGCTAGCACTAGATGGACACAAATCATTCTTAAGAAAAGAATCAATTTTGTCATCTTTAGGATTAAATAGTGCTTGCAAACTTACATCAAGAATTTGGTCTTCATGCAATCTAACAATACCAAGAGTATCACAAAGGAAAGACTCATGCAATTCTTCTCCAAGAAAACCATCAACTACATCCATTTGGATACTACTAGCCACATTACGACATTCTAAGTTTATAAGAGTGTAGGAGATAGCATTCTTACCTTTTAGCTCACATGAGGTATGGCCTTCACCTAGGTTTGGATCATGGAAGCCCATTTGTTCCTTTGGGAAGCTCTCATTACAAGGGAGTTTGTCAAGAATTCTTTCTTCCATCACCTCTTTATCATTTTTCTCAAAGTTGGAATTCTTAGCCAAGAGCTCCATTTGATCAACAACCATGTGTTCTTGAGGAACTCTCCTTGAATCCTTCGATGGAAGTATATTATCTTGAATATGCACACAAGGAGAATTGATACTAGGCAAAATGCTAGTATCTTGATTAGTGGTGATTCGGCTTAGATGGCATGCTTCAATCATCAATTGGCGTAGACTTTCAAGGTGCCGATGGAAATTTTCAAAAGATCCGAGGTATTATAAATACTATAACTATCCGAAGTGGATGATGTTGTTCCTTCCATTGTCAAGGTACCTAAAAAGAGGGAAAAAATAGCAAAGGCAAAAACCTACAAAACGAACAAATAAGTTAGTTCAAATAACCTCGCACACTCACACTCGGATCTCACCTCACACTTGGTCTCACAAATATTGAATACTTGGCAATACTTGGTAAGTGAATTGAGTGGTGAATATGCCTTGGTCCAAAATCAATTTTTGTTTGATAAGACTCGAATAAAATGATGCACGGACTTAAACCAACAAACTACTATGACTTAAAAACAAGAAAAGCACACAAAAAGTGAAGACACGAACAAAACGGACTCAAGACTAACTATCAACCTAGTAGGTACTTACTAGTTTGCTAATTCGTGATAGAATCAACACAAAAGCAACTAGAAACAACAAATAAAAATTAGAAATCTAATTTAGAACTCAATTTGGTTGTTCATAAAGTGATGATGTGGCAACTTGTGATTGGACGTCACTTTTCAAAATTTTCAAATCCCAATTCACTTGTTTCGGCCAAAAATACTTAGAAGAAGAAGAAGAAATTTTGTCTGGGAGGAAATAATTGAAGGTTTGGAGCCCTTTTGGAGCTTCAAATTAATTCAAAATGGATTGGTCCCCCCTTGTACTTTCAATTGTACTTGATTATTCCCTTTGTCTCTTCTTTCATTTGGATGACTATGAATATGCCAAGGAATATTCTTTCATAAACACCAAGTACACTCTCTTTCTTCTTCTTTTTTTGATAAAACACACTCTTTAAATATTCTTCTTCAACAAGCTATGAAGATGGTGAAGAACAATATGAATATTCAAGAGTTGACCCAAGTTTGACCACAAGGCAAATGAACTCTAACTTCAATTTTTCTTTTGGATCTAGGTTCCTTGGGCCAAGGAAAGCTCAAATAACACAAAATCAGCCACAAACACGCCAAAAAATGATATGCACCATGAGATCCCAACTTAAAAAGCTTCAAACAAGGCACGACAATGGTGGATCTAGCTCAAAAACAACCAATCTTATTCCAAATATAGATATAGACTCCCTAGGTGCTAGGGAAAAAGAATCTAGAACTTGAAACCAACAAAACAACACAAAAACATGTAGATCTAAGATTTTAAAATCTGCCCAAACACAAAAACGGGTTTACAATTTTTTTTTGTGAGATTTTCGATTTTCTACACTCTTTTTTATTGAGATTTTCTTAGATCCAAGACTTAGGGTTGTAAGAACAACCCTAAAACATGGCTCTGTACCAAATGATATAAGAGAAAACTAAAAATTCACAAAATGGACACACAAGATGCAAAAATCAGCGAGCAAAAATAACACAAAAGAATGGGGATGAAGAAAAAGATTGAATAAATGTAAAGATAGATAGAAAGACCCTTACTTCTACCAAGTGATTAACAAAAGATGGTGTATCAAACCATCAATCACACCTCACCGATAGAAGCTCAAACCTTCCTCTTATGTGGACTGAAGGAATTCACACTCCTCAAAATCCACTCTTATGTGCTAACCCTAATTTGGTTTCTCTCTCTTAAGGAGAAGGAGAATACTAAAAGCTAACATTAATATTACAATATAAAAATTCACTCAATTCATTATGTCAAAAACTAAGGAAAAATAAGAGCTAAAGTGCCTATTTATACTTATTACAAATAAGGACAAAATACCCTTAATGAAGAATGCTCCTTTGTAGTGTAAAAAAGGGAGTCTTAAAAGATAACAATAGCCCTAAAATGGGATGCCTCTTGAGTTTCAAATCATAGTGTGCAAAGTCCATTTTGTCCTTCAAGTGAGGTGCCTCTCGAGTGTAATGGTTCCTTTCTCCTCCTTCTACTTGACAAGGCTTTAAAATTCTCCAAACACTTGCCAATTCTAAAGTTTAAACCTTTGACAATGCCTTGTACAATTTTGTGCACCTCATGCTTGTATCACCTCATGTGCTACAACAACTATAACAAATACTCCTCAACACAAGACATATATGTCTCTCCTTTTAGACTTCTCTATCCAATATAATGCTTACTATGTTAGCACATACCAACATATTTTGTACTCTGAGTCTACCAAAAATTTCTCCATTATCTAGGCTTGAGACCTGCATTATGACCAACCAATTTATGTTAATTTTATTTAATATTTTGTCAGAACTCTGGTGGGAAGTAACTGATGGTCTATCTTAAACAACTCTCTACCTTTATACGAAAGGGTAAGGCTGCGTACACCCTACCCTCTTCGGACCTCACTTGTGAGATTATATGGGGTATGATGTTATTGTTGTAACCCCGGTGGGAAGTTGGATTGGTTCGAGAGGTGGAAATCTTGAAATATTGGTTGTCAACTTACTCAAAATGACTATGAATGTAGTTTGTCCATTTCAAGATCTTATTTTCATTTTTCCATATCTCTGCAGGTTGCACCTTTCAAAAGATTGAAGAAGGGGACATTCATAAATAGTATTCCCAAGTCAATCTCTGGGAAGATCTTAAGAAGAAAACTGATCGAGAAGATTCGTTCAAAACTCTAAGATTCGGGGTGATACAGACAGGCCTGAATACCACAATTATAAAAAAGAACAATAAGCTTTGCATTGTTTACTTAGTGGATATTAAATGCACATCCATCTATTGTATTTTGGATTATAACAGAATTGTATCAACAATGTGAAATTACAAGTGACTTGCATAGTAAAAGATTTACAATTTAGAGTGAACTTATCTATCCTACCATAATTTTTAGTGTGCTTTTTTTTTAATAATTGATTAAATATGGAATATAATTTATTGTTAAAATGCCAATCTCTTATAGTCTTCAATGATCCAAAGTTGTGTGATGAGTGTTAGCCCTTGATCTACCGCAAACCAGGACTTTAGCTAACACGTGAAACACTGCTCCTATACGAGCTCATGATGTGGAGTGGAGTATAGCTAGCAATGGAAAGATTATACTGAGTGAAAATTATGGGAAGTTAAAAGTTCAAATCCTAATTTGACTTTTTCCTATCCATGTGTGTTTTGTTGTGATGAGTCATGACAGATAAAATGTACCTAGTGGATAATTGAGGTACGTATATATTGATCAGAATGCCACACTTATATTGTAAATAATACGATGTTTTTAGTTCAAAGCTTCACAATAAAAGATGTAAATTTGTCAAGATCATGTATCTTTTCCATGTTGTGTAACTTGACGTAAGTTTGTTTTGTAACAATTAACTTTGAACATTTCAAATAACATGATAAAAACTGTCTTTATTTTCACTTTTACATCATGTAATCATTATAATAACGTCTATTAAGTTGTCTTCTTGCTTATAAATTATGGGTTCGAGTTGTGAATCAGCCATTTATACTTACATTGAGAGAGAATGCTTTCATAATATTATTGAGGTGCAACCTTCTCAAACTCTACGCAATCACAAGATACTTCCTGATTAGACTGCTCTTTATTTTGCACGAGCACAATGGAAGAGAAAAGCTCCAAATAACTAGGAGCTTTCACCGCTACCCTATTTAGACATCATTATTAGACATGCACTCACTTTTTAAATATTTGCACATATTCCAATTCATACACATGATGTTTTAAGTTAGATTATGATTAATCAAACTTCAAACACAATGTCTAAAGTCATATATGGTTAAATTGATTTTTATCAGAAGTTCAACTAAAAACAGTTGGACTTAGTTATTCTTGCCTCATTTTAGCCATTTATGTCTAAAGTTTGTTCACATATGACCGAACTATTCAAGTACAAGAAAAAATGATAGAACTTCAATCACATATAACAGAACAAAAATGATTGAAATAAGATAAAAATAAAAGAACTTCAACTATATGCACCTAAACTTCTGCTATATGAGAGCTTCAAACGCAATGTCTAAAGTTATTTGAAAGTGAATACAATTGCAAAAATTTTCATGAAACTAACACAAATAAACTGACGACATCAAAATCATATATACATGCACTATATTTGAAAGCTCCCAACATTCATACACACACATACACTAGGTGGGTATGGCCTGAGCATGGGCCTGATATTTGGCTTAAGCAATAATGTAAATCTGATATAAACAAGTAAAAAAGTATTTAATCTTCCTGCTTCTAGTTATCTTTCATTTTCTTGGTCTACTTACTTTATCTAATGCTTGAGTTCAAAATTATTGAAACCAAAGCTGCAAAAGTTTTCAACTATGTCAATAAAAAAAGATGGTATCTTTCATTCTTTCCAAATACAATGAATAACCTTTGAGCAGTTTATATAAACTTCACTGAGGTATAATATGTGAAATTTATACAATCAACGTAGTTATAATTTTTGCACAAATCTAGAATATAAAAATTAAATATGTCCTTCAAAATCGATAGAATTGCCATTTTCATTCCTCTATTTACATCTTCCACTTTGAAACCTCTCACATGTGATGAAAATTGCTAAATGACTGTAAGAGTTGATCCTTCATTATAGTAAGAGATAGAGAGACCTCTAAATATAACTAATTATTAGATATCTGAGTCCACTTCAGATACCAAAGGTTATAATTTTTTTGTTTGGAAAAATGTAAAAGATTAAAGACTAAAGTTTTGATCTACTATTACTTAGTCATTACAAATAACAATTTTATTAAGACTAAAGAGACATGCAAGGAGCAAATCAGTACTTTGATCAAGTCTCCTGGCAGTCCCCCTATTTAATTTATCTTCATCTCAATTGTTATTTTTACACAATGTAAAATATCAAGTATGATATATCATATATGTATAACTAAAGCAATCTTCTTAGGAAATAAGGGAACCAAGTAAATGTAACTCATTTTTTGATATAGAAAGGACATACATGTCAAGTTGGAAGAAACAATTAACTATTTAATTAATTGAGAACGCATACACATTAATTGTAATATTTTATGTGTCAATGTACTTATCAATTTTCTCAATGTCTTTTTTCCAAGTCCAAAAGAATTAAGAAAAAGGTACTAATAATGCTAGTGGACAAAGCGACTTAGTTCGTAACTTTCTTAAAGTCCAGAAATTTAGCCTACAGTAGATGATTCTTGCAATCTTACTATTCCTCAATTCAAAGGAGAAGTAGAATAACTTACCAAACACCAAAATTAAAAAATGATAGTAGTAGTAGTAATGAATAATACTCAATATTCATTGCACGTTATTATTGGAGCTTTCACCATAGATGTTTGAAATATCATGACCATAGTTAGTGTAGTAATCATATTTGATGTTGTAGGACTAAGAATCATCAATGAAACTACAAATAAAATTGTATATAGTTGAACACTCATGATTGTTGTGGAATTAGTAGAGTGAAAGTTTGTATTAGTGTGATAATTAATGGAGATTTCTTGTAAACCTGGGGGATGACGCTATAAATCTAACAACATTTGTTGCTCGAAAAAGTTATTAAAGTTGCTGAAATCAAAGAAAATCATCAAGATGTACAAACAGAACCTAGATTTTCAATAGTCAAGTGTCATTTGTCATACTTTACCAAACAACTTGGTTGTAGTCTTCTTCCATTTGTTCCCCTTGACCTCAAAATAACACTATCTAAACTTATAGTAAATACCCCTAATTTCAAAATTTTCATTTGAATTCCAATAAGATACATGTTGATATCATTAAGCAAAACAGGGGATACTTTTGACAAAAAGTTCCGACACTATTTCAATGTTCCTACTTTTTCTTCCTTATAAATAAAATTAACTAACGCTGATTAATCATTCATCCTTTCAATCCACCAATATAGCGCCAATAGTACATTCAAATTACAATAACTAGTTAAATTTATCACTTGTTTTGAATTAATAAGGTGGAATAGTTGGTAAGACAGTTCTTTCTATTTTTAGTTTTGATCTTTTATTCCTCTTTTGGGTGGTCAAGTTGTACTGCTAAACTGGGCATTCATATAGTGGAATTAAGACATAGTTGATTGGTTGATACTTCTAAACTTGTACATGATAATTTCAACTCTTTACAAGTCTGATTTAGACGAAGCACAAGGGATAATTTAATTCATAATCTTCTATAATTGTAACTTAACGATATGCAATTGAAACATTGTTTGTTTAGATCCATATACTCTCTACTCCAAATATTCATAAGATCACTCTATTAAGAACTTATTTTCACCACCACGCAGTTATTAGGCTACTACTACATTATGTAAATAAGCAATTATGTCAGATAGAATGTCATCTACTCACTTTCGCAGAAGTATCTCAACCTAGTTGTGCAAGTTACATCCCAAGGATTTGCTGATTTGGAAGAAAATGCCTAGCAGCAAGATTTTTGGTGGTTGATTTAGCTTGCCAGAAAAGCTTAAACTCCAGAGACTTTGCTTGTTCAATTTGAATCCTTGTCAAGTAGAGGTCTCAAAATAATGTATCTGTTGTTTGATTTATGAAGAAAATACAATCAACAAATACAACGGCGGGCCTTGATCTCAACAATAGGTGGGACTGGTCAAAAAATAAAAATGTGCTTTGGCAACCATTGCAGAAGATGAAAGTGATAAGTCCACGTATAAGTAGGCCGTTACTTGTCTGTAATGCAATTGTCAGTCGACCTTATCAAAAATCAAATGTCTTTTCTTACTTTTTCCCGATTTAAAGGAATATGTTTGATTTCATTTCCCTTTCTGAAAATTGGAATGGGTACAAGAATGACTATTTTGGGGCTAGCTCACTATAAGAAGACTAATCTCATAAGCTGAGTTCAGCATTTCAAACTTATCATGCCAATTTAAACTTTTAAGTTATTACTTAAGTTGAAAACAAACTCAACTCATATGTCAATTTAACCTTTTTAAAATATTGTTGAGCTAATTTAGCAAATTACAATTACATTAAACAGTTATTCGCTCAAAACCTCATATTGAAAAAATCAGAAAACTTCTTTTTCTCCTAAAACGTGGCTTGAAGTTCTCAAGAGTATACCACCTTCTGACATCATATATGCTCTCAAGTCTATTCCTGAGAAAGGATCACTCATATGAGTGAAGATACAAGCCTTAATATAACAAATAAAAAGTTTTCTTGGTTATAACTATAGGAAATACAGAGCATGCTTGATCAACAAAAGTTCAAAACATAGAAAGAAGAA
Source organism: Capsicum annuum (assembly GCF_002878395.1). Lineage (NCBI taxonomy): Eukaryota > Viridiplantae > Streptophyta > Magnoliopsida > Solanales > Solanaceae > Capsicum > Capsicum annuum. The sequence continues at coordinate 37,271,559 of NC_061122.1, read as the reverse complement.
AGAAAACTGGGTAGATTTTAATCATTGACCATCCACTGTTCAAAACACTAAACAATTTCTTATGGAGTCGTTTGGCATGAGGAATAAGGATAATAATCCTGAGATAAAATGTAGCATTATTTTGTCCTACTTTTGGTTATAGGTATTAATTAGTTCGGTAATTATTTATCCTATCATTAGTATAGAGTGATGAAATAAGTTGTCTCATATTTATGGTGGGATAACTAAACCCATGAGATATCCCAATTCATGGGATAATTTTGTTTAACGCATCCTCGTACCAAACGTCTTCTCGGAGTTGCAAGATTAAATATAGTCCCAGCCCCCCAAGTATGAAGGTGTTTTAGCTCCATATAATGTGCACAAGTTTGATTGTTAACTTATCTTGTAGCTGATATAACTGAAGAAATTACAAAAACAATAACGATCTGTTAAAAATCCACTAATCCATCTTTGAACTTCCAATAAAATCATGCATGTACATCATCAATTACGAACAGAGTCAAAGAAAAATATAGATCCAGAATAGAGTGATTAGCGAGTAACATGGCTAAAGATCGTCTATGGCTGATGGCATGCGCAAAAAAATACTAAAAGACAATTCACCTTATTTTCTATGTTAAGAACGATTTGAGATCCAGATGTAGTTTTGGACACAACCTCAATTTGAGTGGACACAGCAGAGCAACGTGATGTTGTCCTTCAAGTTGGGGCAGCAAACCAAAAACAGAGAAAAGGGCAAAAGCAAAGGAAAGAAGATAAACATAATTGGTACTACGTGCGGTTTGATAAAAGCAATACATGTGTTAACAGGAAAAGATTTAAGGCCCAAACATAAGGTACCATTAACTTCAAAACAGTAACGTACATAAATGATGAAATATTTAAGGGTTATAACACTTCATTCCAGCAATTTATTAAATTATATCATATTTTAAATTTTTAAATTTATGATACATATTTTTAGCTTTGATACATATGCATTGTGATATATTTGTAATTTAGTGATTAGTTAAATAAGAAAGTAACTAATTTTTAATTATTATGGGGAGTAAAATTAAGCACAAATCGTGGAAATGATACATCTGTTCTAGATGTATCATAATGATATATTTGATTCCAGATGTATCACAATGATACATTTGATTCCAGATGTATCACAATGGTACATTTCGTAAAATTACTCACTAACCATTAAAGATTCAATCTCACACCAAAATAAATAATATACATTTGTCAAACATATATTGAATGTATCAAACATTTATAAATAAATTAAAAATATGTATCACTATTACAAAGTATATGTCATATGTATCACTAGTATTGACTTAATATGTCATATGCATGGTCATATGTATCATCAGTTTATGTTATATGCATTGTGATACATTTATAATTTAGTAGTTAGTTAAATAAGGAAGTAACTAATTTTTTAATTATTACGGGAGTAAAACTAGGCACAAATCATAGAAATAATACATTTGATTCCAGATATAACATAAGGATACATTTGATTCCAGATATATCATAATGATACATTTCATAAAATTACTCATTAACCATTGAAAATTCAATCTCACACCAAAATAAATAATTTACATTTGTCAAACATATGTTAAATGTATCAAACATTTATAAATAAATTAAAAATATGAATCACTATCACAAAGTATATGTCACTTTCACATTATTCAATTTGTCCTCTTTTCCTTAATCGCTACTGACTTAAAAGTTCAAAAAGAATTCAAAATTGATAGAAAAAAAGTTGATAAAAAGATTAAAAAAAAAAACAATGAAATTGGTGAAGAAGTTGCAATAAAGGATATAAAAGTTGTATCAGTTGATGATAATTTGGGAGAGATTTTAGGAAATGAAATATTTGGGAAAAAAACTTCAAACAAAAATAAATTGCACACATTAATTGTGGAGTAAAAGTAGGGTAGAAGTTTTATTCATAATTATCAAGAGTAAGATATAAAATCTGGGATTTTAAGTAATTATTTAAAAGGTAAGGAATTTTGGGTAATAAGGTCTCTTAGGTTTGTGGTTTTGTGTAATTTACCCTTAACTTAACTTTTGGTACAACAAATAGTTGCAGCGTTGGTACAACCCTTCTTGGTTATATATAAGGGTAATATATATATATATATATGTGTGTGTGTGTGTGTGTGTGTATGTATTTATATATATATGTATGTATGTATATATATATATGTATATATATATATATATATATAAACACACACGCACTAGTTTAACCTCACGTGCCTCGCACATGCAACGTTTGATCATTTAAAATTAAATAATTTTATCTATTGCGGAGATTTTTAATTAAGTGTAAAATTTAAAATCACTTTTCAAAGATTCTTTACACTTTATTATAATAATGTAAACATAAACATATATTTTAGTATAAGCACATACATATTTTATTACCGGAAATTTAAGTGGTTGATGGATCATCACATTTGCCTTCGTCATGCAGTACCTCTTTCCATGATTGTGGTACAATTATTTTCAAGGTATGGTTATTTTTCTTTTTTTTTCTATATATAAAATCTTTCCTAGTTTTTATAGTCAAATTTTTACAAAATCATTGATTACATTTTTATTACGTACTTAGAACTTTAAAAATTTTGGTACTTCTTAAATTTTTCTTATTCTAACACTTTTATATTTATTTCTAGGATTTTCAAAACTTCTTAAAATCAAATTTGGTTGATTTAAAATTCTTAAACTAATGAAAAAAATATTAGTTGTCATTAATTCTGATGACTTCTAATAAGAAAAAGTTTTACCATAAATATATTTTATTAATTTTCAACTGTTAAATATTAAAAAAAAATAGTGAAAAGATGATTTATGTCTAAACAAAGACTTTTAATGAAGGATAAAAAGTTCAAACGATATTTCTAAGGCCCTTCACACTTTTAATATATTATACATAGATTATAGATATAGATTATAGATTACACTCATGCCCAGAATGCACCGGAAGTTATGATATTCGGGCTTTTAAAAAATGTCACTAGATATATCGAATTCTTCAAAAGTAGTGTAGTTTTGAAGAACTTAACAATAATTTTTGAAAAGTTCGAACAACTTAGCGAGAATGTAATATAAGTTCAGAAATTTCTTGTAATATGTGAAACATGAGGAGAGTTGCAGGTTGGAAAATATAGTGGCAGATTGTACTCCCTCCCTTCCATTCTACTCGTCTCAGATTTTTTAATTTGATTTCTCATTTTACTTGTCATTTTTCATTAATCAAGATAAGACATATTTTTCCTTTTTTACCCTTGGTATTAATTATTTTTTCTCCAAATTAAAATGTAAACATCATTTAATAGGGGCACTATAGTAAAGTAGTCATGTTATTAATTGTTTTTCTTAATCAATGTACAATATCAAATTGGGACGAGTAAAATAGAATGGAGGGAGTATTTAATAGAACAAACGAAGCACGTAGTAACTTAAATAGGGCCCAAGGCTATGCATGGAACAAAGGATTATTTCGAATTTAGATTGATATTAATGGTGATTTTTTAACTTCGCAGTATTATGTGTATAATTTTGTATGAGATATAATGCAATAAAATAAGATAGGGAACAAGTTGAATACTCTTAATAACTGGCAAAACAAGCTTTTTTATTTTGAATTCTTGAATTCATAATCAATTAAATTTCTTGAGTGGGATTTGAAGTTATGACCAATTGGTACAAGATAAGATTTGTTGATGGAAAAAGATTTAAGTTACAAGCATTGATGGTATATGAATGTAGATAAGTAATTTTGTCCCTTCCGAAATTATTTTTTAATATTTTTTACCCCTTCTTACCACGTACCTTCACTCATGTGATAATTTTCTCACTAGAAGTCAAAATAACAAACCCCTAATAAACCCAATCCCCAATATTCTTTTGATAACAAAAATTAACCACTCCCCTAATAAAATTTTGACAACACATCACCACCCCACCCCCTACCCCCAGCTCCCCCTTCCCTCACATTTTCCATACGTGTACACACACCATCTACCTATAAAGAGGCATATATACAACAGCCTGACCTCACAATTGGGGGTGTTAGAAACCAAACGGGAGAGCCCAACCCAAAAGACTAGTCTAATAGGTGGAAGAACCTATTTGGCTTATAATCTCCTTAGCATTTCTCTATTTTTTCAATATGGGACAATTGGTTCATAACAATCGCCTTCGCTTGAGAACCAACGACCTCGCTGGTCACGGCTGAGCCCAGTTGGTCACGGCTAAGCCCAGTTGGTCACGGCTGGCACCTTTCTTAAGTCCAGGCCACCACTCCTGGCGTACAGGCCACCACTCCGAGTCGTGGCTCCATGCGTGGATCAATCCTCATTGGTCATGGTTATGCCCAATTAGTCATGGCTGGCACCCCTCTTAGGTCCAGGCCACCACTACTGGCACACAGGTCACCACTCCCAGTCATGGCCCAACGCGCGGCTCTCCACACGTGGATCGGTCCTTATTGGTCACGGCTACGCCTAGTTGGTCAAGACTGGTACCCCTCTTAGGTCCAGAACACCACTCCTAGCGCGCAGGCCACCACTCCGAGTTACGGCCCAATGCGTGGAACTCTCAATGAAAGCACCAATGTTATAAACCAAACGGGAGAGCCCAACCTAAAAGACTAGTCTAATAGGTGGGAGAACCCATTTGGCTTATAATCCCCTTAGCACTTCTCTATTTTTCCAATGTGGGACAATTGGTTCATAACAATCGCCTCCTCTTGAGAACCAACGACCTCGTTGGTCATGGCTGAGCCCAGTTGGTCATGGCTGGCACCCCTCTTAGGTCCAGGACACTACTCTTGGCGCACAGGGAACTACTTCAAGTCGTGGCTCCATGCATAGATCGATCCTCGTTGGTCACGGCTATGCCCAGTTGGTCATGGCTGGCACCCCTCTTGGGTCCAAGCCACTACTACTAGAACACAAGCCACCACTCCAAGTCACTGCCCAACGATGTTATAAACCAAATGGGAGAGTCCAACCCAAAAGACTAGTCTAATAGGTGGAATAACCCATTTGGCTTATAATCCCCTTAGCATTTCTCTATTTTTTCAATGTGGGACAATTGGTTCATAACAGGGGGGACCCACCATCAATAAACACACTGCTCACACACAATTCCATAAATACTATAATATACACACAAAAACTTTACACATATATCACTCATCCTTTCCGGAATTCGCACAGACCTGCCAAAAAAACACAGACAACTCATATTCACGCACACACACCATCTCACAATACACAAATACACTACACACACAGAACAAACACACAAAGGGACACAAAAGTGAGAAACAAAAAATAGAAACCAGAGAGAATCGAGAGAGAAAGTTTGATCGGGAGAATGAGAGAGAGGGAAAAGAGAGAAAATAAGTTTTTATCCCATTTTTCAAAAAAATTATTGCCGAAATCGTCAATCAGGGAATACCTCTGATCATCGTTTGTTACTGTTACAGCGAAAATCGACCGAAAATATCATTTCTGGAAAAACCCAGCCCAGAGACCCCATTCTGTTGATTGTCGGGTCAGTCGGAGCTCCGTTGAGCTACAAACGGCAACCTAGCCATATTTTTTATGGGATTCAATTACGGTTAGATCAAAATTTGAGAGTTGGGGTTTGTTTCAAGGTTTTTATTTTGATTGTAAGTCTGTCCTATTTGTATTTCTCGATACCGAGTTGGAGTTATTCGTGATCGAGGTTTAAATCAGAGTTCTTCGGACGTGGTTCTATCTTTGGTATATTGAAATCGATAATTAAGGTCCAATTCTTCTCTTATTCTCGTTTAACTTCGTTAAATTTATTTGATTTTTGTGTGCTTATGATGGAAAGTGCTTGAATATGTGTTATTGTGATCATGTGAAATTATTGGAATTATATTGAATTGGTTGAATGCAACCGAATGAGAAAATTTGATATGGTTTGATCAATGTTTTGATTAATTTTGATTTGGAAGAGAAACCGGTAATTTGAGAATAGAATTAAAGGTGGGAATTGAAAATCAATAAAGGGTAAATATGGTTTGTTTTGGTTCAGTATTGATTGTTTGATTTGGAATAGATATCGGTTCTAGCTAATATCGATAATATCATGTTTAGGCCGATAATTGATAGGCAAATATAGGTTGGGTAGGAAAAGTTTAGAACTCATGGTTTTGTTGAATGGTTTGGTTTTCTCGCACTGAAAAAATGTATTCATTTAGCCGAGGAATGCCCCGAGGCCATTTGTTTTTATTCACCGGGGAATGCCCCGAAGTATCTTGTACGTAGAGGACGTTCGTGATGAAGGCTCGAGGCATCAGGTAGAGCATAGTCTAGGATTAGTTTAGAATATGATTTATATTTACGCATTTTTTTATTTTTGGGACTGTATAATTCTTACTGGACATTATTTTGGTTTTTTTTTGGCAACAGATTTTTCATTTCTCCAAAAAAAATTGTCATTATAGAACTCGTGAATGCTGACCACTCACTTCACTAATAATCTAACTTTCATATTACTATACACATCACTAGAGAAATTAAAGTCTAAGGGCAGTGCTGCAACTTTTGTATTACTGCTTGCCATGTGCTGACCTTCCTGCCCTTGATGTGTATGTGCTGTGCCACTTCCTTGCAAAGTTTATGTGGGCTAGTGGTGTATTTTTGGAATCTGATATTGCTCCTTTCTTGCCAGATCAGGTACAATCATGCCAAACAAACAGGTAACTATTTGCCAATGCCCTGTTTTCCTTCTCGGTCCTTTACATAGCCATAGTACTTCATCTTCCCATATGCCAATACTTCGTTGATGGCCTAGCCATACCAGCAGTCTTGTCCATATAATTTTCACATATTGACACCCAAAGAATAAGTGTTCAAACACTTCACCATCCATTCCACAAAGCACACACGACTTAGGTACTTGGATCCCATCTTCATTAGCCTATCGACAGTAGCTAGTAATTTATGTGCTGCTAACCAAAGTATAAATTTGTATCTAAGGTGCATATTTGGTTGAAGTATCAACCTCTTCCAGGGAACTCTTGGGTATTATGGCCTCATTTGCTTATACATTCTCTTAATGCTAAAAGCATCAGAGTGTTGGAGTTGTTGTAATCTATTGAGCAGGTCACCGTGGATTCTTTGTAATCTTAGTACTTGTTCCCTTGTAGCCAAAATCTTTCTAACCACCCAGGCTGCATTCTTGGGTATTATGATGGACTCCAGTCTTTTGTTCTTGATGTATACACTATGTATCCATTTTATCCGCATTGAGTCTTTCTTCATTGCTATGGCCCATAGGTGCTTTGTAATTGCTGCTTTATTCCATCTTTCCAGGTCCATGATATTAAGGCCACCTGCAGCCTAAGACAGAAACACCTTGTCCCAAGCAATAAGGTTTTTCTTGGATACCCCTGTTGCACCAGTCCAAAGAAAGGATCTACAAATTGCATTTATCATCTTCATTACCTTCTTAGGGAGTAAGAATATCTGTGCCCAATATGATTGGACACGAAACAGAACTGATTTTATCAGGTGGACACGACCAGCATAAGACAATAGTTTGGATGTCCAACAGTTGATCCTAGCTGTAATTTTCTCCACTAGAGGCCAACACTGACTGATAGATAACTTCTTTGCTGCAAGGGGAACCCCTAAGTATTTGAATGGTAGGGATCCTTCACTAAATCTCAAATGCTGCAGAATTTCATACTTGACTCTCCCAGACACCCCTGTAATATATATGGAGCTTTTCTCTGCATTTGCTTTTAGTCTTGATGCTTCTAAAAACTTTAGAAATGCTGCATATAATAGCTTAACAGATTACATATCAGCCCTGCAAAATATGAGGAGGTCATCAACAAAATAAACATGAATAATTCTCTATTGGTTACACCTTGGATGGAATTGGAAGTCCCTATTTAGTGCCAGGTGGTTAAATTCCCTTTGAAGATACTCCATAGCGATACAAAACAAATACAGAGACATTGGATCTCCTTACCTAATCCCTCTCTTCCCTTCAAAGGGTTGTTTTAAACCACCATTCAGTGATAGAGAATATATGACTGTGGTAATGCACTCTATAATCCACATAATAAACTTGTAAGGAAATCTCAAGTGCATTAGCATATTCTTCAGGAAGTTCCAATCTAGTGTGTCATATGCTTTCTTTAGGTCCACCTTCAGCACACACCTTTCACTCATCCCCTTCCTTGTATAACCTTTAAACAATTCATGGGTAAATAGAATATTATCAGTGATGCATCTTCCTATGATGAAAGCATATTGTGAGCCACCTACTATATCCCTAATAACCATATTCAGTCTTCCTGTCAGTATTTTGGTCACAATTTTATACAAGGTAGTGCAGCAGGCAATAGGTATGAAGTCTTTCACCTGTGCAATACCTTCTGTCTTTGGTATCAATGTTACAGCTGTGCTATTCCAAGCTTTAAGAATCTTTTCATTTTTAAAAAAACTCAGGTTAGCCTTATATATATCTTCTTGAACTACAGTCCATTGATGTGTAAAGAACTCAATTGGAAATTCATCTACTCCGGGTGCTTTATCCTTTGGCATGCTTTAAATGGCTTCTAGTATTTCATCCCTTGTGACCTCTTTAGTGAGGTGTGCTTGCTGATCATGATTTAATCATATACCTTTCTTGATTATCTCATATCAGGACACTTGTGTACGGGGCCAGCTTTACCCATCAAACTGGTGAACAATTCAGTGAATTCCTTTTCAATTAGTTTTGGGTCAGTGAGCTTAGTATTAGTGCTTGTGTATATTGAGTTGATAGTGTTGTGGCTAATTCTCATCTTCATTTAGGCATGGAAATATCTGGTATTAGCATCTCCACACTGTATCCACTGAGCTCTAGACTTTAGCCTCAAAACTTGTTCCTTCGTTGTGCTCCATTTCTCTAGTTCTAATAACATTTGTTTTTCCTGTGACATAAGCATCTGGTTCAAAGGTTGGGCAGCCAACCTTGTCTATATTATTTCTAGCTCCACTCTCGCTTGTTGCAATCTCTGCTGCTAGGTTGCCATGTATGTATTTATTCGCTTCAGTTCAATCTTCAGGTATTTCAATTTTTGCCATACCTTGTACATCTCATTACCTTTAACAGGTTTCTTCCAAGTTTTCTTTACCAGGCCATCAAACATCGGATGTTGCATGACACTACTGAATAGTTTAAATGGCTTAGGGTGTAGGTTGTGCTACTGATTGCTCCTGTTTATCTGGACGAGTATTGGAGCAAGATCCAAAGCACCTGGACTAAGGTATTCAGCCTCAATGTGCCTAAAATATTAGACCCAATCAAATATCCCTAGTGCCCAATCGATTCTGCTATATACTATACTATCATCTTGGTGCTTGTTGCACCAAGTGTATTGGCCCCCTATACTCCTCAATGGAGTGAGTTGTAGTTTATATAACAATTCTCTGAATCCTTGTACTTCAGTCGATGTTACTAGCCCCCTAATCTATCATTAGCTGTTAACATATTGTTGAAGTCACTACTTATGATCTAACTGGTTTGGATCTATGAATCCACTTGTGCCAAACCCCTTCATAAACTTTGCCTCTTGTTTTTTTCATTCCATGTTGTAAAGAAGATAACTACTCTTTGTTGGTTGTCACCTTACAATGGATGAATTGACTATCTACAGCCTGAACTTGGACTGCTATATGATTTTTCCATAACAACCACACTCTTCCATTTGGAGCATCAACTGTATAATTACAACAATGTTACCATCCCCCAGCTATTTTGGATAGGACTTTTTTTGCATTCCATTCTCTAACCTTTATTTCTACACACCCCATTACATCAATTTTATTCTTTTTCAGAAACAGTATCATCTCTTTCTGTTTGATGGGCTTATTAAGCCCTCTTATATTCCACATATAGATTCTCATGGGGGTTTGTAACAACTAAATTCTCCCACTTCTCTAATAGTACTTGGAGGGGTTCCATCAAATGAAGCATACCTATTAGAGAGTGGTTAGCAAGGATACTCTTGCAATGTTGCTCCAGCTAGTCCTGTAACTGGGGCATCAATAGAGTCTGGTGTAGCTGCTGCTTTTTGAGGATTTGCATCCTAAGCATCTCCTGGTTTTTCATCCTCAACCGTGTCCTTGCTTTGCTCTTGGTCTTTGGGGTACCACTTCTGGACAATAACTTTTTTCTTCTTCTTATTTCTCCTCCTTTTACGACTTTGAGCTTCCTCCAATGGTTTCCCTTCTTCTTTTATTTCTTTCTTCCAACAATCTGATTCATCGTGACAAAATCTCATACAATCAGAGCAATATTTTGGCCTTCAATCGTAAGCTATAGTTTGGTAGAAAACTCCATTGGGGTTATGAATTTTGATGCTATCAGGCAAAGGCTGAGAAATATCAGTCTCTAATAGCACCCTGGCAAAGTATATCCTCTCCATATCAGCTTTTATTCTATCTGTATATATTGGTTTTCTGACTACACTCGCAAGCTTACTAAGCAATTCATTTTACCAATAACCCAACGGTAGACGTGGAAATTTCACCCAAAGCAGAATGGATCTCAGACAATCAGGATCAACTTCAAAGTCTATACTTCATTGTTTGAGAATGAATGGTTATTGTGATAGGAATAAGGCCCCGAGTGTAAGACCAGACCTTGCTCCTCATAGTTTTTGAATTGGAACACAAAGTACCCATTAATATGGTAAAGGATGTGAGGCTTCATCACAAAACTCTAAACATTCATCACATAATTCTCCATAGATTTCTCATATGGCGTATCCCCAATTACATACCTGATAAGAGCTTCTTTCCAATATTCTTCCTGCTCATGTAGGTCCTCCTCAACCAATTCCACTATAAATTTCCCATTCCGCATAGAAGAGGGTATGTAGTTTAGCTCCTTTCCTTTTTGAGAGGTCCTCACGCACTGCTTATTTTGCTGCTCAACTCCAATTTCCTCATTCTCATGCAATCTCTCCGGTGTTCAATCTCCACTACCCCCAACTATAGTTGTGTTAGTGAGTCCAGAGAACTATAGCCTCCGGGGTATTGAAATTTCCTTCCTATTAAGGCCCTTAACTTCAACATCAGCTACCTTCTCTGCATCTCCGTCCTCATCTATAAGCATAAATTTTGGAGGGAAAAAACTCCCAAAAGTGAGAGGGTGAAGTTCCTGCATTATTCCACTGGCCGGAGTTACTGTGGTGGTAACCGGCGTGGTTAATTCCGGCGTAATTAAAGGTCGGCGTAGCATTTTTCCCATTCAGCTGCATACGTTAGCATATACCGCTAACATGCACCTTTACTTTGAGTACTCAGAAAATTAATTAGACCTTTTGGTTTTGAGTTTTGTTTGATTTGTTTGTTTTCTTGATTTGTGTGTTTTGTTTGGTTTATTCACTTCATAGTGTTAAATTAGCCGCTATACTCCACGAAGCAAGGATGAATCACGGGATCGAAGGGTGACTAACACCTTCTCCTTGGTAAACACAATTTCTTAACTGAAATCTCTGTTCGTAAACCAGTTTTAAAGAGTCAAAAATTATTTTTAAAAAAGATTTTCAAAGGTGACTTGGCACACCCGATTTTGCCAAGTGGCTAGTCTGAGTTTTTGAATATAAACAATCCCTTTCGAAATAAATTTTATCTTTTTTCACTTAATAATAAATATTTTTTCGAACTTAAAATTAGATCTTTTTGGTTAAAAGGGGGTGTGATAGCTCTGGCGACTCTGCTGGGGATTTTTCAGAATTTGAGCTTATTTCGGAGTTATATCGGCTTAGTTTGATATTATAGGTGTATAGACGTCTTGTTTGTGTTATTGTTTTATAATTGTTAAGTGCCTATGTACTACGTGTTTATAGTTTTTCTCTTATGTGTTATCGCTTTATATCTGTCATCATGTGCATAATCCGAGTCATTTCTTTCGCAATAAGTTTCATAGTACAAGTGTGTACACGACCTCTAGTTGAGTCACTCTTATTTTAAGAGGGGGATCCATCGGGTGTATGGAGTGGGTGGAAAGCTCTCCCAGCTACTATTGATCATACGCTCCCCCGAACAGCCTTGTTAGTGGATCCCAGTCTAGGTCAGTCTTTAGGTCATGCTTATCCGCATCATATTGAGACCTAGCGGGACCCACTTGGTCCTTTGTACGAGACTCACCCCTAAAGCATCCATATGTGCTAATTGTTGTATGATTGAGGGTTACAAGATCATTCAATGAACTTATTTGGGGAAAGAATGTGCTAGAATTAAATAAAAGTGTGTAGGCAAGGAAAAGTTCAAAAAAAAAAAAAGGAAAAGGAAATGGGAAAAAAAAAGTGAGTTTCGTAGTTTTTTTTAGTGTTCTTTTTGCTTTTGTTTTTCACAATTTAAAAATTCAAAAGGATTTTTTACCTTTAGCACTCATTTACTCGATAAAACAAAACATCAAAAAGATTTTCTTTTGTTCCTTTACCATGCATTCATAATTCGAAAATTATAAAATATTTTTTAATAGGATCTTTTTATAAAGAAAATTCAAAAAAAAAATGGTAGGAGTTTGTACATTCCATATAACGAAAATACCAAAAATATTTTTCTTTCATATTTTGTTGGTGTCATTTTTTATGTGAAGTGTCAAATTGAAAACTCAAAAAAAACTTATTGACGTTGTTCATCGTCTGTCTTTGATTGTATCTCTCAAGTTAGGGTTTAGTTTGTTATTTAATCATTAACTTTTCAATATGGACGAACTACGCATACCTGATTCTTCTCTCTCGGGAGTGAGATACATAGGCAGCCCTTCTAGGGTTCAGTGATCTTATTCAAAGAAAAATCAAAAAGAATTTTCTTCACTCTTCATTTAGAGTAGGTTTTTCAAAGAAAACTACAAAAAGATTTTTCTTATTTTCATTTTCCGTATGAAATTAAAAATTAAAAATCCAAAAAGATTTTTATTTGGTAATAATAGGTCTCATTTTGTATAGGAATCTGAAAAATTCAAACAAAAAAAATCCACTCTTCATTTAGAGTAGGTGTTCATAAACATCTTTAAAAAAAACACAAAAAGATTTTTCTTTAATAGCTTCAAATTACATTGTCGTATGAAATTAAAAATCAAAAATTCAAAAGATTTTTCTTTGGTAATTATAGATTTCATTTTGCATAGGGATTTAAAACTGAAAAGTGCAAAAATATTTTCATCAATTCTTTTGACACTTTATTACATCCTTTTCTTCTAAAGTTTCAAGAAAAAGTAATAAAGCTTTATTGGCCCTTTTGTGGCCAAACTTCACAAACTACGCATACCTGATTCTCCTCTCTCGGGAGTGAGATATGTAGGTACCCTTTTGGGGTTAGGTGATCTTTTCAAGAAAAACAGAAAAATATTTTGAGAAAGTGTTAAACTCTAACAAATTTGTTATATCTTGTTCAGTTAGTTTGTGGTTGGTTTGTGTCATTTTGGTGGGTCCTCCATATCACACCAAATCTAAGGAAGGTTTAGTTGTGTCCAACAAGGATATAGAGAGTGACCTCATGGATCAAACAAAGAGTCAAGAAAATGAGAGTTTAAAGGAAGAGAATTTGAGACTAAGATAGCAAATGACGGAGACGTATCGAGCTTGGGAAGTGGGCTGCCTCCTCCTCCATTCCCCGCTATTGACCCTATAAATATCTTGAGTTTTCCATCATGATTGCAAAGTTAGTTTCCTATTGTTGTTACGCACCACAATATTCCTCGAAATTCATGCCACGTTAGCTGTATCCCAATACTTCCACCACTCTTCTAGCTCCTCAATATAAGCCTACTACATTTACAACACCGCATACCGTCTGTGATTTTGCTACTCAACCCTCTACTGAGGCTTCCATATTGGCTATCCGGCCAATGGTTGTGGTTTTTCATGCCTCTAGTGAACCCATGTTCAATACTCTTCATGATCATTGCTATACTACTGAGCCTACTTTTAAGTTAACTGGACCACCAAAATTTCTTACCAAGAAGTCTGACATGGCAGAAGAGGAAGAGAAAATGGTTGAAAAAATGAAGAGTACAGAAAATGCTACGAAAAGTTCCCTGGGACTCGCGAGTAAAAAAGATGTTTCATATAAAAACTGGGGCATATCTTCAAGTTTTAACCTTCCTCAAAGGTTTGAGATATCGAAATATGAGGAACGTGATGGGCATAAGGATTCTGTGAAAGAATTAGGATGATACTGCAATCAATTAAGGGAAACTGAAGGGAAGAAGAAGAAAAATGTACCAATCGTCATGCCAAGGGAAAAGCAGAGCTCGAGAGGCCCAACTCACCAATATTGTCACCCTCAATCCCAAGCTTATATATTAGATGAACATACTCACCTACAATAAGGTTCCTCATTCCAAAATCCAAGATATTTTATTCCACTTCCTCAATATCCTTTGGACAATGCACAATTGTATACTCGTCCGTCATTTTCTCCACAATGGAAAGCACCGATACCTCAACATCATCCTCGGCCCTACATATTTACCAAGGTACCTCTAAATTCAAGTTTCAACCAAGGCCAGAGTTTGCAAAGAGGGGGAAGAAACAGTATAATTTCACTCCTATTGGGAAATCCTATGCCAGTTTATCCCAAAGATTGAGACAGTGGGTCATAATTACTCCTCTCCTTGGGTATACACCTGACCCACATTAAAGAAATTTTGACCCTAATGTACGGTGTGCATATCATTCTGATGTTCAAGTTTATAGTACTGAAGATTGTCATACTTTTAAAAGAGAAATAGAAAAGATGATTCAAGAAAAAGTGATTATAGAGCAAAACGTTGACACCTCAAGCGTCACACATAATCCTTCACCAACAGATGGTGATGCATAATACGTGGGAAGTAATGAGCTAAGCACGAGGATCCAGAACTTATTTGTTGAGGGAAATGTGTTTGATGGTGATGAAAGCTCTAGTCATGATGTGCAAATTAGTGGCTAAATATTAAGATCCGTAATTGGAAAGACACTCTTCTCCTTACTAGGAAGGGGTTTTGGTAGCTAGTCTTGTTTTTTTTTCTGATTTCTGAATTATTTCAGGGTTGTAATTTGGAATCTATCTTTTTTTATGTCTTTATTGTTTATGTTTAAACCCTTCTATCTTTCCTTTTAGCAAAATATAGTGTCCCTTTTGACTTTTGATTTTAGTGATATGACGTGCTTGCAAAATTTTGCCAAGTGATATGACAGCAAATCATTTTGAAAAAGTATTTTCAAAGGTGACTTGGCACACTCGATTTTCCAAGTGGCGTCTCTGAGTTTTGAATATAAATAATCCTTTTCGAAACAAATTTTATCTTTTGTCACTTAATAATAAAAAACCTTTCGAACTTAAAATTAGATTTTTTTGGTTAAAAAAGGGGTGTGACAACTCTAGTGACTCTGTGGGGAAGTGTTTTCAAGTGTAAAAGAAAAAGTGGCACACATGCTCAATTAAAGTTAGGGTTGTCAAGTGTCACAAATGATCTTCATCTTTCACTGTCATATTGCATGATATGTACTTGTATTTTCAAAAATTGATATGACGAAGACATTTTATTCTGTTATCCAAATATTGTGTCATCCTTTGTTACCCCGTTTGAGCTTTAGTCCTATTTTCTTTCATATCCCTATTTTGGAATCAAGATAGAGTCAGCAAAGCTCAAAATAAAAGGTGTCGAGCAAAATAATAGAATCAAAAATTATTTTGAAAAAAAAATTTCAAAGGTGATTTGGCACACCCGATTTTGCCAAGTGGCGACTCTAAGTTTTGAATGTAAACAATCCTTTTCGAAATAAATTTTATCTTTTGTCACTTAATAATAAAAATCCTTTCGAACTTAAAATTAGATCTTTTTGGTTAAAAAAGGTGTGACAGCTCTGGCGACTCTGCTGGGGAAGTTATGACCAATTGGTATAAGATAAGATTTGTTGATGGAAAAAGATTTAAGTTACAAGCATTGATTGTATATGAATATATGAGAGTTCGGAGCTAAAAGGGACACTTTTTTAAGATTAGGAGACAAAACGGATAGTCCTTTTATTTATGTACAAAAACTGTAACGCCTCGAGTCTGTACCCCGGACGCTATACGGTGCTCAGAATTCCGAAGGACCACAAGTTAACCCATGACTGGTACCTGCTACAATAACTGAATAATAATACTGTAAAAATGTGAAAATTAGTTAGAACTATCCATAGGGTTCAATACTATAAATAAATACTGAATACGATATATCAATACCAAAACTGAATATCTGCCTGAAAAATACTCTAGTCTGAATAAGTCTCTAGCTGTCTGAATAAGGAGTTGATGGGACAAGTCCCCATCTAACTCCAAACTACTGAAATAAACTGAAATGTTGAAGTAATAACCACATCCTCGGACTATGAGGACATATCACTAACTCTGACTGCTGAATATCTAAACTACTAAATATGATCGAGAGCCCGTGTGTATGAACCTATGATATAAGACATCATAGCATAAAAGAAACGTATGTGTCAGTACTTTGAATGTACTGGTATGCAAAGTGAGGTAGGCTGAAATGCATGGGTTCATATGCATGAACAATACTGACTGAATAACATGAGTATAACAGAATGAGAGTACATGCATGAACACGCAGACTGTAACTAAGGTCGTGATAACAATGGATACTGAGTTCTGAATCACTGGTTTACTGATATTTGAGTTCTTTGATACTGTAATACTATTAATTGAATGACTGTATCTGGAAGTCCTGATTCTATGGAACTGTGCTGAGTTCCATACTAAACTGAGTAACTATATCTGACAGTCCTAATTTCGTAGAACTGAACTGAGTTCTATTCTGAAGACTAAAACTGAGATTGTGGAAGGTAATCATCTAACCGACATGCCCCTCTCTGAACTGATTAGGGTCCAACCTATAACCCCAGTTGGAAGGGTGTCAGTAACGTGCCACGGGTAAAGACAAATTGAGTCACCCTCATCAGGCAAGTGCTCTGAGTGAGAACCGTAGTACCCTCAACTGGCAGGTTGATGTCTCAAACTATGCTAGCTACGTAGTTCTAAAATGCAAGGACTACTTCTAAGAATCACACCCTCTACTGGCAGGTGAGTCCCTATCCTTAGGTCAACTCGGTGCTGAATCTTACTTTCAACTGAATAGATACTGGACTGAATTCTAAATCATTCTAGGCTGGACTGAACTGTTACTAATCATACTATATAACTGAACTAAAATGAGTTCACTGGTTCCGTGGATTGACGGAATACTACTGAATTCTGTTAACTGACTAAGTACTACTGAGTTTTTCTGAGTTCTGTAAATGACTGAATTCTACTGATAGTGACATTGACTGATACTATTTCGTGACTTACCATGGCTCTAGGTAAACAACTAAATTATCGGGTATTGAATACTCCTAGGACTTGATAGCATAAATTATAAGACATAGCACAATCTTGAAATATGATAGCTAATTACTTGATCATCATTCCTTCTTTGGGACATTCTAGAAAACACTTGCATGTCATGAACTTGATTATATGCTAACATTATATAATTTCACTATTCAACTCACATAAGCAATTCAACAAATACTTAGAGGACATAGTATGTGCACATAATACTAAGCAACATGCAAGCATCATAATTTTAAATACCAAATTCACAATTTGGAGGGTTTTAGCATGAATTAACATAGTACAACACATATAACAAATAATTTCGTATGCATCTCGCAATTGAATCATGAACTAGAAACCCCATTAACATGGTTCTCATGAACACATTCAAATTCAACCATTAAATTTATCAAACTCATTAACTTGTACTAAAAAAAGATGCTTGAACTCCAAGGGTAGAAGAAAACCCTTGGATGAACACTTGACATATCTTGGTTGCTAAATTCTTGAAGAATGATGGTGAAATCTTAAGCCTTGAGTTTGAAATTTGATCTCCAAGGATTTTTGTTCTTGAGTAACTTCTGAATGGAGAATGCATTTTGCCTCTAAAGGGGCTTAATTTCGTATTTTGGGGCTGATAACCGTGGGTAAAAGACCTAAATACCCCTGAGGAATGCGGCTTTTAATTATTGAAAATTGAATTAGTGATGCGCAGACCAACGTGTTGCATCGATGGGGTCGACGCTATGGCCAATACGCTGCGTCGAGTCCATGTCGTTTCACTAGAATTTGCACTGGAGAGCTGGAGGAAACTATTCCTCGATGTGATAGACGATGTGGCGCATAGAGATCGCGTCGATCCATTGGTTTAGACTTCCAAACGTGCCTCAAATGAAGTCCAAAAAATTTGAAACTTATCTAAGGACACCAACTGACACTCCTGATCATAATTTAACCTAAAAATTGACATTTTAAGGTCGTAGAGGTCATGAAATAGAGTTTCCAACTTACAAAGGCTAAAATAACGCTAAGTCTAAGTACTTAGCTAAAATTTTCTAAGTCTGGGACCCCTTAACAAGCTTTAAACAACTGAGTTAAGTTAGAATTTTACGGAGTCTTACAAAAACAGACAGTTTGCCCAAAAATAGGCAAACTACAACTAACACCGTCTGTGAATGTTTGGGGAGAAAAAAATATTACTAAGGTTTGCCCAAAAATGGACAAACTACATTTTCATAGATCTTTTTTTAATAGTTTACCTATTTGTTGGCAAACTATTTTTATTTGGATAAACTATGATTCTTCCATTGAGATATTCGATTGATAATTGATTAAACATCACACTGTTAATATTCTTGAACGTTTTGTCACTTCAATTTTTGAGAAATGGTACAACTTTTTTACTTATAAAATGTGTGTTGTTGTTCACTCCATTTTATCTCATTCATCTTGAGAAACATTCATTATCCACATAACGCTTTTTTCACAGATAATTGTTCGTTTAAAATTTCTTATAAGGAAAAAATAATGAGTGATGATCATTGTTTATTTGACTCATGATCAACTATGTCATTAGCTAGCTCATTGTTGTTCACAATTTCTGTGAATTGAGTCAATGTAGGATTTTTTAGAAAGAGGTAACACCTAAAAGACAATAGAATTGTAATTTTTATAATTTAAACATGTTATAACAATCCTTAAAGAATTAAAAAATATATATAATGTCTTTACCTATCCATTAACTCAATTTGAGTGTGACAGTATAAATTAGTCGGTTAGTGATTTTTCGATTTTTCAAACTCATAATTTTGAGAACTCCAATGTAAATTGTGTTAATTTAGTAAAGGCAAATCATCATTTTGGCTATTAAACCCTGCTACTGTTTGTTGCTGAATATAATTGTTTGGCCAACTAAAACTGATACTAGTAAAACATGTACTATTTTGAATATCAAATTCATTATCAGATGATTCTTCATCTTGAATAGCGCTTTGAGTTTTGGCATACATATCAAGTGTTGCTAAATGCATTTGTTTGCATAAAATCTCAGGACAACAAAGAAAGGTTGATAAAGAGTCATCATTCCAAATTCGAGTCTCCTCAAAAATTATATGACTGTTATCCATAATTGATATGTGATATCAACCAGTGATAAGAATAGAAAGTTTAAAATCATGTACCTTCAGTTTAGTCCAAAAAAGACATACAAGACGATCATATTTGAGTGCCATTGACACTTGAACTATTTCCGCAGGAAGACTATATCTAATCGAATCATCTTCGTACAATACTTCTCTACCCTAAAATAAACTAGCTCTAACAGTGTCACTCATTTTTTTTTCTTATAAGAAATTTAAACGAACAACAATTTGTGAAAAAAGAAAGTAGTTCCGTGAATAATGAATGTTGCTCATGATGAATGAGATAAAATGGAGTGAACAACAGCACATATTTTATAAGTGAAAAAGTTGTAACATTTCTCAAAAATTGAAGTGACAAAACATTCAGAAATATTAACAGTGTGATGTTTAATCAGTTATTAGTCGAATCTCTCAGCGGAAAATTATATTTTCCCAAATAAAAATAGTTTGCCCACAAATGAGCAAGCTATTAAAAAAATATTTATGAAAATGTAGTATGAGCATTTTTGGGCAAACCCTATGAACATTTTTTTCCTTCCCAAACGTTCATAGACGGTGTTAATTATAGTTTGCTCATTTTTGGACAAACTGTCCGTTTTGATACATAAAGAAAAGGACTGTCCGTTTTGGCTCCCAGGCTTGAAAAAGTGTCCCTTTTAACTCCAGACTCAATATATGACACACCTTCTTACCTATTGAAAATTTGAGAATAGATCGAGGGAATTTTACTACCACTGATCGATACCTTTGATCATTTGGCTTTATCCAATAAAACTCGCACATGAGCTCTAGCTATCCTAAGAGTCATGGAGTAATCCAAAAGACGGAATAATAAATTATAAATATTTTTCTTTTTTCTTTCTTTTTTGGGTCAGAAAAAATCATAGATATCATTTATCAATCATCATACATCTAAAGTAGATATTCACGATAAAAGAATCAAGTAAAACATACAATGTTCATTAAATTCATCACAAACTAAAGTACTCCCACTTCTTTTTAGTTTTATGTTACGTTACATCACATTGTTTTTCTAACATAGTCTATATTTGAAATTATCTAATTATTATAAACTTCACATTCTATTCAGGTTGAAAATATTTTATAATTACGTAAATATTATCACATATTTTAGATGATGAATTTCAGAATTATTATAATTATAACATTAAGATTGCGTACGATACACCCTTGTGGTGGGCCTCTTCCCCGAACACCGCACATAGCAATTGCTTTAGTACACCGGGCTGCCCTTTTTTATAACATTAAAAAAATTAAAATTCTTCCAATTTACATAAATTGAAATGAAGAATATATAAAAAAAACCAATGAGTACACACACAATAAAACTAATGAATATAGTGTGTCATATATACTTTAGCTATTTAGCAGCTTTATGAAAGTCTCTTTAATATTTGTATTTCAAGAGTCAATGTGATTAATATTTGAAATAAAATTGGGTTAGATTAATTAGATATTTTAAAATTAAATTTTAAATATTTAAAAGTTATACAACAAAAGATACTTTAAACATTGAAATTTTTCTCATATCAATATGGTAATTGATCAAAATTTGTATAATTTGATCCTCGAAAAGTGAAATATGATCAGTAATTTATAGTTTAGTATAGTCTGACTATCTATTCGTCTTGGCCTTGCTCTGGTGATTCAACCTGACATTTTATTTTCCATTCGTCATTTAATTTATCGCATCTAAGAGCTGATCTTGCAAAAGATGTATAATGTGATTAGGGGTGGACCTACGTGCTTTTTTAGGGTACTCCAGCATCCACTAAACTCAACGTAGAATAGGTATAATTATATAAGAAACAGTGAATAAATGGTATAATATATATAAAAGCACTTAGACAACAAAAACATGGCTGGGTGCTCTGGCTTTAGGTGTAACTTCTATTTTTAGTATTCTGGGGTCGAATCTCTGCAACTACGTTACATTTTTTAATAAAATTTCAACAGATACATTTAATGCACACAGTATACACACGCACAAGACCAAAAAGGCAAAAGGTTTAAACTGTACATACGCACAAGAACCAAAAGGCAAAAGGTTTGACTTTTCTTATTATTTTATATTTATATTTTTTTTACTTATTAATTTACTAAACAAAAGTACTGTTGTACTTTTTAAATTACTCAAAACACAAAACCTGAAAATCTTCTGGCCTTCTCCACGAAAAATCTTACTCTTCCAAAACTTAAACACCAAATTTCATCTTCTTCTCTTATTCTTTCAATTTTACTTTTGATTTTTATAATCTTCATTCACTAATTTTAGGTACTTTAATTTTTTTTAGAGTTAAAAATTTAAAATATGATTTTAAGTTTGAATTTTATATGATATTTATCTATTTCTTATCCATTATAATTGCTAAAAAAAATATCTAAGTTAAATTCCCGTATCTTTTTTAGCATTGAGCAATTAGTTTTGAAAAATAGCTATGAGACCATAAAAATCATAAAAACAAGAGGCAATAAAGTAACTGAAAAAGAATTAAAGAAACATTACAAGTCAATCATGTTTTGCATCACTTTTTAGTGATGATTATGATCTTTGATGAAGAAAATTAGCTCATACTTACAAAAGTTTATTCTCAAATGTTCTATTGATATGATTCTATGAATGATTCTTGCTTGAAAGTTGTATTAATTGAATCTTGTTTTGCAGGAATTTTTATAAATCTATATATATTGGGATGGATAAGTTTGTCATTAGATCAAAATGTGGGCAACCAAGCTCTAATGATACTATCCCACCTGTTGCTTCATCCATACCTTCGGAAGTTCAAAGAGATACTACTCCTTCAAATATCAAATTTACATATTTGAAAGCTGATCCGACAGAAAGAAGGCCTATAGTAGAATATTATACTAATATACGTGACGAAGTTAGAAGATATTATATTCAAAAGGGGCCTTGTCAGCCTAAGGATCACATTTTTTCGAAAACTCATTTGGAAAGAAGAAAATTACAATGCGTAAATTTCATCCTGGTTCATTCAAGGGTCAATGTTTCAAGTGGTTAGAGTACAGTGTATCAAAAGATGTTGCATATTGTTTGTGTTGCTACTTGTTTAAAAATGAGCACAAAGTTTGTGAAAATATGGCAGATATTGCTTTTACGTAAAATAACTTTAAGGGTTAGAACAAAGCTTTGGAGAGATTCAAAACTCGTATTGGAGAGGTTAATAGCATCCACAACAAGTGTTTCAACATGATAATTGACTTGATGAATCAATCATAATCTATTCGCACATCTTTTGCCAAGTATTCTGAGAAAGAAAAAATGAATCTCGTCGTCACTTGAGTGCTTCAATCAATGTGGCAAGGTTTTTTTTTAGATTGGGATTGCCATTTCATGGTCATTATGAGAGTGTATTATCTACAAATAGAGGTATATTTCTTGATCTTTTGCGATGGTATGAAAACATTGATGTAGATGTAAGGAGCATTATTTTAGAAAATGCCCTAAAAAATGAAATGATGTGTTATTCAAAAATTCAGAAGGATATTGTTGATGATTGTGCAAAATAAATAATCAAGATTATCATGGAAGACTTAGATGGTGATTATTTCGGGATACTAATTGATGAATCAAAAGATATATCACATAAGGAGAAAATAAAACTTGTTCTGCGATATGTTGACAAAAAAGGTGAAGTACTAGAGCAATTTATTGGTGTTGTCCATGTTAGTGATACATCTACATGATCATTGAAGGAGTCAATCTATTCTTTTCTTTCAAACCACTCACTAAGTACGTCCCAAATTCGTGGACAAGGTTATGATGGTGCAAGTAACATGCAAGGAGAACTAAATGGTCTTAAGAGCTTAATTTTCTGTGATACTTCATCTGCTTATTCTACTCATTATTTTGCTCATCAGTTGCAGCTGACACTCATGGCTCTTGTAAAGAAGAATTCAGATGTGGATGATTTTTTTTGTTTAGTTACTAATGTGTTGAATATTGTTTGAGCAAGTTATAAGCACAGGGATTTGCTCAGACAACATCAAGCTACAAAGTTAGAGTAGTTGATCATTTCTGGTGAAGTGCACATAGGACGAGGATTAAATCAAGAACGTGGACTTTAACAGCCATGTGACACCCATTGGAGTTCTCACTGTAAGACATTAGAGAACTTCATTGACATATTTCAATCAATTCTTTATATGCTTGGATTTGCTAAATGTGAGTGTCCAAATTATCTTGACAGACTTACAGCTGAAACTCTTGAGAATACGATTAAGGGGTTTGATTTCTCTTTTATGCTACACTTGATGTTTAAAGTTCTAATGATAACAAATCATTTGAACTCCTCATTACAAAAGATGGATCAAGATATTGTCAATGCTCTGGAACTACTCAATACTGTAAAGCAAGAGTTGCAAAGGATGAGAGATAGTGGATGGAGATCATTACTGGATAATGTCTTGTCTTTTTGAGATAAATATGGTAAGTCAAAAGGTAGAGCTCTTGATGTTACATATTCTCATCATTTTGGGTTGAAAGATTTTGTGTTGTTATTGATTTGCTACTCCAGGAGCTTAATAATAGTTTCGACGTTGTGAGTACTGACTTACTTCTTGGTATGGCTTGTTTATATCCAGCTAAGTCATTTGGTAATTTTAATAAGAAAAAAATAATAAGGTTGGCTGAATATTATCCGAATGAATTTAATAGCAGCAAACTTCGAGATCTCAGTTGTCAGCTTGATAATTTCATAGCACATGTTCGAGGTTCTGATAAAAGATTTTTCAATATGAAGGCAATTACTGATCTTGCTAAAGTATTGGTTGAATCAGAATTGCATCATACTTGGCCTCTTGTTTATTTGCTCATCAAGGTGACTCTTATTTTTTTTGTTGCTACTGTTTTCGTGGAGCGAGCTTTCTCTTCTATGAACTACATCAAAAATAAACTTCGCAACAGCATGGGTGATGAATTTTTAAATGGTTGATTAGTTTTATATGTAGAGCGTAAGATATTTATTGTTGTAAGTAATAATGCTATTATTCATCATTTTCATTATATGAAAAATCGTCGAGCACAGTTGTGATTAGAAGTCTTTTTTCTGAATTCAGACTTATGACTTGAAGTCTTTTTTGTATGAAACTTGTGACTGAAAGAATTTTTTGGAAATGATAATATTAGTTTTACTTTTATTTTAATGTTGCATTTAAATAGTTATATATTTATACTATGTCATCATTAGCAAATTATGTTAAAAAAATTAAAGCACCCACAACCTTTAAATTCTGGGTCCGCCACTAAATGTGATAACAAGTTATTTTTAAAAAGTAAAAAGTTTCATCGAATTCTATATATCTATCAGTCTTGAATAATCCTCATCTTAGACAATTTTATTTAAATCCACATAGCATGAATGCCCTCGAAATTTATATGTATATCTAGCAAGTGCATTATGTTAAGCTTATACAATAATTGATATGAACCAACACTCAAAAAATAACAGATAAAGGTTGTGGCTTCGTGATAATAATTAAGGAAAATTCCCATCTAATTTCAAATTTCATTTTAATTTATTTTAACAGTGAAAAGAAAATGTCTAGTGAGAAGGTACAAGAGATTGACATCAATATATATAGGCCCGAGGAGACATGATGAAGGTGGAGGAATAACAAGAATTGGAAAGAGTTGATTAGACAAGACATGATAAATCTTCAACGCCTCAAGGGCATGACCCTAGATAGGAGCGCAAGGAGATCAAAAATTAGGATAGATAGTTGGTAGGTAGTTGAGTGCTGTCAATTATTTCATTTTTGGGAGAGCAAGGTTCTAGCTTGGAGCACCTTATATGCTTCCTCTCTTTCTTTTCAATAGTACTATCCGTATTTTATTATTATCTTATTCATCAATTTATAACTATTGACATATCTTTTCCTTTGGTTGTGTTACTATTTTTATAAATTTTTGTCTTTTCTTAGTATTTTCATTAAATCTTGATCTTTCACTTTTGTAATTTTTTAAAAACTTATTTTTAATTATAACGTTGTTCTTGAGCCGAAAGGCTATCAAAAATAACATTTCTGCCTAATACAAAATAGGAGTAAGATCATATTGTTGGACGATAAATTTTTGAGACCGAAAATAAATAATTGAGACAAGAAAATATTGCAACAATCAATTTATTGATTTCAATTTGTGAGTGTTACAATTTCTATGAATCATCTGATTCGCCTTTTCAAATATAAATTCAAGGGGTTAAAGATTGATCTTGAATTTGAACTTGATTTGTTGATTTGATGGAGTTGATATTGACTTGTGCTTGAATCCAAGGACTTTTGAGCTTATTCTTGAATTTTACGGTCTTGATCTTGGATCTTGATGAACTGGATTTGAATGCTTGAGTTTTGTAGAGAAATTGCAACCTTTGGTCCATGAACTTTCTCTTTTTTCTTATTAGAGTTTTGGGGGTCCTTTATCTGAATTATGAGACCCTTATTTATAGTTGTGGAAAGGAAAGAGTAATGATAAAGATGGACTTCCTTTGACCAATCAAATTCAAGTGATGTGGCGCCTTTTATGGGCTTTAATTTCATTGGGCCTGCTGCATCATTTTGACATGTGGCATGGTCCTATTGGCTACTTCACTTGACTTGGCATGCCACATCATTTGACACGTGACATACGATTGGGCCTCTAGAATATGACAATATCTTGGGCTTAGCAAAGTGGATTCATCATTTGTAGCCCAAATTAATGAACTAGCCCAATAAAGAATGGACTTTATTTAAATGCATATCTGTTTGGACTTAAATAATTAATTCAATTATATTAATTTGTAATATTATTTGGGACTAATATGTTTTGAATTTTCTTTAATCTGAATTTCTTATGGATTTAAATTAAATAAATTTTCGTTACCCACACAATACCCTCTTTTTCAAGACTTATCGGAGTATTAATTTATTTAAATCGAGCTGAGTCTTGAAGTAAATCAAATTAATCTATGTAATGGGTCATGTGCATTTTCAACACACATATATTTAAAAGGAATCATTTGGTAATGATTATGTTTCCAGGCTAAACCATCATATATTAATTATTAATATCTTAAAAGTCCAATTACTCCTTACATTATAACCATTACTCACGTGCAAGTAATGATTTACCCTTTTAAATTACGTCGACACAACAAGCCAATTTTAACAGGGTTTAGGATTTTGTATATCACCGCCTCAATAGTCCATATTCAAGACAAATTTGGCTATAGCCGCCTCCTGAACTCTATAAATACCAACGATCCAGCCAAAATATATTCAATTGATACACTCTGTAATTTTTGTTGGTGGTGAGATCTGATCTTCTCTGTTGGCCTCTTGTAAGTCTCATTTTTTTCATGTTTTTGCTCTGTTTCTTTTTTTTCTTGTGGTCTTTCCCCTCTTTTTGGTAGGGATGAAACAAATATCAATATGCAATAATCGGTGGATATAGGCTTAAAATGCGAGAGTTTAATTTCGCTTCCGTCACCTTAAAACTCGATCAATTTTGCTTGAAGATGGTGGACGTCGATTTAAGATGCGAGGGTTTAATTTTGCCTCTATCACCTTAAGATCCGACCAATTTTGCTTGAAGACGGTGGACGTCGGCTTAAGGTGTAAGGTTTTAACTTCGCCTCTATCAGCTCAAGACCAGATCAATTTTGCTTGAAGACGGTGAACGTCGGCTTAAGGTGCGAGGGTTTAACTTTGCCTCCGTTACCTCAAGACCCGACCAATTTTTCTTGAAGATGGTGGACGTCGGCTTAAGGTGAGAGATTTTAATTTTGCCTCTATCACCTCAAGACCCGACCAAATTTGCTTGAAGACGATGGATGTTGGCTTAAGGTAGGGTTTAACTTTGTCCCCGTCACCTCAAAACCCGACCAATTTTGCTTGAAGACGGTGGACATCGGTTTAAGGTGCGAGGGATTAACGTCGCCCCTGTAACCCCAAGACCCGACCAATTTTATTTCAAGATGCAATGGTTTTCTTTAAGTATAGGCCCTTTCACCGATGCATTTATCCAATGGTCTTCTCTAAGTATGGGCCTTTTTACTGAAGCATTTATGTGATGGTCTTCTCTAAGTATAGGCCCTTTTCAATGGTCAGCTTAAGGTGTAAGAGAAATTTTTTCCAACTTAAATCATGAAAATTTCGATATCTTTTTAAGGATAAACCCGTGAGAGGCCAGATTAAGGTGCAAAGGGACAAATCTTGTCCACCTTAAGGCATGAAAACTTTTACGGATAAACACGTAAAAGGCCAGCTTAAGGTGCAAAGGGACAAATCTTGTCCACCTTAGGGCATGAAAGTTTTGATATCCTTTAAAGGATAAACCCGTTAGAGGCCAGCTTAAGGTGTAAAAGGACAAATATTGTCCACCTTAAGGCATGGAAACTTTTAAGTATAAACACGTAAGAGGCCAGCTTAAGGTGCAAAGGGACAAATATAGTCCACCTTAAGGCATGAAAATTTCAATATCCTTTTAAGAATAAACCCGTTAGAGGTCATCTTAAGGTGCAAAAGGACAAATCTTTTCCATCTTAAGGCATGGAAATTTCAATATTCTTTTAAGGATAAACCCATTAGAGGCCAGCTTAAGGTTCAAAGGGACAAATCTTGTCCACCTTATGGCATGGAAATTTTGATATCCTTTTAAGGATAAATCGGTTAGAGTCCATCTTAAGGTTCAAAGGGATAAATCTTGTCCACCTTAAGGCATGAAAATTTCAATTCCTTTTAAGGATAAACTCGTTAGAGGCCAGCTTAAGGTGCAAAGAGACAAATCTTGTCCACATTAAGGCATGGAAATTTCAATATCCTTTTAAGGATAAACCCATTAGAGGCCAGCTTAAGGTGAAAAGGGACAAATCTTGTCCACCCTAAGGCATGGAAACTTTTAAGGATAAACACGTAAGAGGTCAGCTTAAGGTGCACAGGGAAATAATTTTTTCACCTTAAGACATGTAAATTTTGAGAACCTTTCAGTTGTAGGCTTGGAGAACTTTAGCATTCCAAATCCCATTGAAGGAACTCTTTTTCTTTTTGACGGGTTGCTCGATTGAGCCACAAATAATTGGAGTAAGTCCAAAATTTAATTAGAATAGTTTCATACTTGGCATTCATATAGTGGATACTGTAAGAACGTATTTTTTTACACTCATGCAACTGAACTCAGAATGAAATTCTAAGCGCCTACGTTCCTCAGTGGAGAGGATCAAGTCACAACAGAGTTCTGGGTAAATGTTTTTTTTTTGTGTCCTAACTTTTGCCTAGGTCGCCTCTTTCAAGGTTTTCAACTTAGCAGACATATTTCTTGTTTTATCCGTACACAGTTTATACTCTTGCGGGCTAGGAGTAGACATGCAGGTTATACTCATGCCTTAAGGAGTGACATCTTTCTTTAAGGATAGTAATTTTTCAAAAACTTGGCATTGATAGGGCCGATTTTTACTCCATCTGCATCGACGAGCTTTTATGCACCATTTGAATATACTTCTTGTACAACATATGGTCCATCCCACTTTGGGATAAATTTGCCTCCAGATTTATGATAAGTAATAATGGGCCTTCTTACTGTGAGGACTTGATCTCCAACTTGGAAGCACCTCAATCAAACTCTTTTGTTGAAAGAACGAGATAGACGGACTTGGTAACATTCAAGATTTTGTTGAGCCTCCAACCTCTTTTCATCAAAAGCTTCTAATTCTACAAGATGAAATTTAGTATTTTGTTTATCAGTGAGCCCTTCTTGAATATTCAGTCTTCAAGAAGGTATTTAATGCTCAAGTGGCAGGAGGGCTTCAACTCCAAAAGCAAGAGAATATAGGTTTTCTTACGTTAGTGTGCAGTAAGTTATTCTATATGCCCATAAAGCTTCTTTCATTCATTCATGCCATTCTCGCTTGGACTTGGGGACGAATTTCTTCAATAGATTGCATAAAGTCTTATTAAACACTTTAGCTAGACGATTGGAGGCAGCATGGTACATAGAAAACTTGCATTGCTTGAAGCCAAAGAGATCGCAAATCTTGTTCATCAACTTATTATCCAATGGATTTTTGTTGTCGATTATTATATATTGAGGGATTCCAAAGTGATAGATGATATTCACTCGGATGAAACTCACAACATTCTTTTTCTTTACTTCTTTGTGAGCAACAGCTTTGGCCCATTTTGAGAAGTAATTTGTTGCGGCTAAGATGTATAAGTGTCCACCAAAAGATTTTGGTAGTGGACCAACAACATCCATTCCCTAAGCATTGAATGGCCAAGATGCTATGGTTGGATGTAATACTTCAGGAGGTTGATGTATGAAATTTGCATGGAATTGGCAGGCTTTGCATCTTCTAGCATAGTCCAAGAAATCTTTCACCATCGTTGGCCAATAATATCCCATTCTTTTAATGTGAAAATAGAGCTTCGATCCAGAATGATGTGATCCACAAACTCCTAAGTGTGTTTCTTTCAAAGCTTGAATTGATTCTTTCTCTCCCAAACACCGTAAGAGTACTCCTTTAAATAATCTTCTATACAGTGTGTTCTTATAATAAAGGAAGCAAGGTGAACGACGACGAATATCAGTCCTTCTTCTTGGATCTTCTGAAAGTATCCCATAACACAATTAGTCAATGATAGGTTGTCGCCAGTCTTTCTTTGCAGCTTCAGACGCGGTAATGAGGTATTCTACTCTATTTTCTATATCCTCATTTGATGGCGGTACTACCCACTCTTGGCCGATAGTAACTTGTATCTGATTTGGAGGAATCAGGGTTGAGGCCAAAGCAGTTTGGGCATCAGCTTGCTTATTTTCTTTCCTTGGCACATGTTGGAGGGTTACTTCTCCAAGCCACCCCATCAACTTCTGTGAATAATCATGATACGATAGTAGCTCAGAATTTCTGACATCACAGCTTCCCAAAAGCTGCTTGATCACTAATTGGGAGTCACCAAAGACTTCTAATTACAGTTATTTCATGTCAACTGCCATCTCAAGTCCAAGTATTAACACCTGATATTTAGCAATATTATTAGAGCAACGGTTTGTTAGGGTAAAAGAGTATAGGATGACCTCTTCTTGTGGAATGAAGAACACCATACCGGCAATAGCTCCATCTCGATGTGCGGCACCATTAAAGTACATCTTCAATAGGGGTCTAGCTTCAATAATTATTGCATCTTCATCAAGAAGTTCATCGCTCAGTTCCCAATCATCATGTATCGGGTGGTCTGCCAAGAAGTCAGCCAATGCTTGTCCCTTGACAACCATTTGTGGAACATACATAATCTTAAACTGTTGAAATTGAAGGTACCATCTTGCAAGTCGGTCACTAAGGACTAGTGTCGACATTACAAACTTGATGGGATTCACCCTAGACACAAGATGAACAACATGAGCCTGAAAGTACTGCTTCATCTTTTAAATTGAGAAGGCCAATGCCAAACACAAAATTTTGATTGGAGAATACTTTAGCTCATTTGGTGTCATCATTCTGCTCGGATAGTAAAGAAAGTTCTCTTTGCCTTCACAATTTTCTTGATTCAGTAGTGCTCCAACTGACCTCTCTTATGTCGTGATGTAGAGTATCAATGGTTTTCTGGGTATGGGTGCCACAAGAACTGGTGGCTAAAATAAGTATGGTTTGATACACTCAAAGTTATTACTGCAAGTTTGGTCCCATTCGAAGGGAGTGTCTTTCTTTATGAGAAGACTAAATGGTTGACATTTTCCAACCAGGTTTGAGATGAACCTCCATAAATATGCTAGCCTTCCTTAAAGGCTTTTTAACTTATGAATGTTTCAAGGCTCGGGCATCTTCAAAATTGCATCGACCTTGGCTTGATCAATTTCAATTCCTCGGTGTCACACAATAAAGCCAAGAAACTTTCCAGAAGTAACTCCAAAGGTACACTTCAATGGATTCATCCTAAGTTGATATCTCTGAAGTAACTCGAACACCATTCTTAGGTCTTTTAAGTGGTCGTCTCTCTTTCTTAACTTCACTACTAGATCATCACATAGAATTTATCATTTTTATGGAGCAGGCCATCAAAGATGTTTTGCATAGCCCTTTGATAAGTGGCTCCAACATTTTTTTAAATAAAAAGGCATCACCTTATAGCAATAAATACCTTTGGGTGTACAAAATGTAGTGATTCTTCATCCTTTGGTGCCATACAGATTTGATTGTATCTGGATGAACCATCCATGAAGGATATTGCCTCATAACTAGTGGTGGCATCAATCATCAACTTTGGTATGGGATTGAAAAGTCATCCTTAGGTCAAGCGTTGTTGAGATCACAAAAGTCAACACAAACTCGAATTTATCCATTCTTCTTTTGTACTGGAACAATACTTAAAATCCACATGGGATATTTGACTTCACGAATAAAGCCAGCTTCAATGAGTTTGTTAACTTTATTTTCAATCAATGGGACCAACTCTGGCCTAAAGTGCCTTTGGGCTTACTGAATAGGACGAGCCCCGTTCTTAACTGCCAACTGATGGATTGCTACTTTTGGATCTAAGCCAGGCATTTCCTTATAACTCTAAGCAAAGATATTTATATATTCTTTGAGTATATCCATATAAGTGATTTCCTTCTCCATCCCTAGAAAGGCACTCAGGTAAGTTGGTCTTGGGTCTTCATCGGTTCCAAGATTAACTTTTTTCAAGGGATCTATTGTGGCCTTTACTCTTTCTTCAAGTTGCGATGGAGCATCTCCAGCATCTTATTTCTCTTTGGAGTTCAATGAGCTTATGCTCAAGGAGTTTGTTGAAAATCTCAGCAACATCAGAATCAAGGAAGGGATATTCCTTTTCTTGTATCTCCTTTTAAGTTTTCTGATTTGGACGTGCTCCAGAAGTCTTCTTCACACTTTGTTTCTTGTTCACCTTCATGGTGACCTTTACAGGAGACACGTCAATATTCATAGATTCCTTGTTGTCATTTTTGGGGACAAACTTGCCCCATCTTTTGGGTTCCTACTTATTCTTTCCCCTTCGAGGGTCATGGATAGGCGTTGCTCTTATTCCAGTATAAAACATGCTCAACTCCATGTCATGAGCATGGGTAGCTAATCTTTAAAGGATTTAGGCTTAATGTCTTGCAAGGTAGAGAAACTCCCAGTGCATTCCTTGGACGTTCATCTCCATTGTAGAAGCTTTGTTGGGCCTATCTTTGTAGTTTAGGCTAGCATTTCTCCATAGATGAAGTCGATGAATGATTTGTCCTTTCTTTGTTGAGTATTTGTAAGCTC
Source organism: Capsicum annuum (assembly GCF_002878395.1). Taxonomy (NCBI): domain Eukaryota; kingdom Viridiplantae; phylum Streptophyta; class Magnoliopsida; order Solanales; family Solanaceae; genus Capsicum; species Capsicum annuum. Next base: position 37,238,700 of record NC_061122.1, on the reverse strand, counting down.
TACCATGCTTATTATACGTCTTGTGCTATAAAAGCGATTCAGGAACTCATACTCCAATTGCTCCCTACTATCGATGGAGTTAGGCTCAAAGTTTGTATACCAATCAAAGGCGTTTCCCTTTAGGGAATGAACAAACTGTATAAGAAGATAGTCACTTTAAGTTCCAGCATTATTACATGTCTCAACAAAGTGTGCAACGTGTTATTTTGGGTTCTCTTTGCCCTTATATTGTTGAAATTTGGGTGTTTGATAGCCGACAGGCATTTTGAGGCTATCTATTCTTGTAGTGTAGGTATTTTAATACGCAAGGGAAGAGTTGGTGACAACATCATACTTGTCTTTGAGGTTCCCTTCAATGAATTTCTTCAATTCCTCAATCAGGATCATTTCCTTAGAAGAAACTTGTACCTCTTTAGTTGGTGGTGTTTGCTTCACAGGATATTCTGTCTCGTGAGCCTCTGGAGATTTTCCATGTGCATGGATAGACTCTCCATCTATCAGGCCTTCTATCCTACCCACTATCTTATCAATCCGAGTATATTGATTCTTAACTTATTTGGTTAGGCCCTCAATTGCCTTTGTCAGATTTGCAAGTTGCTCCTGTATAGATGAGGCATCAGTCGCCATTGCTTGCATGATCACTGAAGATGTTGGAGAGTAACATGGATTATTGCATAAGTTGACCTTTGAAGTTCTCAGCTTATGCAGTGTAAATGGAGATGACGCATTTGTTGAACGACCGTCGCTCTTTGCGCCAAAGTATTTAGAACCGGAATGTTTAAGTAGAGCTAGATTTCTCTTAAGCGATTCCGCCACACTACGTCCTCCTTCCAAAACACTTGTATTGGACTTCGTTCTTTTTGGGGTTAAATATCTAAAAACTGAAGTTGGCGCGGACGACATTAGATGTGTTTGCTGTCCTAGAACGCCTGCCTTGCTCCTTGTGACAGCTCCTAATCTTTCGAAAGTAACACAAGGATGCTTTCTACTTCAGCAGAGAACTTTGAATCAGCAACCTTGGAAGCAGTTAATTGAGAGTTGACCTTCTTGGAAGTCATTTCAGTGTTGTTGAACTTTGCAATTGAAAAAGTTGAGATGACAGGTAGAGATTGTCCCACTGGGTGTGCTAGAATTTGTTGGACAGTAAATTTTATAGACCAAAAAATAATAATTGAGACAAGAAAATATTGCAACAATCAATTTATTGATTTCAATATGTGAATGTTACAATCTCTATGAATCCTCTGATTCACCTTTTCAAATATAAATTCAAGGGCTTAAAGCTTGATCTTAAATTTGAACTTGATTTATTGATTGATGGAGTTGATATTGACTTATGATTGAATTCAAAGGCTTTTGAGCTTATTCTTGAATTTTACAGTATTGATCTTGGATCTTGATGAACTGGATTTGAATGCTTAAACTTTGTAGAGAAATTGTGACCTTTGATCCACGAGTTTTCTCTTGCTTCTTGTTAGAGTTCTGAGAGTCCTTTTTCTAAATTATGAGATCCCTATTTATAGTTGTGGAAAGGGAAGAGTCATGATGAATATGGACTTTCTTTGACCAATCAAATTCAAGTGACATGGCACTTTTTATAGGCTTTGATTTTATTGGGTCTGCTGCATCATTTTGACATGTGGCATGGTCCTATTGGCTACTTCACTTGACTTGACATGTCATGTCATTTGACACGTGGCATACGTTTGGGCCTCTAGAATATTACAATATCTTGATCTTAGCAAAGTGGGTTCATCGTAGCCCAAATTAATAAACTAGCCCAACAAAGATTGGACTTTATTTAAATCCATATATGTTTGGACTTAAATAATTAATTCAATTATATTAATCTGCAATATTTATTTGGGACTAATATGTTTTGAATTCAATTTAATCCGAATTTTGTACGGATTTAAATTTAATAAATTTTTGTTGCGCAACATATAGTCTACTCTATCCTCTCTCCAAATCCCACTTGTATGGCTATAGTACTTAGGGATCGTTGGGAGAGAGGTATAAAGGATAATAGTTTTAGAATAAAATGAAGGACTGTCTTATTCCATGTTTGGTGTGAGGTATTAGTTAGTACCAACATTATTTATCCCACCATTTACACCATAGTGGTGGGATAAATTATCTCATATACAGGGTAAGATAATTAATTAATCCCGGGATAACTAATCTCGGGATTAGTTATTCTGGAATAAATCTTTCCCCACCAAACGACCGCTAGGCCTAGCGTATGTTACTATTGTTGTAAATAAGAAGATAAAAAGGGGAAATCAACCAAAAAGAGGCAACAGACTATTGATAATTGATCAATCAATTAAACATGCATTTCATAAATAATAAAGGATGAAAAAATTCAAATCTTTTAGGGTTTAGGCATCCTCTAATAAATCCCTAAAAGCCTTTAGTCTGAACATATCCTGTCCAATACTCAAGATGTACATAGATCTTCAAATAACATTAACAAATATATCTGCATAATTAAATTCAAGAAAATATAATTAAGGAATTTCTTACCTTTGCTTAATTTGGTTGCCTCCTGAAACTAAAAAAATCATAATACATATATAGATATACATATAAGTTTTATTCAAAATGCCATTCACCTGCACTTGAGCCTGCATCTCCTTCTTTCCAATCTTTTGTCACATGGGATGTTTGCAATGTTAGAACAATAATGATAATTGTACAAGAATTCAAAATAAAACTTGCTTGGCTTAGGGGCATGACAATACGTTTTTTGAAGATAGTTGGAGTCTCTCCCACGAGCAAATAGAAGAACTAGTAACAACTCTATCTTCGGGATTCAATTAAGCCGCAAAACAAGTAGCATTCAAGAATGTTGCTCTTCTATTCTTGAATTGGTGATTTCACCTTTTAATCAATGCCTCTCAAATATTTTTCAAGGGAAAAGTAAATTTTTGAGTGCTTGTCTTTTCAAACAAAAGAAACACTATTTATAGGATAAAAGTTTCATGCAAGAGAAGACTATTAATTAAGTAATAGTTAATAGGTTCATGAATAGTTTAAAATAAAAAATTATCTTTCTTTCAAGAACCTAAAACGTAAGTACTGACTAGTATAACTCACATTCATTTTCTTTGTAACTCAAAATCCTTTAAGTGATGCATTCACATTCATTTTCTTTGTAACTAAAAATCCTTTAAGGGATGCATTTGTTTCAAAATTAATTGAAATATAAATCTTAAAAATCTTTAACCGATGTATTTGTTTCAAAATTTATTGAAACATAAATTTAACAATAACAATCCCCTACTTGTTTCAAGAAATTTTATCTTTAAAAAACACAATTTATTTGAGACATCAATCTAGCAACCTACATCAATAATGTTGTCTTTTGGACTTAAACCATTAACTAGTGAAGACTTTCTAAATCATTGACTACTTAGTGAAAAAATCTTGAACTAAGTGGTTCATTGAATGAAGTAGAAAAATACTCCACGCATATTACTATGTTCCGATGAAAATCAAAATCCTTTGACACCTTACGGCCATGTATCCCGAATCCTTTTAGTTAAGTGCTTTAAGATTTCCCTGTTAAAATCTTATTGAAGCGCCTCCACTTCGCACTTACTGCGGTGAATTCATTAAGAGTGACTTTGCATACTCTGACTAAATAGTCTATGAATTTTACTAAGAGAAATTAATCTAATCCTCCTTTACAACAAAGTATCAGTAAATCTATCAAGAGTGTTCCTACACACTCCAACCGAAATTGCTGTATAGACTTATTAAGAGACTATAATCTCATACTGTCAAATCTATCAATATTATTATTATTTACTCCAACCAAGATCGGTCTTATAGATTCATTTAGAGAAAAAATCTCAACTTATGCACATCTACTCACTCTCTAGGAAAAAGAAAATTTTATTGATGTGTTTCACAATTGTAACTTTACTTGTTTTTCCCATTGAACCCAAGATTACATCATTAGGTAGGGTTTCCATAAAGTACAATCAATCTACAATAGGCTTTGTTCCCATCCCATTACAAGTTTGTACCACCAATTCCTGGCCTAACCCTTTAGACAAAGGATCTGCTAAATTGAGTTTGGACTTCACATATTGAAGCAATATTATGTCATCCTCCAATAATATTCTCATATAATTATGTTTGAGATGAACTTGTCTTAACTTGCCATTATAATAATCACTTGAAGCTCGAAATATAGCTGCTTTATTATCATAATATATAGTCAAAGGTGGTATTGGCTTACCCCATAATGGAATATCTATTAAAATACTCCACAACCAATCAGCTTCTTCTCCAATAGAAGACATAGCTATAAATTCTGACTCCATGGTTGAGTGAGTAATATATGTCTGCTTCTTTGATCTCTAAGATATTGATGCTCCAGCCAAATTAAAAATTCAAGCAGTAATAGATTTAGAGTCATTCGGATCAGAATTCCAAGTACCATCACTTTAGCCTTCAAGAACTGCTGGAAAGATAGAATAATGCAGGCTAACATTAATGGTACCCTTCAGGACTACCAGTAAACTTGCTCAAAGTTTCTTATGCATAACTAATCTGGCCTAGTACAATGCATGGCATACATAAGACTCCTAATAATTTGAGAATATGTCAATTGATCAAGAATATCACCAGAGTTTTGCACTAGTTTGATGCTAGGATCAAATGGTGTAGGAGCAGGCTTGTCGTCAAAATGACCAAACCTCTTTAGAACCTTCTCAATATAACTTGATTGAGTAACAGCCAAACTATTTGCTGATCTTATAATTTTGATGCCTAAAATTACATCAGCTTCTTGAATATCTTTCATTTCAAACTGAGAAGAAAGAAAATATTTTTTTTCTTTGACTCTTTCGATATCAGTTTATAGATCAATATGTCATATACATAAAGACATATTATAACACCAGAATTTTCTTAAAATTTACTAACTATGCAGATCTCTCTACCATTGATTAAGTAGTCATTAAAAATCATAACTTTTCTAAATTTCTCATGCCATTATTTTAGAGCTTGTTTCAATCCATAAGAAGATTTAAGAAGCTTACAAACTTTACGTTCCTGGCGAGGAATGACAAATCCTTCTAGTTGTTTCATGTAGACTTCTTCGTCTAGATCTCCATCCAGGAATGCAGTCTTCATATCCATCTAATGAATCACAAGACCGTGAATTGCTGCTAGAGAAATTAAGAGACGAACAGAGGTCATCCGAGTTACAGGTGCAAAAGTATCAAAATAATCAATATCTTTCAATTGAGTAAAGCCTTTAGCTACCAAATGGGATTTGTACTTATCTAAAGTACCATAAGATTTCTTTTTCTTCCTAAAAATCCATCGGTAACCAATTGGTTTACATCCAGGAGAAAGATCTGATAATATCCATGTATTATCAGACAGTATAGAGCTCATTTCATCATCAATGGCTTCTAGCCAAAATGGAGTATCATGTGAAGACATAGCTTTAGTATAACTTTCAGGATCCTTTTCAACTAAATAAGCTAGAAAATCAGGTCGAAAGTCTTTTGATTTGACTGATCTTGAACTACGTCTTGGTTGACTTTCTTCCAATGGCTCAACTATTTTTATTTTAAGAGGAGAAATAAGAGAACTTGAATCTTGTTCAAAAGAATCTTTTTTCTTAAGAAATATATGTTCAAAAAAGTTAGCATGTAAAGATTCAATAATTGTGTGAGAACTTGGGGTCTCAAGATTTATAAATCTATAAGCCTTACGGGTTTGTGAATAACTAATAAACACACAATCTACTCATCTATAGCCAATCTTAGTCAAATGTTGATTTGGTAATCGAACATGAGCCAAGCAACCCCATAGTTTAAAATAATTTATATTTGGTTTTCAATTATTCCAAAGTCCATATGGACATGCATCATGATTCGTGAAAGTACTTCTATTCAAAATATGACATGCTAAAAGTAAGGCTTCAGTCCATAAATTTTTAGACATACCAGATCCATAAAGCATAGAACTAACCATTTTTATGAAAGTCCTATTTTTCCTTTCTGTTACACTATTTAGTTGTAGTGTATAGGACATGGTCAATTATTTTTCAATGCCTTTTTTTCATAAAAATCAATAAAACCTAAATTTAAGTATTCTCTACCTCTATCAGACCTAATTGATTTAATTTTCAAACTCAATTTATTTTCAACTTCTGCTTTATATGTTTTGAAAGTTTCAAATATTTCATCTTTTGTTTTCAATGGAAAGACATAAGTATATCTTGAGTAGTCATCAATAAAAGTGATAAAATACCTCTTTCCATGATGTGACAAATAATTCATCTCACAAATATCAGTATGGATTAATTGTAAAAGTGTGAAAGTCCTTTCAACTGTCTTAAAGGGTTTCTTTGTAATCTTGCATTAACTACAAGTAAGACACTTAGTAGTATGATTCTTTCCACAATCTTTGATTAATCCATTATTCACCATAATTTGAATGGATCTAAAATTCACATATCTAAGACGTTCATGCCATAAGTTCAGAGACTCCACAAGATAAGCAAAAATATTTTCATTTTCAATATTAAGTTTAAACATTCCATTTGCAACATAACCTTTTTCAACAAACATGCCATTTTTAGATAAAATAAAATTATCTTCCTCAAAAACCATTTTAAAACCATGCTTCGAAAGAAGCGTCCTGACACTAAGTTCTTTCGAATATCAGGAGCATACAATACGTCCATCAATGTAACTATCTTTTCGAAAGTAAATTTCAATTCAACAGTTCCTTTTCCTACAACTTTAGTAGAGTAGGAGTTTTCCATATATACAATTTTACCGCCCCCACTAATTCATAAGTCTTGAAAGAATTTTGGTCACCTGATATGTGATGAGTTGCGTGTATCTATCCACCATTTCACTTGATCTTCCGCTATAAATGCTTCTGTGACCATTGCCACAAGATCATATTTTTTATTTTTATTTGCTTTTTCTTTCTTCTTTTCAACTTTGAGAATTCTACAATCACGCGCATAGTGACCAACTTTGTGACAATGATAACATTCACCATATTTAAAATTGGCACCATTGAGCTTGAAATTTGTAGTCTTCTTTGCCTTTGAAAAATTCTTATTTTCAAGTTCCTTCTTGGTTTGATTTTTCTTCAACCATATAAGCTTTCATGACAGGTTTCTTCAAACTATTATTATCGCGTCATCATGTCTCTTGTTTAATTTGCAAGTGTTTCAATAATTGTTCAAGAGTCGAATTTTTATTTTTACAATAATTATTATAGCACCTACATTAAAGTCTTCATCAAGAGCAATTCCAGATATAGCAATTTTATTAGCTATAAGTTCGAATTCTTATACTTATTCAGTGATTGACTTGTCATCAATCATTTTACACTCCATATAATTTGAAACAAGAAACTTCTTAGAACTCGCCTCTTCTGCTAAATAAATAGGTTGAAGAGTGTCCCATATCTCTTTAGCATATTTGCATTTAACATAATATTGATCATAATATTTATTGGACATTCCTCTAAAAATATAATTCTTGCACAAATAATCATCACATTGCCAATTGAAAATTTATTCTTTAATCAAAGTAGCCTCGTCAGCTGCTAACTCAGAACTAGGAGCATTAGGACAAGGTTCTTCAAGAACATATGCCAACTTTAATCGTCTTAAAAAGAATTTCATCTTTCCACGCCATCTAGAAAAGTCTTTGCCATCAAATATTTCAAAATTAGGATTAGGTAAAGATGGAATACTATTTGATATTAATGTAGAAGCCATTGAGACAACTATCTTAAAATTGTTAGAACAATAATGATAATTATACAATAATTCAAAATAAAACTTGTTTGACTTAGAGGCACGATAATACGCTTCTTGAAGATAGTTGGAGTCTCTCCCACGAGCAAACAGAAGAACTAGTAACAACTCTATCTTCGCGATTCAACTAAGCCACAAAACAAGTAGCATTCAAGAATGTTGCTCTTCTATTCTTGAATTGGTGATTTCACCTTTTAATCAATGTCTCTCAAATGTTTTTCAAGGAGAAGTAATTTTTTTGAGTGCTTGTATTTTCAAACAAAAGAAACACTATTTATAGGATAAAAGTTTCATGCAAAAGAAGACTATTAATTAAGTAATAGTTAATAGGTTCATGAATAGTTTCAAATAAAAAATTATCTTTCTTTCAAGAACCTAAAACGTAAGTGAATGAATTGTATAATTCACATTCATTTTCTTTATAACTCAAAATCCTTTAAGTGATGCATTCACATTCATTTTCTTTGTAACTCAAAATCCTTTAAGGGGTGCATTTGTTTTAAAACTAATTGAAACATAACTCTTAAAAATTTTTAACCGATGTAATTGTTTCAAAATTTATTGAAACATAAACTTAACAATAACATGCAATACTATTTTAAAATATTAATGAAAATCGAGTACATTGCCCGGATTTTTTTAAAAATGTTATAAGTTATGTAGCACATAATTCAAAAAAAAGAATATTTTTTGTAAATCTGACATGAGTTGACAATTTTTTGAAGATCCGAGCAACATATCAAAACGAAAAGAAGATAAATTGTAACACTCCACAAAATCATCCATGCGTTAGCTCGTGGTAATATTCTCTTAGAGTTAAATGACTAGCATAGTGTCAAAGAGACTTAGTCTCATTTTTGGCTTCCAAAATGAGTAAAGTTTAAACCATATATAATTTCTCTAATTTCGACTTTTTATAATGTGGAAAATTGAATGAGCTTTCCGTCAATATAAGATTCGCCCAAATCCGATACCCGGACAAGAAGTATGACTAATTTAAGTACTAATCGTAAACCACCATCATTTTGGTGCTTGGCACGTCGCAGAGTGGGCCTATTTAGCAATTTTCAAATTCCAGTAGCATAGCATGATTGTCAAGAATCATCCTTTAATTTACTAAATAGAGGTACGTAGGATTTATCCTAAACACTACATGGGCTTATCAACACTAGAACATGATTTAAAGATTATCAAGCATGAATTTTAAAGGGGTTTTGAAACTTATGATTTAAATTTTGCATCTTGGGTGAGTTGACGATATTATTATTTTGGTATTTAGGCCTTTCCCCCTTAAATTGATTTAAACTTACATGAATACGTATGATGTTAAAGATTTGATTGAGAGCATTATTATTGAAACCCCTCTCTTTGATGATTTAGAGTTGATGAACTTGTTAAGAATGATTTGAGATGCTTGTTTAATGTTTTGAAGGGAATCTTTTTAATATTTAAGTATTTAACATGATTTTTATGATGATGGGAGGGAATTTCTTGTTATGATTTCATCACTGTCTTAAAAAGAAAGAATTGCCTATGATTGATATCTTTGACATGACCACCTTGTGTATTTGAAATGGTGAAAAAAGAGTTTCTTGCATATGTTTACATGAGCTTTAAGAAAGAGCTTCTTGAAATGATTTATTGATATGGTGGTCCCAGATTTACGTTTTAAAACAGAGATTATTATATGCTAATAATGGCTCAGAGATGTGACTTGCAAGTGAATGGTATGACGATAACATATAAATGTATGCCATAACAAAGTTAGAGTTTTCAAAGTATGTTTTCAGAGAATGCATGTACTAAAGAGTTAAAAATGGGTATAAAAAGAGTTAGGTGGTTGTCTGAAGATGGCTAGAGTTCAAGTAACTCTTAGCCTAAAACCGTGATTTGCCGATTCGAGTATATTATTTTTACGCTGGCGACGACCGTATGGCGTAGCAGAGTTAGAGAATCCAACCCTTGCGGCACACTTGGGTTGGAGGTTTCCCCCTCCGAGTCAATGGCGGATTCCAAATGGCTCGTGAAATTTTAGAGTTGTAGGATATACCACCTAGCGCAGAAGTAAAATAAAGAATGTCTCAGAGTTCAGATGATTTTCTTTCAGATTCTTTTAGAAATGCCCATGAGATTTCTTACTATATGATATGTTTATGAACTGTTTTTAAATTTCTCTCATATATGTTGAATATAAACTATTATTTTGGATTTGCTCTGCATACCAGTACATCTGTATTAACCCCGTACCTCTCAGGTGTGAAGGCTCAGTCTAAGGGTCTGTCTAATCAGTAGAGTATCCTAGAGAGAAGTGATACGTACACTGGTGAGACTTCTTTGTTCCAGATGGCCTGCTATTTTAGATTATGTTATACCGTTATTTTGATCTACTGAGGCCTTGTCCCAACTTTCAGATAGTTGTCAGATTTTTATGTAGTAGAGATTTCACAGACTGTTCCAGATGTTATTTAGTTGAGTTCGAATTTCATTCCTTATTGTTAAACTAAATCTAGAGTATGACTATGTTTCTGTATCAGATTATATTTCCACATCTTTTTTTATTATGTGAATATTGTGCATGATTACCAAATAGAGTAGGATGCCTGGGCCTTCATGGTTCGAGATGTCCGTCACGGCCAGGCCCTAGTTCGGGTCATGACAAACTTGGTATCAGAGCACGATTCATGGTCCCGAGGTGTCTGCAAAATTGCATCGGGTAGAATCTTGTTTATGGGTGTGTAGCGCACCACACTTATAAGCAAGAGGCTACTAGGCGTTTAGGAATGTTTTCCCTGTTTGTAATTTAGTTCGTTCTTTGGAGTCTAATCTGTCCTCTAATCTGTGATCTCTTGCATTTCAGCAAAACAATCATGTCTCCCTATCGTACTAACGATCAGAATGCTCAGACAGATGATGTCTGTCCAACTCATGGAATGAGGACCTAAAACAGAGCTCAGACTCTGGAGATTTATACTACTTCGAGAGTCCCACTAACTCAGACTAGCCCACCTAAGGCACCCAGAGCTCCCCAGATAGGGACTAACCACATTCAGCCTCGTGAGAGAGAAGTATCTAATGTATAATTCTGACAGTCCATTCACATGCTTGCAAAGTTAGTAGCCACACAGACTCAACGATCGGAAGATATTGGGTCTACATCTGATATGTCTGAGGCTACAAGAGTGGACCAGTTCATGAGGATGAACCCACCCAAGTTTACTGTTACCAAGGTAGAAGAGGATCCACAGGAGTTTGTGAACGAGATGGAGAAGATCTTTAAGGTGATGCATGTAGATGAGGTAGAGGGGGTTAAGTTAGCAGCTTACCAGCTTAAGGATGCAGCAAACCAATAGTATAACAAGTAGGAAGATTTAAAGTATGAGCATGCCAATCCCATAGTTTGGGCTGAGTTCATGGAAGCGTTCCTCGATCAGTTATTTACTCTCAAGTTGAGGGATGTCAAAGCCGAAGAGTTTATGAATCTAAAGCAGGGAAAGATGAGTGTCCAGGAGTACACTCTGAAGTTCAACCAACTAGCCTGTTATGCTCCAGAGATGACTAGTAACATGAGAGCCTGAATGAGGAAATTTGCATTCGGCCTTTCAGATGACTTAGTGCTTGAATGTCAAGGAGAAATGTTGAACCAGGACATGGATTTTGCCAGACTGTCAGTCTACATACAGCAAGTTGAGGAAAAAAAAAGAAGATCGCTGAATCTAGGGAGAATGACAGACAGGTAAAGAGAGCAAAAATAGCAGACCAGAGCTACAGTCAACAGCAGAGTGGGAATACGGGTAACAAATGGTAGAATAAGAAGAATTGGGGTAATGCATAGTCTGCAGCTAGTGCCCTGGTGACTAGACCCCCAGCCAAACAGCGCACTAAAGATTTTTAGCGCCTAGAGGGAACTTTATATCTTATCTCAAAGCTCATAAACTTATTTCCAAAGGTTGCTTCTACTATCTTATTCGGGTTAAAGATTATAACACCGAAAGTCCTTCTTTTTTATTTGTTTCGGTAGTAAATGAGTTCCTAGAAGTCTTTCCAGATGATCTCCCGGGAATACCACCTGATAGAGAGATAGATTTTGGCATTGATTTGTTGCCAGATACTTGTCCCATCTCTATTCTGTCATATAGAATGGCTCCAGCAGAGTTGAAAGAGTTAAAAGAGTAGCTAGTATATCTTCTAGATAAAGGTTTTATCTGTCCTAGTGTTTCTCCCTGGGGTACACCTGAACTCTTTGTGCGAAAGAAAGATGGGTCCCTTCGTATATGCATAGATTACCGTCAGTTAAATAAGGTCACAATTAAAAATAAATATCTTCTTCCTAGGATTGATGATTTTTTTACCATCTTCAGGGTGCTAAATATTTTTCAAAGATAGACCTTCATTTGGGATATCATCAGTTGAAGGATAATGAGTCAGATATTTCTAAAACATCTTTCCAAACCAGATACGGTCACTGTACATTCTTAGTCATGTCCTTTGGGTTGACTAACGCCCTTGCAGCCTTCATGGATCTTATGAATAAGGTGTTCCATCAGTTTCTAGATCTGTTTGTTATAGTTTTCATTGATGATATTCTGATTTATTCCAAAAGCGAGGAGGACCATGCCAATCACCTCTGAATTATCCTTCAGACTCTCAAAGATCATGAGTTGTATACGAAATTTTCCAAGTGTGAATTCTGGCTTAATGCTATTGCTTTCTTGGGGCATATCGTGTCTAGTAATGGGATTAAGGTTGATCCCCAGAAGATTGAGGCAATGAGAAAATGGCCTAGACCCATGACTCAATCGATATTCGGAGTTTCTTGGGTTTGGCAGGGTATTACAGAAGATTTGTAGAGAGTTTTTCTTCTATAGCTACAGCACTTAATAATTTGACTCAGAAAAAGGTGAAGTTCGTATGGTCTGACTCCTGTGAGAATACTTTTGAGAAGTTAAAAGATAGGTTAACAACTACTCCTATTTTGACCCTTTCAGAAGGTACGGGAGGGTTTGTTGTTACTGCGATGCATCCCGTGTGGGACTTAGGTGTATACTTATGCAGCACGGTAAGGTGGTGGCTTATGCATCCAGGCAGTTGAAGGTGCATGAGCGAAATAACCCCACCCATGACTTGGAGTTAGCGGCTATGGTGTTTGCGCTTAAAATCTGGCAGCATTATCTTTATAGGGTGTATGTTAATGTTTTCACTGACTATAAAAGTTTACAGTATGTTTTCTTACAGAAATAATTGAACCACAGGCAACGGCACTGGATAGAATTTCTAAAAAATTATGACATGAGTCTGCACTATCATCCGGGCAAGGCAAATGTGGTAGCCGACGCCCTTAGCAGGTTGTCTATGGGCATTCTTTCTCATGTTAAAGAAGGGAAAAGAGAGATGGTGAAGGATATTCACCGACTAGCAAATCTTAGAGTGCGACCCTTAGATTCCGAAGATGGAGGGGTAGTTGTTCACGAGATAGCTAAATCATCCCTTTGTACGGAAGTTAAAGAGAACCAGATCGAACATCCCATCTTAATGCAGATCAAGAAAGATGTGGGTCAATAGAAGGTGATGTCCTTTGAAATTAGTGGTGATGGTATTTTGAGATATCAGGGTAGATTGTGTGTGCCAGATGTAGATGGTCTGCAGAAGAGAATCCTTGATGAATCTCACACTTCAAGGTATATTGTTCACCCAGGCTCTACCAAGATGTATCATGATCTGAAAACTATTTATTGGTGGAATAATATGAAGCGCCATGTGGCTAACTATGTCGCCAAGTGTTTGAACTATCAACAAGTTAAGGTAGAACATATGAGGTCTGGTGGTACTTCCCAAGAGATTGCCTTGCCCTTATAAAAATGGGAAATGATCAATATGGATTTCATTACGGGACTTCCGAGGTCCCGAAACCAGTATGATTCTATTTGGGTGATTATTGACAGGCTGACCAAGTCAGCACATTTTCTGCCTGTGAGGACGAACTATTTAGGAGATGATTATGCCAAGCTTTACATTGAGAAGATAGTCTATTTTCATGGGGCACCTGTATCCATTACACAATTCTCTTCACAGTTTTGGAGGTCTTTTTAGAGGGGTTTAGGTACCCAAGTGAACCTGAGTACTGCTTTCCACCCTTAGATTGATGGGCAACCTGAGCGCACCATTCAGACCCTTGAGGATATGCTGAGGGCCTGTGTATTTGACTTCAAAGGTGGCTGGGTAGATCACTTGCCATTAATAGAGTTCGCTTATAACAACAGCTACCATGCCAGTATTAAGATGGCTCCATTTGAAGCTTTGTATGGAAGAAGATATAGATCACTGGTAGGGTGGTATAAAGTGGGTGAGACTCAGTTGTTAGGGCTTGATCTTATTTATCAGGCGGTGGAGGACGTGAAAATTATTAGAGAATAACTTAAAATAGCCCAGAGTAGACAAAAATCCTACGCCGATGTTAGGAGAAGAGACTTAGAGTTTGGGTTGGTGATTGGCTATTCCTCAAAGTCTCTCCTATGAAAGGAGTTATACCATTCGGGAAGAAAGGTAAGCTGAGTCCTCGCTATATAGGGCCATACCAGATTTTGAGAAGGATAGGTGGAGTTGCATACGAGTTAAAGTTTCCTGCAAGTTTGGATTCTGTTTATCCGATATTTTACATATCCATGTTGAAGAAATGTATTGAAGACCATTCATTAGTGTTGCTTGTAGAGGAGGTCAAAGTGACAGACTCCTTATCCTATGAAGAAGAGCCTGTGGCAGTCTTGGATCGCCAAGTTAGAAAACTGAGGAGCAAAGAAATAGCCTCGGTCAAAGTGTTGTGGAAAAATTAGAAAGTTGAAGAAGCAACTTGGGAATCAGAAAATGACATGAGAGATAGATACCCAGACTTATTTAATCTGGTGAATGATGAAATAGAAGGTACAATCATTGTCTTATTTTTTTATGGCCTTGGTGTATCTTAAATTGTGCTTGTCTGTGTTCCGTGTCATCATTCGGGTATGAATGATCCCAAGGGAGGGATAATGTAACACCCCACAAATTGTCCATGCATTAGCTCGTGGTAATATGCTCTTAAAGTTAAATAACTAGAATAGTGTCAAAGAAACTTAGTCTCATTTTTTGCTTCCAAAATGAGTAAAGTTTAAATCATATATAATTTCTCTAATTTCGACTTTTTATCATGTGGAAAATTGAATGATCTTTCCGTGGATATAAGATTCGCCCAAATCCGATACCCAGGCAAGAAGTTATGGCTAATTTAAGTCCTAATCATAAAACACCGTCATTTTGGTGCTTGACGCGTCGCGGAGTGGGCCTATTTAGCTTTTGTCAAATTCCAGTAGCATAGAGCATTTGTGGTGCATCGCACTGAAATTCCAGGTCCCAACCAGTAGGACAACGCGATGGCTCCGTGTCGCGGTGACCTTAAAAATCTCATTCGTCAATTTTCAGTGAGCCACCGAGATCGTGGCGCGTCGCAGTGGTCCATAAAATTGGGCTTCTATTGATATTTTTATTCCATCTCATTAAGGGTATATTGGATATTTTTCACCCCCCTTATCAGCTTAAGCACGGGATTTTAATCCCAAATGACCTCATTATTAATATTTTCATCAGAAACCATCAAGAACACTCCTTAGGGTTTCAAACAAGAAAACCCAAACAACTCAAGATTCAACAGTGAGTTTTAGAAATTCATTAAAGATTTGGAATCCCCAAGCCATGATCAAAAATCATCCTTTAATTTCCTAAATAGAGGTATGTGGGGTTTATCCAAAAAACTACATGGGTTTATCAATACTAGAACATGATTTAAAGATTATCAAGCATGAATTTTAAAGGGGTTTTGGAACTTATGATTTAAATTTCGCATCTTGGGTGTGTTGATGATATTATTGTTTTGGTCTTTAGGCCTTTCCCCCTTAAATTGATTTAAACTTATATGAATATGTATGATGTTGAAGATTTGATTGAGAGCATTATTATTGAAACCCCTCTGTTTGATGATTTAGAGTTGATGAACTTGTTGGGAATGATTTGAGATGCTTGTTTAATGTTTTGAAGGGGATCTTTTCAATATTCAAGTATTTAACATGATTTTTATGATGATGGGAGGGAGTTTCTTGTTATGATTTCATCATTATCTTAAAAAAAAAAAAGAATTGCCTATGATTGATATCTTTGACATGACCACCTTGTGTATTTGAAATGGTGAAAAAGAGAGTTTCTTGCATATGTTTACATGAGCTTTAAGAAAGAGCTTCTCGAAATGATTTATTGATATAGTGGTCCCAGATTTATGTTTTGAAATAGAGATTATTATATGCTAATAATGCCTGAGATGTGACTTGCAAGTTAATGGTATAACGATACCATATAAATGTATGTCATAACAAAGTTAGAGTTTTCAAAGTATGTTTTCAGAGAATGCATGTACTAAAGAGTTAAAAATGGGTATAAAAAGAGTTAGGTGGTTGTCTGAAGATGGCTAGAGTTCAAGTAACTCTTAGCCTAAAACTGTGATTTGTCGATCTGGGTATATTATTTTTACGCTGGCGACGACCGTGTGGCGTAGCAGAGTTAGAGAATCCAACCCTTGCGGTACACTTGGGTTGGAGGTTTCCCCCTCCGAGTCAATGGCGGATTCCATATGGCCCGTGAAATTTTAGAGTTGTAGGGTATACCACCTAGCGCAGAAGTAAAATAAAGAATGTCTCAGAGTTCAGATGATTTTCTTTCAGATTCTTTCAGAAATGCCCATGAGATTTCTTACTATATGATATGTTTATGAACTGTTTTTAAATTGCTCTCATATATGTTGAATATAAATTATTATTTTGGATTTGCTCTGCATACCAGTACATCTGTATTAACCCCGTACCTCTCAGGTGCGAAGGCTCAGTCTAAGGGTCTGGCTAATCAGTAGAGTATCCTAGAGAGAAGTGATATGTACAGTGGTGAGACTTCTTTGTTCCAGATGGCCTGCTATTTTAGATTATGTTATACCGTTATTTTGATCTACTGAGGCCTTGTCCCAACTTTCAGATAGTTGTCAGATTTTTATGTAGTAGAGATTTCACAGACTGTTCCAGATGTTATTTAGTTGAGTTCGAATTTCATTCCTTATTGTTAAACTAAATCTAGAGTATGACTATGTTTCTGTATCAGATTATATTTCCACATCTTTTTTTATTATGTGAATATTGTGCATGATTACCAAATAGAGTAGGATGCCTGGGCCTTCATGGTTCGAGATGTCCGTCACGGCCAGGCCCTAGTTCGGGTCATGACAAACTTGGTATCAGAGCACGATTCATGGTCCCGAGGTGTCTGCAAAATTGCATCGGGTAGAATCTTGTTTATGGGTGTGTAGCGCACCACACTTATAAGCAAGAGGCTACTAGGCGTTTAGGAATGTTTTCCCTGTTTGTAATTTAGTTCGTTCTTTGGAGTCTAATCTGTCCTCTAATCTGTGATCTCTTGCATTTCAGCAAAACAATCATGTCTCCCTATCGTACTAACGATCAGAATGCTCAGACAGATGATGTCTGTCCAACTCATGGAATGAGGACCTAAAACAGAGCTCAGACTCTGGAGATTTATACTACTTCGAGAGTCCCACTAACTCAGACTAGCCCACCTAAGGCACCCAGAGCTCCCCAGATAGGGACTAACCACATTCAGCCTCGTGAGAGAGAAGTATCTAATGTATAATTCTGACAGTCCATTCACATGCTTGCAAAGTTAGTAGCCACACAGACTCAACGATCGGAAGATATTGGGTCTACATCTGATATGTCTGAGGCTACAAGAGTGGACCAGTTCATGAGGATGAACCCACCCAAGTTTACTGTTACCAAGGTAGAAGAGGATCCACAGGAGTTTGTGAACGAGATGGAGAAGATCTTTAAGGTGATGCATGTAGATGAGGTAGAGGGGGTTAAGTTAGCAGCTTACCAGCTTAAGGATGCAGCAAACCAATAGTATAACAAGTAGGAAGATTTAAAGTATGAGCATGCCAATCCCATAGTTTGGGCTGAGTTCATGGAAGCGTTCCTCGATCAGTTATTTACTCTCAAGTTGAGGGATGTCAAAGCCGAAGAGTTTATGAATCTAAAGCAGGGAAAGATGAGTGTCCAGGAGTACACTCTGAAGTTCAACCAACTAGCCTGTTATGCTCCAGAGATGACTAGTAACATGAGAGCTTGAATGAGGAAATTTACATTCGGCCTTTTAGATGACTTAGTACTTGAATTTCAAGGAAAAATGTTAAACCGGGCCATGGATTTTGCCAGACTTCCAGTCTACATACAGCAAGTTGAGGAAAAGAAATAGAAGATCTCTAAATCTAGAGAGAAGGACAGACAGGCAAAGAGAGGAAAAATAGTAGACCAGAGCTACAGTCAACAGCAGAGTGGGAATACGGGTAACAAATGGTAGAAGAAGAAGAATTGGGGTAATGCATGCAGCTAGTGCCCTGGTGACCAAACCCCCAGCCAGACAGCGCACTCAAGATTTTTAGCGCCTAGAGGGAACTTTATATCTTATCTCAAAGCTCGTAAACTTATTTCCAAAGGTTGCTTCTACTATCTTATTCGGGTTAAAGATTATAATACCGAAAGTCCTTCTTTTTTGTTTGTTCTGGTAGTAAATGAGTTCTCAGAAGTCTTTCCAGATGATCTCCCGAGAATACCACCTGATAGGGAGATAGATTTTGGCATTGATTTGTTGCCAGATTCTTGTCCCATCTCTATTTTGTCATATAGAATGGCTCTAGCAGAGTTGAAAGAGTTAAAAAGAACAGCTAGTATATCTTCTAGATAAAGGTTTTATCTGTCCTAGTGTTTCTCCCTGGGGTACACCTGTACTCTTCGTGCGGAAGAAAGATGGGTCCCTTCGTTTATGCATAGATTACCGTCAGTTAAATAAGGTCACAATTAAAAATAAATATCCTCTTCCTAGGATTGATGATTTTTTTTACCAGCTTCAGGATGCTAAATATTTTTCAAAGATAGACCTTCATTCGGGATATCATCAGTTGAAGGTTAGGGAGTTAGATATTTCTAAAACATCTTTCCAAACCAGATACGGTCATTGTACATTCTTAGTCATGTCCTTTGGGTTGACTAACGCCCTTGCAGCCTTCATGGATCTTATGAACAGGGTGTTCCATCAGTTTCTAGATCTGTTTGTTATAGTTTTCATTGATGATATTCTGATTTATTCCAAGAGCGAGGAGGACCATACCAATCACCTCTGAATCATCCTTCAGACTCTCAAAGATCATGAGTTGTATACGAAATTTTCCAAGTGCGAATTCTGGCTTAATGCTATTGCTTTCTTGGGGCATATCGTGTCTAGTAATGGGATTAAGGTTGATCCCCATAAGATTGAGGCAGTGAGAAAATGGCCCATACCCATGACTCAACCGATATTCGGAGCTTCTTGGGTTTGGCAGGGTATTACAGAAGATTTGTAAAGAGTTTTTCTTCTATAGCTGCAGCACTTACTAAGTTGACTCAGAAAAAGGTAAAGTTCGTATGGTCTGACTCCTGTGAGAATAGTTTTGAGAAGTTAAAAGATAGGTTAACAACTACTCCTATTTTGACTCTTTTGAAAGGTACGAAAGGGTTTGTTGTTACTGCGATGCATCCCGTGTGGGACTTGGGTGTATACTTATGCAAGACGGTAAGGTGGTGGCTTATGCATCCAGGCAATTGAAGGTGCATGAGAGAAATTACCCCACCCATGACTTGGAGTTAGCGGCTATGGTGTTTGCACTTAAAATCTGGCGGCATTATCTTTATGGGGTGTATGTTGATATTTTCACTAACCATAAGAGTTTACAGTATGTTTCTTGCAGAAATAATTGAACCTCAGGCAACGGCACTGGATAGAATTTCTAAAAGATTATGACATAAGCCTGCACTTCATTCGGGCAAGGCAAATGTGGTAGCCGACGCCCTTAGCAGGTTGTCTATGGGCAGTCTTTCTCATGTTGAAGAAGGAAAAAGAGAGATGGTGAAGGATATTCACCGACTAGCAAATCTTAGAGTGCGACCCTTAGATTCTAAAAATGGAGGGGTAGTTGTTCACGAGATAGCTAAATCATCCCTTTGTACAGAAGTTAAAGAGAACCAGATCGAACATCCCATCTTAATGCAGATCAAGAAAGATGTGGGTCAACAGAAGGTGATGTCCTTTGAAATTGGTGGTGATGGTATTTTAAGATATCAGGGTAGATTGTGTGTGCCAGATGTAGATGGTTTGCAGAAGAGAATCCTTGAGGAATCTCACACTTCGAGGTATATTGTTCACCCAGGCTCTACCGAGATGTATCATGATTTGAAAACTATTTATTGGTGGAATAATATGAAGTGCCATGTGGCTAACTATGTCGCCAAGTGTTTGAACTGTCAACAAGTTAAGGTAGAACATATGAGGCCTGGTGGTACTTCCCAAGAGATTGCCTTGCCCTTATAGAAATGGGAAATGATCAATATGGATTTCATTACGGGACTTCCGAGGTCCCGAAACCAGTATGATTCTATTTAGGTGATTATTGACAGGCTGACCAAGTCAACACATTTTCTGCCTGTGAGGACGAACTATTCAGGAGATGATTATGCCAAGCTTTACATTGAGGAGATAGTCTGTTTTCATGGGGCACCTGTATCCATTACACAATTCTTTCACAATTTTGGAGGTCTTTTTAGAGGGGTTTAGGTACCCAAGTGAACCTGAGTACTTCTTTCCACCCTTAGACTGATGGGCAACCTAAGCGCACCATTCAAACCCTTGAGGATATGCTGAGGGCCTATGTATTTGACTTCAAAGGTGGCTGGGTAGATCACTTGCCATTAATAGAGTTCGCTTATAATAATAGCTACCATGCCAGTATTAAGATGGCTCCATTTGAAGCTTTGTATGGAAGAAGATATAGATCACTGGTAGGGTGGTATGAAGTGGGTGAGACTCAGTTGTTAGGGCTTGATCTTGTTCATCAGGCGGTGAAGGACGTGAAAATTATTAGAGAATGACTTAAAATAGCCCAGAGTAGACAAAAATCCTACTCCGATATTAGGAGAAGAGACTTAGAGTTTGAGGTTGGTGATTGGGTGTTCCTCAAAGTCTCTCCTATGAAAGGAGTTATGCGATTCGGGAAGAAAGGTAAGCTGAGTCCTCGCTATATAGGGCCATACCAGATTTTGAGAAGGATAGGTGGAGTTGCATACGAGTTAGAGTTTCCTGTAAGTTTGGATTTTGTTTATCCGATATTTCACATATCCATGTTGAAGAAATGTATTGAAGACCATTCATTAGTGTTGCTTGTAGAGGAGGTCAAAGTGACAGACTCCTTATCCTATGAAGAAGAGCCCGTGGCAGTCTTGGATCGCCAAGTTAGAAAACTGAGGAGCAAAGACATAGCCTCGGTCAAAGAGTTGTGGAAAAATTAGAAAGTTGAAGAAGCAACTTGGGAATCAGAAAATGACATGAGAGATAGATACCTAGACTTATTTAATCCGGTGAATGATGAAATAGAAGGTACAATCATTGTCTTATTCTTTTATGGCCTTGGTGTATCTTAAATTGTGCTTGTCTGTGTTCCGTATCATCATTCGGGGATGAATGATCCCAAGGGAGGGATAATGTAACACCCCACAAATCGTCCATGCGTTAGCTCGTGGTAATATGCTCTTAGAGTTAAATGACTAGAATAGTGTCAAAGAAACTTAGTCTCATTTTTCGCTTCCAAAATGAGTAAAGTTTAAATCATATATAATTTCTCTAATTTTAACTTTTTATCATGTGGAAAATTGAATGATCTTTCCGTGGATATAAGATTCGTCCAAATTCGATACCCGGGCAAGAAGTTATGGGTAATTTAAGTCCTAATCATAAAACACTGTCATTTTGGTGCTTGACGCATTGCGGAGTGGGCCTATTTAGCTATTGTCAAATTCCAGTAGCATAGCGCATTTGTGGCGCATCGCACTAAAATTCCAGGTCCCAACCAGTAGGACAACGCGATGGCTCCGCGTCGCGGTGACCTTAAAAATCTCATTCGTCAATTTCCAGTGAGCCACCGCGATCGTGGTGTGTCGCAGTGGTCCATAAAATTGGGCTTCCATTGATATTTTTATTCCATCTCATTAAGGGTATATTGGATATTTTTCACCCCCCCTTATCAGCTTAAGCACGGGATTTTAATCTCAAACGACCTCATTATTAATATTTTCATCAGAAACCATCAAGAATACTCCTTAGGGTTTCAAACAAGAAAACCCAAACAACTCAAGATTCAACCGTGAGTTTTAGAAATTGATTGAAGATTTGAAATCCCCAAGTCGTGATCAAAAATCATCCTTTAATTTCCTAAATAGAGGTATGTGGGGTTTATCCAAAAAACTACATGGGTTTATCAACACTAGAACATGATTTAAAGATTATCAAGCATGAATTTTAAAGGGGTTTTGGAACTTATGATTTAAATTTTGCATCTTGGGTGTGTTGATGATATTATTGTTTTGGTCTTTAGGCCTTTCCCCCTTAAACTGATTTAAACTTATATGAATATGTATGATGTTGAAGATTTGATTGAGAGCATTATTATTGAAACCCTTCTGTTTGATGATTTAGAGTTGATGAACTTGTTAGGAATGATTTGAGATGCTTGTTTAATGTTTTGAAGGGGATCTTTTCAATATTCAAGTATTTAACATGATTTTTGTGATGATGGGAGGGAGTTTCTTGTTATGATTTCATCATTATCTTAAAAAAAAAAAAAGAATTGCCTATGATTGATATCTTTGACATGACCACCTTGTGTATTTGAAATGGTGAAAAAAAGAGTTTCTTGCATATGTTTACATGAGCTTTAAGAAAGAGTTTCTTGAAATGATTTATTGATATGGTGGTCCCAGATTTACGTTTTGAAATAGAGATTATTGCATACTAATAATGGCTCAGAGATGTGACTTGCAAGTCAACGGTATGACGATACCATATAAATGTATGCCATAACAGAGTTAGAGTTTTCAGAGTATGTTTTTAGAGAATGCATGTCTTAAAGAGTTAAAAATGGGTATAAAAAAAGTTAGGTGGTTGCCTGAAGAGGGCTAGAGTTCAAGTAACTCTTAGCCTAAAACCTTGATTTGCCGATTCGAGTATATTATTTTTACGCTGGCGACGGCCGTGTGGCGTAGCAGAGTCAGAGACTCCAACCCTTGCGGCACACTTGGGTTGGAGGCTTCCCCGCCGAGTCAATGGAGGATTCCATATGGCCCATGGAATTTCAGAGTTGTAGAGTATACCACCTAGCGCAGAAGTAAAACAAACAATGTCTCAGAGTTCAGATGATTTTCTTTCAGAGTCTTTCAGAAATGCCCATGAGATTTCTTACTATATGATATGTTTATGAACTATTTTTAAATTGCTCTCATATATGTTGAATATAAATTATTATTTTGGATTTACTCTGCGTACCAGTACATCTGTATTGACCCCCTACCTCCCAGGTTCGAAGGCTCAGTCTAAGGGTTCAGCTAATCAGTAGAGTATCCCAGAGAGAAGTGATTTGTGCAGTGGTGAGCCTTCTTTGTTCCAGAAGTCCTGTTATTTTAGATTATGTTATTCCGTTGTTTTGTTCTACTGGGGGCCTTGTCCCAACTTTCAGATAGTTGTCAGATTTTTATGTAGTAGAGATTTCGCAGACTGTTCCAGATGTTGTTTAGTTGAGTTCGGATTTCATTCCTTATTGTTAAACTAAATCCAGAGTACGACCATGTTTCCGTATCAGATTATATTTCCGCATCTCCTTTTATTATGTTAATATTGTGCATGATTACCAGATAGAGTAGGACGTCCGGGCCTTCATGATTCAGGATGTCCGTCACGGTCAGGCCCTAGTTCGGGTCGTGACATGAATAGCCAGTAGAAATCCATGCCTATTATGTGAAAAACTTAATAGGTCCGAGTCAAAATAGCAAAGATTCGAAGCACTTCCTTTTACACTATTTTGGAAAGACAAGTATTTAAACATATGAATTTGTAAAATGTTGGATTTTCAATTCTAGTAGGAAAGGAAGAGAAATGGACATTCTATTTAAGGTGACTAAACAAAATTTCATACTCAATCTCATAAATACATATAGAATTTTGAGAAAGTCGTATTTGATGAAAGTCATATGTAAGATTTGGAGGGAGATCTTTTATATCTTTCTATATCCACCCTAGCTAATAGGCAAAAATACAAATACATGTTGATAAAGAGAAAAGAGAGATGTAAGGAGATGCAGGTGCAAATGCAGATAAAGGCAACATTTTGGTTTCTTCATCATGACTTGTTACTAGTCTTCATTAATTCCCCTAGTTCTTCTTTTGCATTTTATTATATAAAGAAGCTAGTGTAATTTTTCTTGTCCTTTTCACTGTTCATTTCCAGTTGTCTTTTTAAATAGCAAGTGTACACGCTAGAGCTTTTCAAAAATATCTCAGGAATTAAACATTGTTTTATATTGTATTGAAACACAAACAAATCTTTTTATAATGGTTTAGTTTATCCGGATATTTTTTAGTTGTTATAGTCATAAGATGTTGTATAAAATATATAATATAGTAAAATATGAAAATCGGTTTCGAATCAAACTTCATTATTATAATGAATGTTGTTATAGAGATGTCTAACGGTATGTGTAGTCAGCTCATTTCTCTTTTTTTGTTTGGATAACAAAAGGGTCATTCAATATGGATTGCAAGTTCATTGATGCACCTCAAGAGGTAGCAGATGTGGAAGTGAGGATTGATACATGAGTCATTTTCAAGAGATGAAGCTTCAAGTATCTTGGGTGTATAATCTAAGAAAATGGGGGAGATCGACGAGGAAGACACGTATTATATTGGAGCGAGGTGGATGAAATGGAGCTTCGCATCTGGTGTAGCTATGTGATAGAAAGGATAGGAATGTATCGCTGAAACATAAAAGGTATCTTATGTTCTGGTTAGACTAGCTTTGTTGTATGAGAGTGAATGTTGGTCACTTAAGAACTTCGACCTTCAAAAGATAAATATAGCAGAAATGAGGATGCTTAGGTGGATATATGGGTATAACAGGAGATACAGATTAAAAACAAAGATATACATAACAAAGTATGAGTGGCTCTAATGGTACGGTGGACAAGATGCGAGAATATATAGTGGTTGACAGAGGCGGAGCCAACCCTCTTTAGGGGGTTCGTTCGATCTTCCTTCGACGGAAAAATATACTATTTATACATAATTAAAATTATTTTTTATGTGGTTATAGTAGGTGTTGGACCCCCTTCGACTTAGTTTTCTTTGAATATTGAACCCCCTTACTTGAAATCCTAGCTCCACCTCTGGACTGGTTGAGATGGTTCTTATATGTAAAGAGAAGGAACATAGATGCCCCGGTGAAGAGATATGAGAGGCTGACAGTGACGTCTATTTAGAGGAAGCAACAGACCGAAAAAGAATTGAGGAGATCATGGATTAGACATTACATGATACATTTTCAGCTCACTGAGGATTTCGTTCTAAATAGGAGAGTATGGAGGTTAAATATTAAGATAGACAATTAGTAGATAGTCGAGTGACTTATCCCCGCCCAGTGGTTGAGCACGGTTCTAGACTGGAGCATCTATATATTTGCTCCCTTACCAGTTTAAATTTGTCCTTCTTCCAGTCATATTGGATCCCGAGTACCTTTATGATTAAAAAGGCCTCTCCTTTTAATGAAAATTATGAGGAGTATTTTTAATGCGAAAACTAACGTTAAGAACAATTATGGCCTGATATATGAAAGGAGGGCAAAGTCAAGTCATCTGTAATACGTTAAAAGAGCATTTTTTAGCCCGAGAACCAACATTAATGATAATTAAGATCCCATATAATAAGAAGGATTAAGATTAAATCATTTTTAATAATGTGTATATTTGAGAAAAAGGTATCACGTGATAAAAGCTTGTCCAAAAGTAGGGAATTAGGTCAAAATATAATGGGTGGAGGACATATGTGGAGAGCAATTACTACTACTATACTAATTTATTTACTAATCCAAAAATAAAATAACCACAATAAAGAAAAAAAGCATTTTTCTTGATGATGTTTGAAAAAGTAAAAGTGTTATTTGTCCTTTTCTCTTTATTTCAAAGGGTTTAAAAATACGGACAGACTCATGTGTAATTTTATGATATTTTGATACTTATAAAATTTGTCGTAGATTAAATATATTTATATATAAAAATATATAAAAATAAAAATAAAATTTAAAAAATTATTCTTAAAATCAAGAAAATAGCCAAATGTTTTGAATGTTCAAACTTTTTCAGACGAAGTCGATCCTTAAATCAAAATTCGTCCTATTGGGATTTTCGTTTTTATCTTCATGGTCAACAAATACCTAAGGTACCTAAGTTACCAATGTGATATATGACGTGTCCTCCCCGTGGCATTTAGTGATTTAGCTAACCACATCTCGGCACGTGGAGCTACTTACTGCCTTCCCTCGTGGCTTATTAATCATCTCCTTTTCTTTTCTTGCCTCTTGCTTTTTCGGTTTTTTTGGTTTGGAGGCCCAACTTCAATTCAATGGAGCTAAAGCATAAAGGCTCTAATAATAACGATAACAACTTCGGCCTGATTTTACGAGAGGTCCGGAAAAAATAAAGTAACTATTTGATCATGAGTATTTGTTTATTTTTTAAAAAAAATTATTTTATTATAGTGAAAAATGTGAAAATCACAGTGTTTAACCATGTAAAATTCAAATACAATTTGAAATTATATTTCACAAAAAAAATAAGAAAAACTTATTTTCGCTTTTTTCACTCCTACTTCTTATTCATGACCAAACACAACTCCAACTCCAGCTTTAATTCCAACTCCGAAAAATTATATTTTCATGACCAAACGGGGCCAACGTATATGTACGTTTAGTTCTTATCTCGTGAAGATAATGATGTTATTTTCCAAAGATTGTCGGCTCAAATACAAGTGAAGGATTTGCACAAATAATGATTTTAGAGTTTCATTTAGGTTTTTATTTTATTTTAAAAAAAATTACAATAAGATTAATGATAAACTTTACATAGTAAGATTCTAATGAATTATCAAGATTTCAGGTTTACTGGCAAGATATGTCTTCTTATCATATGATTTCTGATTAAATCGTGATGAATCACTAAAGTTTTAAAACATGACTCATCACAAATTTTGATAGATTATCTAAATCTTTTTTATCGAAATACTAAATTAGGAATCTATAATTCAAAATTTCATATGCTTTACTTTTGTATTTTTTGTATTAAATTACATTCCATATTAATTGTTGATGATGATGGTATTACAAATGTTTGTTATTGAATTCATGAGAATTAAATATCAACTGGTATATCTATATCTATAATTTATATATATATATATATATATAATCTATATCTATCTATAATCTATAATTTATAATCTGTAATATATTAAAAGTGTAAATGGTCTTAGAAATGTCGTTTGAACTTTTTGCCCTTCATTAAAAGTCTTTGCTTTAGACAAAATCGTCTTTTCACTATTTTTCCTAATATTTAATATTTAAGAGTTGAAAATTAATTAAATCTATTTACGATAAAAATTTTCCTTATTAGAAGTCATCAGAAATACAATTAATACTTTTTCCATTAGTTTAAGAATTCTAAATCAACTATATTTACTTTTAAGAAGATTTGAAAAATCTAGAAATAAATATAAAAGCGTTAGAGTAAGAAAAATCTAAGAAATACCAAATTTGTAAAAGTTTTAAATACGTAATAAGGATGTAATAACTTTGTAAAGATTTGACTTTAAAAACAAGGAAAGATTTTAAATATAGACGAAAAAGAAAAATAATCGTACCACAAATATTAGCTTCTGACAGGAAGGGAAAGAGGTACTATATGACAAATGTCAAAGTGACGATTTAAAATATATGTGTTTGTACTAAAAAATATGTTTATGTTTACATTATTATATTAAAGTATGAAAAATCTTTAAAAAGTAATTTAAACTTTTACACTTTATTAAAAAACTCTGAAACAGATAAAATTATTTAATTTTAAATAATTAAATATTAGACATGCGAGGCACGTGCGACTAAACTACTATTATTCAAAGAGATAGAGCCATATTCTTGAGAGAGAGAAAAGTGTGTGTTGCTAAAAGGCCCAACGAGGACATTTAATTTGGAAAAAATGTTCTAATACCACCTTGAACTATACGCGAAAAGGTTGAGACACACCCGAACTTTAGGAGGGTCCTATTACCTCTCTGGATTAATTAAAATCGTATTTTTGACAACCTTAGTGCCACATGGCACACACGTGTGACTACGTGGACCCTTCAGTGTGTTGTGCTACGTAGGCACTAAGGTTGTCAAAAATACAGTTTTAATTAGTCCAGTGGGGTAATAGGACCCTTCTAAAGCTTAAGTGTATCTCAGCCTTTCACGTATAGTTCAAAGTGGTAATAGAGTATTTTCTCTTTAATTTATAGATTTTTGCCATGTCCTTTGAAGATAGATGCCAAAACCAAGTTGGCTTGTAAATTAGGCCCTCTATATTCACACTCTTCCTCTACCTCGTACATGTTAGAAAATAATTTTTAAAAAAATGAAGAAAATGTCTGTTTTCTCCCTAAGCTATAAACGAAATTGCTATGACACACCTAAACTTTAGGAGGGTCCTATTACCCCCTGAACTAATTAAAATCATATTTTTCGTAATCTTAGTGCCTACGTGGCACATACATGTGCCTACGTGGATCTTCAATGTGTTGATTCACTGATGTGCCACGTAGGCACTAAGATTGTCAAAAATATGATTTTAATTAGTCCCGGAGTAATAGGACCCTTCTAAAGTTCGGGTGTGTCTCAGCAATTTTGTGTATAGTTCAGGATGAAAACAACGCATTTTCCCCAAAAAAAAGAGAGAGGGATAATTTGGTGCAATAAATTCGGCTTCAAGAAAGAATCGAATTGTAAGAGTTTTTTGCACACAATCTTAGCTCACATCTCTATAAGAAATTGTTTTTGTAGCTCATATTCATAACCTTTTGATCATATAATGACAACCTTATTAATTATGTCAAGAATCTCTTCAAAATAATGATAAAATGAAAATGATATCAAGAATAAAAGTTTGGACACTTTCTAAACCAAATACATAAAATAGAGGGAAAATTAACTATATAAACTTATTAGATTAGTTATTACAAGTTATAGCAAAACTTTTAAGTTTTCAAGTTATAGCAACTTTCATTTAAAAAAATACATAAAAAAAGATTTTTTTGTTTTGTTGAAAATACAAAAAAGTAATTAATGAAAAAGGAAAATTAAGATTTAATACAATTAATATACAATTTACCTTCCTTAAATATTGTCACGACCCAAAAACGAGGGTCATGATGGCAATTGTCGCGGCATATCTTGGCAAGTAAGCCTATCACCCAAACTGATACAAATAGAGAAAAATACAGAAATACCCCAAGGTAAGGCTTCTAGAATGAAGCCGAACCATATAAATAATTATAACAATGCAGAAAAAACTTATCCAAAATGTCAATCATGCCCAAAACCAGGTGTCAATAGTGTAAGAACTGCTAATACAATCCAAGAGTCAAATACATCAAAAAACAACCACAAAGGAATAATAACTGTCTCCGAATACTAATAAAGACATAACTAGTATAGAAAGAGGTGAACTTCAAACGCATGAATGTCCAACTGCTACCTTGGAAGCTCCAATAATCGCCCGAATCAAGTAAGCTGAGGTGCACTCGAGCTAGGACCTGCACCGAAAGGGCACAGTAGGCATGAGTACAGTCCACTTGTACTCAGTAGGTATCATAGGCTGTCCAAGAAAAGTGGTAAATAAAGCATACAAAATATACACTAAGGGCACGTCACCTGCAATCAGAAAATGTCCCAAAATGATAGCCCACACCGCTTGCACTAACACTTCTAGTATATCTCACATATATTACAAAAACACACCAAGATACGAAACATAAGTATACATTATGTCACATATAATAGAACAAGAGAGAACATGTAGATTCAAGATCATCAAATACAAGTAAAGGAAAGTAAGACAAACACATAGATGACAAGTCAATAAGGCAATACAACACAATATAAACACAATAAAGTAAGTGCAATGTATATGATAATGATGATGAAGATGATGATGATGATGATGATGATGATGATGATGATGATGATGATATGATGATGCACGAGGTTGTCGCACAACCTCTGGGATCGTCGCACAATTCTCGTATACACCTACGAAGTTAAAGCTTCATGAAGTAGGACCCATGGGGGTTCATTAACCCATATACAGTCCACATATCTCATATCTCTTTTCCGACATAGCCCTCAAAGAGGGTTTTATAAGGTGTTACAATATTTTTAAAAAGGTGTTGCCAGTGTTTCTCAGATGTTGCCACGGTGGTACCAATATTTCATGAACGAGTATGATATGAAGATGTAATGCTCACAACCAATCACAATAAGTATTTCCACAATCAACCACATGATATATTTTCACAATCAATCACAATGGTACATTTCCACAACCACATGAGCCAATATTCACTCATTATTTTCATTTCATCCATGAATTTCCACATGTCTCACATGCCAATAAAGTATGAATATAATCATAATACACCAATGGTACCATATTAAACAATACAACACAATTACTCACATGTATTCAAGACTATCAATGTCATATAGGACCCCACACGGTCAAACATACCACATAATATTTCAATTTTGACAATTACATCACATATAGGCCCCCACGGGCATAACACGTAGATAGCTATTTTTCATGATTAGTTACCACCCTTAACATGCACTTTGCTCCATCATTTACTGCCCAGCCCAGTTTGAAGAGTTAAGTCATAACCTATCTCGAAAGTCAAAATCGATCTGCTACACTTGAAATCGCAACCTTACCTTTTACGAACAATCTCGAACTTTACTAGAAACATCAAATATGAAATCTACGCGTCAAAATGAAACTAACAACACTCATATTGACTACTTTTGGTTCGGGATCAAAACGGACCCCCAAAATGAATTTTCAAAAAAGAAGGGAAAAATCGAAACTTTACTTCAAAAATATGTTCCCCATATTTTTAGAAACCTTCAGCTGAAAATTCAAGTTAAATTGAGTCAAAAATAAGGTTCAAATCGGAGAAAAACTATTTTTGAGCTTTACCGGATAAAATATTTGAAATCCAGGTTAAAATCCAGAATCGGAGTTGTTTTGAAGGTTAAATTGATGAAAAACTAGTAATTATAAGATAAAGGTATTATTCAAGTGAAAATGAGCGAAATTTAAATTTAAAATCATACCGAAAATTTTTGGGGTTTTGAGAAATTAATGAAGAAATTACTAAGAAAATGGTGAATTCTTACCTTAAATCTGTAATATAATCAAGAAATAGGTGTTAATCTAACTTCCTAAGCTCTCACAAACTTCACTTTTAAGCTCTCAAAATGTTTAGGGTTTAACTCTCAATAGGCAAGATGAAAAATGAGTAAAATGGGCCAAAAAGGGTGAAAAATATGCTATATATATTGCAGATTTTTCTGCAATGACTGTGCATATGAGCTCATGGAAGAGGAATCAAAAGGAGACTATTTTTTTCTAAGTCGAAATGGATCTCGACGGGGTGCTCGGTATTCGTTCGGAGTCTGATTTATGCAAAAGAACTATGCAATCACACTAAATTCGACGTTTTGGATGCAATGGCTCTATTAGATTTTTCAGAAAAATTCATTTTCACAAAATTGACCCCCGAAACCCGAAATTACAATTTTCTAAATCGAGGGTCAAAATGAGATTTAAAAGCTATAAAATCATACCAAATATGCTAACACACTAAAATTGACATTTCGGATCTGCTGACAAAGTCAAATTTTCCATCCGAGATCGTTTCGATCAAATGTGGGTCACACACCTATATTTCCAATTTTCCAACTTTTCGATCAATAGGTCGAAATGAGTTTGGCTGCACTGGGACCCGAACCAAAGGTCTACCTAGCCTAAAATCGATATTCCGAAGCTGCTGACGTAGTCCGTTCGGTCATCCATTGTACGGATTAAAATATATCCACATTAGTTCGAAATAAGGCTCTCAAAGCCATCAAAAACCACAATATTGCATAAATGTTACCAAAATGCATCAAAAATCATGGCAACCACTCTCACACCCCAGAAATACTATAATGTAACAGCAGGAAGGAATAAAATAGTCAAATCACACAAAATTATAAATTTCACATAGTTCATCAAATTTTCAGGTCGTTACACCTTAATTACTGATATTTATCCACCCCCAAATTCCTCTAACCATTGTTTTTCCTCCTATTTTAATACTTGCATTAAGAGTTTCAATCTTCATACACTACATTCCTCTTTGTACACGATTAATTTATAGCAGTAAACAAAAAATCTTAATTTTGGCGTGTGCAAACAAATTATTGAGGATTATAATTTGAAAGAAAAGTAAAAACAAGTATTTCATTTGATATCAAATATGAATTCTGTTAATTTGTATTCAATCATGATACGTAATGGAGGGACATGGAATTCATCAGATTTGTTAAATTTTCTTATGAAAATGGATATTATCCATTCAAAATGAATTTAAAGATTTATTTTTTTTGTGTTTCTTCAATTCTCTATTGTTACATTGTTGAATTTTGTATGTTTATCAATTGCATAAAAAATTAAATTTGTTGTTTAAACAAGAATATTAAGGAATTTTGGTATTGATGGATTATGTATGATGCAACAACAAAATACAAAGGATTAGTAGAAGCAATCACAACACAGATGATGATAGACACATCTTCAAATAATCTTGAAATAAGATACATAATAAGTGATAGATACCCAACTATGATCATACACAATGACACAAGCGTGCAGGTCTATATGAAACAGAAAAAAACGGATGCTGATTTTTTCTTAAAATATTCTTTGTACGTTACAACTTTGGATAAATCAGATGATCTAATTTACCAAACTGAAGGAGCAATTGTTTGTGTTGGGCAACAGAGTTCTAATGAAAAAATAAAGAACGGAGAAAGTTATTTTCAAAAAAATGTGTTCATTTGATCGGGATAAGTTCAGATTTTTAAATAGTTGAAGAAGAACGTGTGGATATAATTTGTGATGTAACCTATATCAACATAGCTGTAAAACAGAATTACAAGGATAAACAAACACTGGCTAATGTTACGGAGTTGCACGCATTTGTGAAACAGTTCTCGTATTGAACGGAAAGGTCAAGCGCAAGCAGGTAACAATGATTGTGTTTTTTTAGTGTATTAAATTGGATATTATAGTTGTATGTAAATCGGGTATCTGTTTTTTGACTACTAAATTTTTATTTTTTTAAATTTAACAGCTACTATTTGGTTTGTGTGGTGGAGGACTGTACTTGATTTCTTCGTTCTTCTAGAATTAACAAATCAAAGATTTTTAAGATAAGAAAGTATTGTGACGTTCATACATGCTCAATAAAAGATCAAGTTTATATAAGGCGTCAAGGGATGACAAAAGTGGTAGTCAAACTGATTTTAGGTAATTATGTGGACACCAAAAGAATATACACTCCCAAAGATATTATTTCTGACATGATGAGGGAGCATGAAATTTTACTAAATTATCGTCAGGCATGACGTGCAAAAATCAAAGCAGTTAATATATTGCGCGGTGATTCTACCAAGTCATATCAAAAGATACCGGGTTATTTATATATCTTGAAAAAACATTATCCTAGATCTGTTGTTAGCTGGGAGAAAACTGAAGAAAATAGATTTTTGTATGCTTTTGTTGTATTGGATGCTTCAATTCGGAGATGAAAATATTGCAGGCCAATTATTGTAGCCGATGAAACAGATCTAAAATCACTTTACGGTGGAACTATGCTGACTGCGAGCACGTTGGACCCAGGAGATAATTCTTTTTTTTAAAAAAATTTTTTTAAAATGAAAATCATATTAAAATTTTAAGCGCTGTATAATATTGGTGTGTCATATGTATGTATTTTGTTTGTTTTGCTAAAAAGTAATCAACAAGTATATTATATGAAGTATTTTATGAATGTAGATCATAAACTATACCTTGCTTATGCTGTGATTGATTCACAAAATATTGCATCCTGGACATGATTTTTTGATAAATTTAAGATTGTATTTGGTGAAAGGGAAGGTATGTGTATAATGTCTGATAGAAATGAGAGCATTTGGAAGGCAGCATCAATAGTATATCCCAATCTGTCACATCATGCTTGCATTTGGCATTTGTGGTGCAACATAAAGGTAAACTTTTGTAAAAATCTTGAAGAATTGCATAAACGTTTTTTTTTGCAATGGCAAAGGCATATACTCTGCAACAATTTGAAGAGTTAATGGAAAAGGTGGACCAAATAGATAAGAGAGTTATGGGTATTTATTTTAAATTGGCTACCACAACTGAGTAAGGGTTCAGTGTACTGTCAAACGGACTTGGACGATGACATCAAACATATCGAAATCCATCAACAACACCAATAGAATAGATAGAAGATTACCCGTGGTTTCAACAATAAATTTTATGAGTTTAATGGTTGAATCATAGAGTGCAAAACAGCATGAGGAGGCAACAAACACGTTAACAAAGTTGACAGTCAAATATAATAATATTTTGACAAATAATCATTTGCTTTCTCAGAGAATGATAGTGAGTCCTTTATCCATCCTTTATACATGACTTAAATTTTTTGTTAATTGATTTGTGTTTTAAAGTTGCTTCTGAATGCAGGTAAAAGCATCAAATGAATTCCTGCATACTGTAAGTAACGGAGCAAAAAGATTCATTGTTTGTTTGGGAAGCAGAAAGTGCAGCTGTGGAGAATTTCAATCAGATGAAATACCATACTCTCATGATATGGCTGTTATTACGTATAGAAACCAACATAGCGAGAACTATTACTCACCTTACTACAACAACAAATATTTCAGAGATGTTTATGCCATACCATTTAAACCTCTTCCTTGTGAAAATACATGAAAAATATCATGTGAAGTGTTGAATAAAGTTGTATTGCCACCTGATTCAAAAAGAACTCCCGAAAGATCATTTTATGAAAGATGGAAAGTACCAAATGAAGACAAGTGTAAACTTTCAAAGGTTACATGTAGTAACTATCATCGTGAGGGGCACAATAAAAAGACTTGTCACAAACATGCACCACCTGCTTAAGAGGAAATCTGTGTTTCTTACTTTATTTTGATGTTAATATTTTTTTAAAACGTTTATGATCAATAAATGTCAGTGTTAAGATTTGTGCTGTTTTAAGTAATTTGTGTTTATGGATATTTATTTTTATTGATTTTAAATAATCAAATTCTTAAGAGTGAATGAATTTCTTTTTCACTGAATATGACTAAAAAGATTAAATAAAATATCTTTATCATGTATTAAGTTTGCCTATAATGGTGTATTATCTTTATAATATTTTATGTTGGATTGTAATAGTGTCAGATATCTTTATCATGTATTATGTTTGCTTATAATGGTGTATTATCTTTATAATGTATTACACCATAACTTCAAAATAATTACTAAAGCCAATTACTTAACAGCTGAACACGTATATAATGTTGCAATGCAAAAAATAACAACATAATCCAAAAATGCATAGTAATGTGCAGTAATTGTAACTTGGTATGCAGGAATCAAAATGTTACATCTCATATGTAGAATCATTCGTGAATGTAATACCAATAACAAATAATGCTCAATGAACATAGACAATGAATGTAATACATGGTATTTGCAACCAACAAACAAATGAGTTCAAACAAAGGTGTTATCTGAAACAAATGCTAGTATCAAATCAGCATTTAAAAATACCATGTATTACATTCAAACAAAGACCATTATCAAATCGGACAATTGTTATTTGTTTGTTCAACCAAGAAATACTATGTATAACAGCTGAATACAACAAATGCAAGTATCAAATCGAGTTAAAAATAATATAATGTACAAGATCTAATACAAGCACAAGAACTTTTCAAATTAAAAACACTGTTGCTTTACTTCATCACATCAATAAAGTTCAATCAAAAGGAACCAAAAATCAATATAGAGTAACAAAAAAAAATTTTAGGTATTCTGGTAAATATTAGAAAAGAACTTACTACTTTCAAATATCAAAACATCCGTCAAAAATACAAGAACTAAACAATAACGTCTACTGCAATCTTGTTTTGTGACTGGTATTATTGTGTCCTTGAACTTTCAAAACTACTTTCTCAGATTTTTTGAAACCACCATGTTTGCTAGTAACATTTTTAGTTGCCTCATTTTCACTAATTACTCCATCATTTTGCTTTCGTCTAGCATAATTCCATAGTAGTGCATCATATCTGAGTCAGTGGTTGGAAGCACTAAATAGTCTACTGGAGATATCAAATATGTCATGAATAACATACTCAGCAAAGACACATACAAACATACCACAGTCACTATAAAATATAAAATTAAAAAAATCATTGATAAAGCAATATATATATATATATATATATATATATATATACATAAAAACACAATTTAAATGTAACTTACTTAGATTGAGGTCCTTGCTGTGGTGTATCCTCCACAATGACATACTCCAAAGGTTCATGCTATGATTTATCAGTGTATGCAGCTTTTCGATGTCAACCAATATCCGAACGTTTTTTGTAAAAATCAGTGGCAATCAAAAACATAGCTATCATTGTAGAAAGAGATTGAACATGATCTAAAACTTTCTTTGAATGCGTAACACCTATCATTATTGAATCATAAATATATAAACACCTATGTCTAATTCAAAAAACAATCAATATTCAATGAAATGACTCACTAACATTCACAAGAATGATGATATTATCAACAAAATCTCAGAGAACATTGCCAAGCCTTTTGTAACCTCTAATATACTGGCTAACATGATGTTCAAGAGTGATACAACTCATTTATTCATTCAAATTCAATCATTGTTGCTAAATTAAACGTATGCATTTAACAAAAATGAAATCGATAGTGGTGTATGGAATAGGCTTCATGACATTGTACTTTGATTTTTTCCTCAAGTAATACATTATCATGCCAACATACTGAATAAATAAAAATTAAATTAGAACAAAGCAAACAGTAAATAATAAAACTACACAAAATACTCGTAATCCTAGCATACACAGAACAACACAGAACAAAGAAAATTATACACTAGCATAATTAGTGTGTCCTGTGCCTAATATACTCTCAATCCATGCATACTAACCAGAATTATATACTAGCATACATAGAAAATACAGATATGCCAGTATCTCAGTATTTTGAATAAAACACATGAAACTGTTTTGCATTATCAAAAAATATAGTATTCTTTTTTTGAAATTCAGCATCTATTTTTTGTTTTTTAGCTTTCTCTAGAGCAGTCAACAGTGTCATTTTTCAAATGGATAACGTTATGTATCCCATACTACTCAAACCGTAAATATTTATTTAACATCTCATTATTCTTTGTGAAGGAATTAGTCTTTATTTCTCGCTGTAAAGCACCTCCAAGCCAGTGGTTGACGGAAAATAATGGAAGTCAATCAATCCAATTCTCTTTAATTAAAAAGTTCACCAATTCAATCTATTAAGACCGTTCATCATAGACCTTATAAGAGTAACATACTACCACCAGCAACCTAATGTATATATTACCAATGAACTATTATATTATAGGTTCTATATTACCTAAATGAACTCCACCTTTTTTTCTTTTTTCTTCTGTAGGAATTTTGAATTCAAGAAAATTCGATAAGCAAGCATAATGTAAAAATAGTATCCATCAAAAAATGATAAAGTTATAATTTGAGGAAGGGTCCCTAGATATACTAGAGTATGTATTTTAGCACTATAAATCCAAGATTGATAAAAACTTGTGTAAGTGAAACTCCCCCAAAATGTTGACACCTAAATATTTTAGAAAACTGAAAAAGATCCTAATGCTAGAAGTCAAAAACAAATGATAGTTGCAGGACTTCACACAATTGATATGTATAAATTTCTACCCCTTCTCCCTTCTAATTGTGCATCCCCTCTTCAACAAAACAAAACACTGACAAGACGATTAGTTTGATTTCATACACTAAATTTACATCACATATGATCAATGAGTGCATCACAATATTTAAAATCTTGTATTGCATATCACTCGAAGGACAAGAAGATTTTGTTAAAGGAATATGATGAAATCATCACTATGCCACTATACACTTGCTAACCGGCAAAAGAAATTGTCCTCGTGACTAAAAAATTTTTTCATCTTTTCACACACAAATCAACTATTACCCCCACCCCCTCAGTCCTTAATAAGAGCATACCACAGTAAATTTTGAAAATAAAATTTTTTCTATGATCTTTAGTGGATTTTGGTGTTCTTTTATTATTTAGTTGCTACCATTACCTATAAGTTAAATTCTTAAAGGATTGATTTGGTTAAAGGATAAAAAATATCAATTAACATTAGATAGACAAAGGTTTATATGGACTTTCATGAAGAAATAATAAGTTGAAAGATCATCATCAAATATGATATATCTCTTAGTGTTTGCTTCATAGAAATAAAATAGAGTGCATGGCACTACCACACAGCATAATAGAATACATTAAATCCCAAAAGAAAGTATAAACTATATATGATTTAGTCCATTGTAAAAAAAAAGGAGAATGAAAGAAATGATTGAAATCATCGATAAAATGCTCTTGATCAAATTTCTCCAACTTGAGCTTCAAAATGTATGATGTATGAAAGAGAAAAAAAATGGAGAAAGAAAAATGTAAACCCAATTAATGAAGTAGGCAAGCACAGAAAAAGTGTAATCTTCAAGGCTTATAAACTAAATCAAGTAGCCATAGAAGTGTAATCTTCAAGACTCAAAAAATTATATATGGTCCCTCAAAGTTAAATTTTCAAAAAGACTATGCTTTCTACTGCTATCTATCTACAAAATAAACCTCAAGAAATTATTCAATACCAAATAAAATACAAAAAACATACCTCATCATTCCATGATCGTCTAGTGTGAATCAAGGTGTGGAATTAATCTTTATCTCTAATTTTTATGTCAGACAATACAAATTCAGAAATTATCTTTTTCTGTAAAGTAGTTTTTCCAGCACTTCTACATTAAATTTTAAAAGATAATAAATATTTTTTTATTGAATCGATAATAAAAATAATTTGAAATTCAGAAACCACACATTTTTCCTCTTGACTTCGAATCTGGGTAACACCAATCAATGAACTGCTGGATCAATAAATTTGGAGTCTCAAATTCAATATACTTCTCAAACAGATGTTTGCTCTTAAAGTACAATGGACATCTTTGAAAGCTTAGATTGGTTATACACACCTACTAGAGATTTGTCAAATATTATAGACGTAGTGATAGATGTTTTTGGTGTTTTCAATACCTTAAATATTGATTCAAGAGCAACTTATTGAAGCTCAGTAAAGAAGGGTATGTCATCCAACGGTGATTGATCATTGACAGAATTATTCACAACTGAATTGTTAGAAACTGTGAATGAAACATGAGAACTCATGAAGTGAATTTCAATAATGTAGAATCTTTTTACTGTAGAAATAAAATTAAATATGAAAGTATAGAAATATTACCATCTACTCGGACAAAAACATCATCATCAAAAGAATATTTTTCAATGACAGGATCAACAAGGACTTCATCTTGCTTCTTGCTTGCACTTGATGTTTGT
This sequence comes from Capsicum annuum, assembly GCF_002878395.1. Taxonomy (NCBI): domain Eukaryota; kingdom Viridiplantae; phylum Streptophyta; class Magnoliopsida; order Solanales; family Solanaceae; genus Capsicum; species Capsicum annuum. Next base: position 37,199,022 of record NC_061122.1, on the reverse strand, counting down.
AAACCAACATCCACATTCTTAGGAAAGGTATAGTATTTTAAATTCTGTTAATAATGAGAAAACTGATAACAAATATATGATAGTTCAATGCAATGAAAACTAAACCTCTTTTTCAACAAATTCAGACGATTGTTGTTTAATCAATCTTAATTCATTCAATATCAACTTCACAGATTGTTCAACAAACTCCCTCATCCCATTGAATTGACAATCAACCTGAAAAAAAAAACATAGAACAATGAAAAGATATATCAAAAACTGATTCAGATTAATAATGAAATTATAAAATTATAGATTAAACATACATTCTTCTGATATTTTATAATTTTCTTGAAAACCTGCACATATATAAATATAAAGCACTTAGATAATAGTACAACGAAAAAATATAGCCCTACGAAATGAATACACAAATATGTCATACTGAAAAGAAGATGTGCATTATAACGTTTTACATATCAATCAAAATAAATCTTCTCCTAAAATAACGACATATCACGATGGACCTGAACAGACATACAAAAAATATCAATCACATATTTATTAAATATTTTGAAAACAATATTGAATATGTACTTGAAGATTAAATTAGAAACATACATTGGTTATTTGATTCTTTAAGACAATAAATGCATCTTCAGTTATGGATGGTAGAGAATGGTCTAAATCATTACGATGATCATGACCCAAGCTGTCCTGATGAATAGCTCTAAGATTGAATTTCACCTCCTTTTCATCGATAAACACATTGTCTCTGAACATATACTGAAGTTTAGACAAAAATTTAGATATATAATTAAACACTGGTATGCTCAAAATGAGTTACTGCATACCAATAATATACATATAAAATATGAAGAAAAATATTGATACGTAAAATAATTACTTAATCAAATACAGTTAGAATATATGATCATTACCTCATTGTTATACTGCTTGAACATTATACTCTGAAGATAGTCATAAAAAATGAGTTCTTCAGATGACTTTCAATTTTAAAATTCAAGGATTTTAAGATTCAATTCGATTAGCAACACACTTATCAATTTTTAAACACCACTCAAAGAACCAGATTTGAAGTGCAAGATGAAATCCTCGAAAATGAAAAAAGGATGAATTTCTTTTCATCTTATGACTACATGGTTTTTCCAAGACTTGAAAATACTCACCTTCCCAATCATACTTTAAGCAGTGACCTGATTCTACCAAGTCAAAATTAGTCTTCTTTATGAACGTTCTTGATAACTCAGATTGAAGAAATCGACTTATGAAGTATACTAATCCAATTTCATACAAATCTTCATCTCGAAAAGCAATCTTCTTGTTAACCAAATCATCATAGAAAACAGATCTCATTATCTTATCCATATTCAAATAATATCTATCCATTAATTTATTTTTTTCTTTAGGATCAAAAATAAAATCTGATTTTTTAAAACATTTCAACCCACTAACCACAGAAAATTTTCTCTTTTCAAAATGCAGTTCTTTACTATTGACATTGAAGATGAATAAATCATCCCTATCGCTATCGCTTTCTGCAAGTAATAGACTACAAGAAGTTTGGGTTGAATTTTCAAAAAATACATTTTCAAAAAATGACAAAATAAAGATTTCTGAAGCATTTTGAAATGCTCTTTGGTTCATCTTTGTTTGAGATCATCAAACACATTAACTTTTATGTATGAAGATCAGTGAGTATACTGCTTTTTGTCCTGAAAAAAAAAAGACATAAATAATTCACAACACTTTTACCATCAAATAAAGACATATACTATTTTTTGATAATATTTTTCATACTTAAAATAAATAATTCACAAAAAAATTGCCATGAATCTGAAAAAAAAACATAATGCACTAACTTGTTTCACAATTAGAAGTTATTTTTCAACTCTCAACCATTAACAACAACAAAAGTAGTATTTCAACTTTCAACCATTAACAACAGAAGTGAAATTTTCAACTTTCAACCGCTAACAACGACAAAAGAGATATTACAACATAATCCGAGCAGTAACAAGATCAAGAGTTATATTACAACTTTAAATCACACAGACACAAAAATTAATAAAGGCTAATTTACATGCATGTCATTAGAAAAATAAAATTAATTTAATATTAATTTAATACCACTTTAATACATATATGAGAAAAAAAATAAAATCAGATGATACTAATCTTGCTAACATTTCTTGATTTTTTTTTTGTCAGACTTCTTATTATCACTTTGCCAACACTCACATTGGCCTTAGACCTTATAACTCTAGCATTTTCACGACTTTTATTTTTAAATTTTTTCGTTTTAGGCTGAGAAATTTCATCTTCAAAATTCGAATCGAAATCATGTTAACCAACAAGCTTTTTTCTCTTATCAACCTTCTTAAAATCTGAAACAACAACCTTTTTTTATACTATATAGCTTTGCATGTTGAGTTGTTGTTGCTTGAAGGATGGTCCAATCTTTGAAAAATCAATTTTCACCAGTAAAATTTTACTTTTATTGTAAGAAAAAGAATCAGCTTCAACTACTTTGTTCTTGTTCTTTGATTTTGGGGAAGGTGTAAAGCACCCCAAATCAAACGATGGTCTTGAAAGATTAATCGGACTATTTTATTATACAATTCTAGGGCTTTTTCTACTAGGGGTAGAATCAAACTTGATTTTTTCAGATATTGTCTCAAGAAACCAAAAAAAAATATAAGATATCAAACAAAGCTCAAGGATGAATGAATGTTGGGAAACCAATAGCCATACTCAAAAGAAGGAAAAATAAGTTGAAAAGCTTGAATAATAATGAGTTGAAGACTTTTATTGATAGTTGGTAAAAATTTAAAAAAAAATTGCGTATGTTTTGGATAAAAACCTACCGTAAAATGTGATGCTCTGTAGAAAAAAGGTAAAAATGAAGGAAAAAAGAAGTTAAAAAGGATAAAGAGATACGACTTCTATTGGCAATTAAAGACAGTAAAATATGAAAAAGTGTATAATCAAGTTAATTATTCAATTTAATAAAAAGTATGAAATCAGTTCTTAACTTTACAAAATATATTTACCATATGTAACTCCTTAAATTGTGAACAAACTTTGATATATAATTATTAAAAAAAATATTGATACCGTAACTTGCCATAATTATCCAAGATCTTTAATTAAGAGTGATAAATGTTAAATGTTAAATATAAGGAAATAATACGAATAATAAATATTTAAAAAGTAATTTTTGAAAATTTAATTAAAATATGTTTTTCTCAAAAGTTGTTATAGCTTGTAATTATTTCTTAAGTCTAGTAATTAATGAAAAGTTATGCTATAACTTGTAATTAACAATCTAAAAAGTATATTTGGGATAATTTTCACTAAAATAGAATATGCGTTAAAAGGGCTCCTAAAATGCCTTTTCATCACCAAGGTGGGACAACTTAATTTCTATTATAAACTAGTTTTTAGGGCCATTGATTGGTGGAATAAAAAATTATACTTGAGGAATAAATTGTGAGATTATTGTATATATTTCTATGTTTAGAGTGTGTTCTCAACGAATAAAAACATTATTTTCATGAAAAATGTTTTTCAAGAAAGGAAATGGTCAGTCAAAAACTTTTATATTCAAAAGATGAAGGTAGATGAGGATGTTGCGATAGATATGTGTTTTACTCGGGGAGATAGGATCAAAAATGAGCCTATCTGAGACAAAGATAGGACTAACTTCGATGAAGGACGGAATGCAGGAGGTGATGTTGAGATGATTCCGTCATGACAAAAAATTTATCAAACCAAACATGAAAAAAATTATAATATCGACAAGAGTTATAATGTCTTTGGAGGTGAAAATTATAAAGCTTTAGAAAGTTATAATTTGATAGTGGTGTTTTCACTTTTCTTTTTTGTTTATAAAAGAAAGAGGTACTTGGATTTTTTTTGTCGTCTGTTGAATGAGGGCACAAGGGACGTAAAATTGCATGTTTTGTCCTTAAAATGAGTTGATCTAAAATGAATTGGTTTCAATATTTGTTCTTTAGCAATCGAACTTACATTTAGTGAAGAATTCCTTAGAAACTAATTTCATGCATTGATATAACTTGTTAAATATTATGATATGAAAATATAAACCTATGTTTAGCAAAAAAAAAAAAAAAAAAAAGGCTTGTTACTAGGAACATACTAAATTGAAAACCCTCACAAATAGAACAAAAGTGCAAATGACTCCATAAGGTAGTCACAGATATGGGCCTAGCCTAGCAACAGAATTCTGGGCTGGTGCATCTATCCTTACAGGCCCAGTCCATACCTATGCTGGGCTTTATTTAGTGGGCCTGGACTGGAGAAGGTATTATTAGTGAGAAAATAACATAAACATACACCTTAACTTACCATATTTACATAAATCCACACTCCTACAAAGTAATTACAAAAATCTCAACTCATTATGTATCTCGTTGGATTTGCACATTTATATTTAAATATTTTCAGAAAAAAATATAACACTAGTATATATGATCTAGGGAGGTGAGTATGGATTCATGTGAACCTGATGACCTCCCACCTAGATATACCCTTAGGCGGACCTATACCCAAACTTTTAGTGCTCCGACACCCATTAAATTTGATGCAGATTAGGTATAATTATATAAAAAAAGTATAAAATCTGATATAAGATTTAGAAAAGCACCCAGTAAACCAAGAAGATAGTTGGGTGCTTTAACTTTTAGGCAGAACCATAAAGCTTTGAATGTCAATATATATGTTCGAATTTTCGTACACCCACAATCCCTAAATCCTCGATCACCACTGTGTACCCCTGGCCATGGTCATGGTTACTGTCACATTGGCTATGAACCACCACCATACACTGCACCTCAATATTTCAGGGATGAAAATCCTAATAAACTTGAGAACAATGTAAGTTTTGTACATGCAATATAACTATGAACGATTTGTGCTAAAGTTATGACCCACCTTAGATAATTGCATCAATAAAACTTTTTGAATAATTTAACAAAATAAACAGAATGAAAATTTGGCGTCTCGTGGATGAGTCATATAACTTGTGAAAGGGTTATTTTCTGCTTTAAATTTTTTTTACACGAATTCTCTAAAAGAATTTAATTTTATAACTTGTGAAAGGGTTATTTTCTTCTTTAAATTTTTTTTACACAAATTCTCTAAAAGAATTTAATTTTAGGTAAGTTTTGTACATGCAGTGAAACTTGTGAATTATTTGTGCTTATGACTCCCCTGAGATAATTGAATCAGCAGAACTTTGAAACAATCAAATAAAATAAATAGAATGAAAATTTAACGTCCGTCAATAAACCTTGCACAAATTCTTTAAAAGAAAATAATATTACCTTAAATGAACTTATTGCATGTGCAACCCTCCCTAAATTTGTACATAAATTTTACATTTAATTTTAGTCAATGGTTCTTATAGGTAACGTCACCTTTTCCTATTGTAAGTGGGAGGAAAAAATAGTCCTAAATTGAAAAAAGAAAAAACATAGAAACTATGTCACCAAACTAGGAAAATCCACCAGCACTTCCTATATATATTCGTCACTTTGCCTTTTTTTTTTTTACTATTCAAACCATTCAATTAATTCCAATATAATTTTTCTTCAAGAAAATCTCCAATTTCATTAAAATTCAAATGAGTGCGGTGCCCACGACATTGCTACTATTCTGTTAAAGCTAGATTTGCATTGTAAGGAAGTTAAACGTTCTGTTTGTCACTTTGAAGGTAATTAATTTTTTAATTATACGAAGTTGAACCCCTTTTAACTTATTTCTATGTTTACTTCTTCTTTTTTTTGTATTTTAAACGTTAAAATTCTGATTCGGACACTGATTATATTGAAATTTATATGTTTTGCATGGGATGATATGGGATTTAGTGGTGGACTAACTATAATTTGTTAATAAAGGTGTGGAAAATGTGAAGGCGGATTATAGTACTAGAAAAGTTATGGTGAGAAGGAATGTAGACCCCTTATGGCTTTGGAATATGGTGGAAAGAAAAACCTAGAGGAAGGTGGTGCTCCTCTCTGCTCATCCTAAACTTGACCGCGACGCTAGTCATGCAGAGAAAAAAATTAAGGTAATTTACTTTTCTATCGTGTCTCAATTTATGTGATACTTTTTTGCTTATCAAAAGTCTTATGTGACTAATATTCAAAACAAAATTTGATTATATCAATTCAATAATCTTGAATTTAAAATTTTGATATTAAAAAAAGTATATGGTATGAGTTGTTATTCATGTCAAATTATTAAATATATACTATAATTTCTTTAATGAACTGCTATATACGATAATATATATTGTTTGCTATACTTATTTTGCAATTTTATTCTGGAATGTACAAGCTGTTCCAGTTGTACCAAAGAAATACGATGGATCAGGTGTCCAACGACATAAAAAGAAGGAGAAAGAATTAACTTGTTGGTTGTGGTGATGGTGATGGTAACGTTGGGTGAAAAAAAATAGATGGTGAATCAAAGGTGGCAATTAAAAGTACAAAGCCGAAAGAGAAGGCAGAGGTGATGAATAAAATGGAATACTACTATGGTTGCAATAACCCAAATACTACTATGGTTGCAAGGCCGCCAATGTACAATCAGAATTACTCCAATCAAGCTAATGTCGTGACAATGCATAATCATGGTTATTTTGGTCATCGTATTGGGTATGTGTCGCCACCACACTTTGATACAACGAGCGATCATAGTTATGGTCATAGTACTAGCCATGTTTCACACTTTGAGACAACGAGCGAACATAGTTATGATCATAGTACTGACTATGACTCATACTTTGATACAACAAGCGAGGATAAATATGGTCATATACTGGCAGTGACGGAGCCAGGATTTTCATAAAGGGTTCAGAAGTAAACATACGAACTAGCAGAAGAGAGTTCAACATCTACTATATATACATAAAAAATATTTTTAATCATATATAAATAATAAAAATTATCGTCGAAGAGGTTCATGGATGAAAGGTGAATCCGCCAGTGTATACTGGCTATGTGTCACCACAACACTTTGCTACAACGAGCAATCATGGTCATGGTTATAGAACTGGCGATGTGTCACCCTGAGACTTTGCTACAACAAACGATCATGATCATGGATTCAGAGGCGTAGTCAAATTTAATATATATACGCATTTGGTAAAACGGCTTCATCATCTAATACGATTGCAGCATTAAGATTATTTTTATTCCCTACTTTCTCATAGCCTAATGCTTGTCAATTGAACTCCAATATGTGCTTGTACAAACAGATTTGTAGTTGAACAAAAATTATTTGAAGTTGAAATTAAAGAAAATTAACAGAAGTTCAGTAATTGCAAGTTTCATAGTTAACGTGATCTACCAATAAGTCATTTGCATTCATCGAGTTGAATGAATCTACTTCTAAAGAAAAATGTTGATTTGTGGAATGATTACTTAACTTTTACTTTGTTTACTCAACTTTTACTTTGTTGCAATGAGTTATCACACTTTATTTTATTTTTTTTGGAAATAGAAAGCTACTCAGCTTTACCAAATGTTATTAAAGTCACTAAACCATCTTATCTAATAAAATTTATACTTTTAACTTTAATAAAATGTCACAAAAATCAGTAAAAAAACAAACAAATACAACATTATTTGATAGCAAAGAAAGGTGGATAGCAAAGAATTTCGTATTGGGCCTTAACAAGGCGTGGTTCATATTGGTGTTGTTTTGGGCAAATGGTAGAGAATGGGGCTTCCAAAAATTTGTCGAAACTTCTTTGAGTGTGTTTGGTACTTAATTTTTTTTTCTTTAACATGGTCAGGTATTGAGGAAATACACTCTCCGTTCATCAATAGTTATTCAATATTAACTTAACACATACGTTAAGAAGCAATAAATGATAAAAATAATTTTATCATATTACCTTGAATATAATTTGTTGGTGTAATATACCACAATCACAATAAATTACAGTTGAAATAATAAATCAACAAAAAATGAAGAAAATAAAATAATCCTCTTCGCGGATATCTCGCTCTCTTTAAGGAAATTCAAGCGCACTGTGTATAATCTACATCGATCCAGCAATATATCTCTTGACTTGTCCCTTCAGGATACAACAGTCCATCAACAATATACAACTCAAGCAACTCCAAATTAGTTGAAAAGTCCAAAGCTTCACTACAAGAACACATTCCTTCAACATATAAAACTCTCTTTGTATAGTGAATGTAGATAAAGATTTACAATATTTTCTTTGTACCAACTCCCTCTTTCACAAATATAATTACTCTCTTTTGTACAATGAATATAATTGAAGACTTAGAATATTTTATATGTCTCAGCTCTCTCGTTCACTACGCCACGTAATAATATCTTCCCACACTTATCAACTTTTCCTTATACTTAAGATATCAAACACAAAGGAAGAAACACCACTATTTATAGGTGTAGAATTCTTTCATGTAATGAATATGACGAATAAAGGGTAAACCTGTCAATTGGGTCGGGTCAAACCGGTCTGGCCCGATAAACCCAAACCATTAAGAGAATCTAGCCCCACCGGTCCCGGGATGGACTATCTAAGATGGTCAATCTGGTGGACTGGCCCAGTTATGAAATCGAACCAGGCCTACCGGTTATCCGGATCGAATTGGCCCGATTTACTTTAAAATATATATATACTCCCTCCGTTTTAAAAAGAATGACCTACTTTGACTTGACACAAAGTTTAAGAAAATAAAGAAAATTTTTGAATCTTGTGGCCTTAAATTAAAATTGTGGAAAATGTACAAAAATGTCTTTTAATCTTATGGTCCTAAACATGCCATATGGAAAGTTGAAACCAAAGTATTGCTCAAAAAGAAAATGAGTTATTCTTTTTTAAACGGAGGGAGTATAATTTTGTTGCCGTCAGCTGGGCTAAGTCCAATTGGACCGTTGGCAGCTCAACGACATTATAGTCGTTGTCTGGCCCAACGGCCAATTAGCCACATTTAAAAAAAAATTATTTAAACTTTTTTCTATAAATACCCCAATTCGAAAATTACTTTTCACACAACTCACAATCTCATTCTCTCAATCGCTCTCAAATATTATTTCAACTATCTCCTAAAGTGCTTAATTTTAATTTTTAATTTTACAATTACAAATATCAAGTGGAAATTTTCTAAAGTCTCATCTTTCATATACTTCAAAAATTTGATATTGTCGTTTCATGTCTTACTTTTAATTTTTAATTAGTGTATTCTTTATTGAATATTTATTTTTATTATTTTTGTGTATTTTGAATATTTATTAATTTAATTTGTTATATGAATAAATTAAGAAAAGTCTGTAAAAGTGTTAACGAATTGGTGGTGGTTCCGCTAGAGATATTTCAAGTACTAGATATACATATGTGCCTCCGGTATCAATTAGTCAACCATTTTGAGAATGAAATAGGGGTAGGTACTCACGATATGAATTATTTAGAAGCTCACGAAAATTATTGTATAGAAAAAGAGAGTAAAGTAGATGCGATTGATTTAAATATAGATGATAATATTAGTGAAACACCCGAAGTCGGTAATGCTAATGTTAGATCTGAGTCGGTCAATCTTCCTCTCCATCCTCCCCGTCCCCTTTAAAATCTCATTGAAGATTTAGTATTGTATGAAATTTTTTTACGGAAATAGGAGAAATTAAGGTCCAATGCAATATTTGTGAATTGGTATATGAGCACAAAATCGGATGTAATAAAAGGGGTACGGGTGCGTTGATGAGATATTTACGGGATAAACACTCAATAAAGTTAGCTGTGGCACAAGGTGACGAGGTTGTTAGTGGGTCAACTCAAAGAAGATTGAATCCAACAACCGGTCAATTGGTTTAGAATTATAATAAAATGAAGGACCGGAAAAAATAGCCAAAATGATAGTCGTGGGTTGTATACCTTTCTCTTTTGCTTCTTCTGATGCTTTTATTCATTATATTCAAGCAATTTATAATCTCGTGTTTACAGATATTCCTAGAAGCACTTGTAGGTCTAATATTTTTAGACTCGATGCACAATATATTTATTATTTGTCTGCATTATTAAAAAATATTTCATATAGAGTTGCTCTAACTTCTGATCTTGATCGTGCTATTAATAAAAATGATTATTTAACAATTACTTGTTACTTGATAAATAGTAATTTTGTTATGCAAAAATGTATTCTAGCATTTTTGTATGGTGAAGATCGTAGACACACCGAAAAATTTATTTCTGAATCTATTTCTAAACTTGTAAAATATTATTGTATTAAAAGAAAAGTATTATGTATATCTTTTGATAATGCATCTAACAACAAGACTGTTGTTGACTTGTTAAGAGTTGAACTTTCGCTGCTATTATTTGAAATATTTCATGTTAAGTGTGTTTTTCATATATATAATTTAATTGTAAGAGATGGTCTTGAATTTTTTGAGTTTTATATTGAAAAGATTAGACTTGTCGTTGACTTTAATTCAAGAAAATCATCAAAAAATTAGAATGAAATAATTTAAAAATAAATGTGAACAAAATGGATTTAGACCGATATTAATGCCTAAAGAATGTAATACTAGATGGAATGCTACTTGATTTTGACTGACCTATGGCAGCTCCCGTTAATATTAACATGAATAAATTAAAAAAATAATGCAAAATTTGTGGATTTGTCAATCATATAACTTATAAGTTTTGAATTATTTTACAATCAATAAAATACAAGATTCATTCACTCCTTATATTTTTTTCATTTAAATTAAATGTCTAATTTGAATTAAATACTCTTAATATATTACTATCAAACTTTAAACAAAGTCATAAACGTAACAAACATATATACATATAATGAAAAAAAAATATTAGCAAATATTACTTAGACAACTAGTATTGACATATAAAAATACTATATAAGTTTAGCTTTTAAGTAGTGTATGTAAAATTTCGAATATATGTTCAAGACTTTAAGTATTATTATATTAAGTAGTAGACATTGTATGTAGTATGTGGTATTATTATTATTATTATTATTATTATTATATATATATATATATATATTGTGTATATGTTTTTTGAAATAGTATAATATTTAATGTCCATATGTTTCAACTTTCAAGTGATATTTTAAGTAGTATATGTGTGTGTGTATTTTCTATAGATTAAAGTAGTATATAAGAATGTATACATGTATATATGTTTCCTAAAATAGTATATATATAATTTATATATATTGTATGTATGATGTATCGAATAGTATTTTAAGTAGTATATATTGTATATATGTATATATATTTTTTATAAACTAAGGTAGCATATATGAATGTATACATGTGTATGTGTTTTCTAAAGTAATGTATATATGTTGTATATATAACATATCAAGTAGTATTTTAAGTAGTATATATTGTATATATATGTATATATATTTTCTATAGACTCAAGTAGTATATATTTAATGTATACATGTGTATATGTATTATAAAGTAGTATAAATGTAATGTATATATGTTGTATGTATACTGTTTCAAGGAGTATTTTAAATAGTATATATATTATATTGAATGTATGTATATATATCTTTTATAGACTAAAGTAGTATATATTTAATGTATACATGTGCATATGTTTTCTAAAGTGGTATATATGTGCATATGTTTTCTAAAGTGGTATATATGTAATGTATATATGTTGTATGTATAATATTACAACTTTCAAGTGGTATTTTAAGTAGTATATATTGAATGTATATTTTTCTAAAAGTACTTTCAACTAATTGTATATATATGTGTATATATTTTTCTAATGTACTACAATGTATAACGTATATAACTTGTATGTATATTATTTCACGTAATATTTAAAACTCATATATGTTGAATGTACTTATGTGCGTATATTTTTTTAAGTAAAAATTGAATGTAGTACACGTATGTTTACTAAAGTAGTATAATATATAATGTACATATGTTATACGTTTATTGTTTAACGTATTTAATAGTATATATGTGTGTATATAGAGTATATATTGAGAAAATCATGAACATTCAACTTAATTTAATTTTCTTTTAGATATCAAGGACCGTTAACCGGCCCATTACTCAAACTGGGTCGGGTTGAACCGGTCCAGACTAATTAAAATTGGTCGAACGGTAATGTGGGCTGGTCACGGGCTGTTTGGCCATTTTATACTGTTGGGGCCAGTACGGACTGACCCATTAAGAATTGAGACCGAACCGGACTGACCCACAAATCGGTGATAATTACTGCGCCGATATCGATTTGAACCGAACCGGCCAAGTTGACACTCTTAATGAGGGATGGTAATGTGGGTAGATGAATAGTCTTGATGGTACATAAGTTACATGAAACTAATGACCATAGAGTTACAAGAACTAATGGACATGAGCGTCAAGAACTAATGGTGATATGAGTTACAAGAACTAATGGTCATCTTTTACCATAATTTATACCCACTAACATATGCATTTAATATATTAATTTAATAATAAAATACATACACGCCAACATAATTAATTCAATGTTTTGAGAAAAATATTGGGTAATGATTTTAATTAATAACTAACGATGAAATTCATAGGTAAATTATCCATTAATTTTTTAAAATTGGACAGATTTTGTTGGACAGTGAACAATTAAAAATGGATGGAGGGTGTAATAGTGAACAAAACATCAGACCACGATAGAGTTTTGGGCTAAAATCAACCCTAGATTATAACCCAAACTTAGGGTACATCCTTAAGCTACAACTAGTTTAGGTGTACACGCCTCATGCATATATCTTACTCTAATGAGTTCAAAAGTCACACTAAATATCATATTTATTTAAATAATAAAAATGAATACAATAATTAAACTCAATATCTTTTGAACATGTAAAGATGGAGAATTTGTTAGTTATATAGTATTTGTGGATATCTAAGATACAAATAAGATAGGTGAAATACATTGACAACCTCTTAAATTACTGTTGGTGTTTCCAGTAAACAGATGATTAATGCTTGATAACATAAAATTGCGCAATTTGACTTGATTTCATCCTAGATATGCGAAATACACACAAACTTCTTATCATGGGAAACCAAAAAAAAAAGTTCGTGAATAGTGGGACAATATCTCAAACCATATATATATATATATATATATATATATATATATATATATATATATATATACACACACACACACACTCCCTCTTCTTTACTTATCTACTATATTAAAAATACTAGTCAAGTGTACGTGCGTTGCACGTGTTCTTCACGTCAAGCCATCAATCAATATAAAATATATAAAAGAAAAATAATTTACTGAAAAATAGCAATTAACTTTAAAGATCGAATATAAACAGTTTTATGCATCCTGTTATGCGTGAAGTACTAGTATCTTGATTGTCTCCTACGACGTGAATTATCACAAAACAAATAATAACAAAAATAGTAGATTATAATAGATCGGAATCTACAACAAAACAATATGATTAATCCTAAATCTTAACATAAAAATTCTTCAAAGCCTGACCGACTATTTATCTACCACTTGTATACTATACAACAAAATAATACAATAATCGAGATATCAGAACAATATTATTAAATTCTTATCTTTACAAAAAAATTCATCAAAGCTTGACTAAACGTTCATCTACCACCTGTATTAAGCAGAAAAACTACAAATAGTAACAAAACAAAAACTACAATAATTGATATATTAGAACAATATAATTAAATCTAATATTAACACAAAAAAATTCTTAAAGTCCGATAGAACATTCATTATCAACAATATAAGCTTGAATAGAAGAGAAACTAAAACAAAATAATTTGATAATTGAGATATTAGAACAATATGATATAAATGACATCTTCAGAGCTCATCAAAAAAATAGTTATAAAAATATACCTGATGTTATTACATTGTTGTAGGGGAAAACTCAATTTATAGAAGCCCAAAAAATTTTTCTCCAAAAAAAGATTACCCAAATATGAATTTTTTTAATTATTCTTTTGAGAAAAGTAAAAAAAAATAACTTATCAAATTATTTATGGTAATATGCATTTGGTTATTGATTTTCAAGGTTTAGCATAAATGGTAGTATTTACAACAATTTTTAGGTGTAACAAATATTTTTGTGAGATTTTTTATTTTTTTGCCAAAAGTATGTTAATTTTTATTTTACCAAAAGCAATTTTTTTTGGTCAAAAGTATGTTAGATTTTTTATTTTACCAAAATCGTTAATTTTTATTTTACCAAAAGGAATTTTTTTGGGTCAAAAGTATCTTAGATTTTTTATTTTACCGAAATCAAAATAATTTATATTTTTAAAATCACGTAAGACTCCTAATTTTACACTTCACTTCTTATTACTTTTTAAGAGTCCTGATTTATTAATTCTCATAATATTCCTTTACTATATATTATAGGACTCCTTAATTTATAAAATATATTTTTCTTTTATAATTTATTTTAGGACTCTTTAATTTTAAATATTATATGAATAACTAAACAATAAATTAAATAAAATAGTAAAAAGATAGTTTTGTCTATTACAAGAATTTTTAATGAAGGGCAAAAAGTTCAAATCACTTTTCTAAAGGTCTTCACGTTTTTAATATATTATAGATATGTTCAATAATATTTGTTCTATTTGAAAAATCAATACATTTTTATCATTTCTACCCATTTTATCCTTCTTAGTACGGGCTTAGGTCTCCAAATTTGAGGAGCCTTATTTTTCTTTTAATGTAATAATATGTTATAATTATTTTTTAAAGAAAATATTGAGCATTATTTGTGAAAAATATGAACTTTTCATATAAAAGAGGAGAATTATAAGAGGAAGTTAGACATATCTAAAATATTGTCTCAAAAAAAATTAATGGATTGATTATAATAAATTTCACTAAAACGAATTTAAAATTTAAGGCCTCCATTCAATTTTGCTTTTAGTCCACCATTGTTCTAGAGCGGCCCCCGCTTCTTAGATACAATGTCAAATTAAATAATGACGCATAAAAAAAAAAAATTTTCATGTTGCATATAGAATACCTCTCGCCAAAACCCTCCAAAAAATCTATAAAGTACAATGATCATTGAGCTAAACTACATAGTAAAACAAAACAAAAAAACACACACACAAATTTTACAGCAAATGAAAGACGAAAATGTTACTGCTATTTTCCAGATTGACATGTGTTGTAATTGTCCATGTTGCATGGCAAAAATTTTCAAATGCATTTTTTATTTGCACGATAACAAGAAAAAATTTATTAAGGTGACAAAAAAAAAAATTAATTTAAAAAGATTGACACAAGTCTTAAGTATTAAGTAGAGGTGATAATTTTAATATTAGTATTAATTATACTAATCTTAAAATCATCAAGTTTTATTAGTTACATCAAGATTCCTACTTTCTCCACCATAACTTATCCTATCCACACATCTTGTATCACCGCCACTGATGCCGCCACCACTCCTCCTCACACCACCTCATATATCCCCTTTACATTTTGTTGTCGTTGTCGCCGCTACCACAGCCACCATCACCTTCTCTTCCCCCACCATCACCATCATCACCATTGTCATTTATTCCAGATCCACAACCATTTTCTCTTCCAACACAATCGTTACCTATTTTCTTTTTCTTCTCCATCATCACTACTATCAACACCGCAACAATCGTCACCTTCTCCTTCGACGTCACCATCAACACCACCATCTCCCCCTTAACCATAAATATTATCTTTTTTCATAGACTCCTCCTCCACCATATTTTTTTTCTAGAAAGTAAGTAAATATCAAAGTTGTTGCAGCAACTTCGATAGTTGCTACAACAACTTCAGTAATTGCTACAACAACTATAATAATTGTTGTAACACAATAACTAATAATAGTTGTTGCAACAACTAAAAGCAGTTGTTGCAGCAATTACCGTAACTGCTACAACAACTACCAGGAACTATGGTAGTTGCTGAAGCAACTATTGAGGTTGCTTAATTTTCTGCATTATATCTCAATCAATTTTGAAAAAAAAAAATTCTTTTCAAACCTCTCAAAATTTTTAAAAAATAGTCCATAAAAGTTTAAAAAAAAAAAAAGGAAACAAGAATGATAATGAAAGGGGAAAAGAAAAAGAAGAAGAACAGAAGATGGAGGAAGAGAAAAATATGGAGAGAGAGAAAAAATAAGAAAAAGAAGATGGGGAAGAAAGAAATTTGGAGAGAGAAAGAAAGATTGAAAAGATAAGAGAAGGGGGGAATTCTAAAATTTGAAATCCAAATGAAATACTTCTTAAAAAGTTAATAAGTTTTAAAAAATTATAATTTACATCCCAATCAATTTAATCAGAATTTAAGTGAAGTTTTGACCTTAGCCGGTCAAAGTTATCAACATTTTTAATTTAAATTTTTTTTGTCACGCTCTACTCAATTTTCTCTGATAACAATAACTCTGATAATTTTAGAATTCATGTTTTCTTGTGTCTATTTAATTTTATCAAAATTTTTGGCGAGAAGCTCTGAATTCGCGATGACGATTAATCAAGATGAAAAGATGTACAAGATAACGATGTCTTGAAAAATCGATCTGTTGAAATTACAGAAGAAATTGAAGAAGATTGTGAGACTGATGTTACCTAAGTTGGATAAAAATAAAACTGAAGGATGTAATAATAAAGTGAAAATTTCTTCTCTATTTCCCGATACAATTTTAACCTATTGTGGAAAACATTTTTTATTTGTTTCTCTATGAATTGAACCGATGAGGATAATTGATTTTTTCATAGCTTGTATTTTACTATCTGAATTATTAATATTTTCGATCAATTCTAACAAACTGAAAATCTTCTCAGCTTTTCGGTGCAATTTTGTACCCTGCGCATTTTAGTCAATCGTATGAAGTATTTTCATCTGTTTCTCTGTGATTAAATCAGTTTGGATGAGTGAATTTTCTATAGCTTGTTTGCACATTTTGAATAGTTAATATTATTGATAGAATCTCAATTTCTTCATGTTTTTTTCAAAAATTTTAATAGACTATGTCGAACTGAAATCTCTACTCTGTTACTAACGAATTTGCACTTTGTGCATTTTAATCGATTGCGAAAAGCATATTTCATCTGTTTTAATTTATTTTTTGTATTCGATTGCGGAAAGCATATTTCATCTGTTTTAATTTATTTTTTGTATTACCTGAATTAATAATATTGTTGATTGATTCTCAATTTGCTCAAATTTCTGAACAGTCTGCAGTGCCTATCAAAATAAATTCAATAATGAATATTGAGGAAAACAGTCTGGTATACAAGATAAGGATGGCTGGAACAATGGAGAAACTGAATGAAGAGAAAAACTGAGATCGTACAGAAGTACAAAAACAAGGAGGTAATAAACGATACATACTAAAACTGAAATTTCTGCTTTGTTCTGCGGCGCAATTTTTTCACCAAGCATCATTTTACTCGAATGCCAAAACGGTAAGCATTTTCATCTGTTTCTCTTTGAATTGAATGATTGAGCTTGTTTCGTACTATCTGAATCATTAATATTATTGATTAAATCTCTATTTTTGTGCATTTTGCACCTTGCACATTTTAGTCAATTCAGATCGCATTATATCTGTTTCTTCTCGTTAATTGAATTGATTCAGAGCTTTTTGTACTATCGTAATTGTTAATGTTATTGATTGATTCTCAATTTCTTCGTATATTAGTGGCTTCAGTAAACTGATGATTAATGCTTGATGACATAAAATTGTACAATTTGACTTGATTCCATTGTATAAGTGCGAAATATACACATTCTTCTTATCATGGGAAACCAAAAAAAGAGTTTGTGAATAGTGGAACAATATCACAAACCATTTTTTATATATATGAAATACTCCCTCACTCTATCTTTACTTGCCTATTATATTAAAAATATATGTTCAATAATATTTGTTCTGTTTGAAAAATTAAAGCATTTTTTATCATTTTCTATCCATTTTACTCTTCGTAGCAGGGGTGGCTCTCCAAGCCAACTAAAAAGGCAACTACCTTGGGCCCCCAAATTTTAGGGGCCTTATTTTTTTTTTATATATAGTAATAATAGGTTATAATTTTTTTTTTTAAATATTGAGTATTATTTGTGAAAAATATGAATTTTTCATATAAAAGAGAAGAATTATAAGAGGAAGTTAGACACATCTGAAATATTATGTGTTAAAAAAAATTTATTGGATTGATTATAATAAACTTCATTAAAAATAAAATAAAATTTAAGGCCTCCGTTCAATTTTGGCTTTAGGCCGAAATTGTTCTTGAGCCGTCCAGCTTCTTAGACGCAATGTCAAATTAAATGGTGACACATAAATTACATATAGAATACCTCCCGTAAATCCCCCCAAAAAATTTATAAAGCACAACAAGCATTGAGCCAAACTACATAGTGAAACAAAACAAAAAAAGACACACACAAAAGGTTCACAGCAAAATGGAAGACGAAAATGTTACTGCTATTTTTCAAGTCCTAATCATCACCTACCTATAAATGGAAAGAGACGCCTCTTCATCAATTGTATTTTGCAAATTCTAAATAGAGAAAAGAGAGGCAACAAAATCCCATTTCATTACTCCTCAAGTTTTCTACTTTATGTGAGCTTAAATTAAACTTGTTCTTGAGTGAGTGCTGAATTGTAACCGAACTACTCCTGCTATAAGAGTAGTGTTTTTCTCTTTGTAAAAAGAGTGCTTAGGTAGAGTTGCCTAAGCTTGTCACTAGTTAGAGTTAACCAACTATTGAGGGAAACGTGGCAGAGGTATCAAGGTATGCTAGCAATAGAGGTATTGAAAGAAGGAGGAACCTAGAGTTAGGTTCACAGTCTAGTCTATAATCAAGGGATTGGTTATAGTGGACTATTTTGGTGCTTGTGAGGATAAGGCGTGGTTTTTTTAGTTTGAATTTCCACGTTAAAATCTTGTATTCTTACTTTCTTGCATTGTCTTTAAATATCCAGCACCTCCAAGTTGCTTTACTGATCTATCACTTGAAATTGATCCTAAGGGAACTGGTCCCGCATTGTGTGGTATAAACCCCAAGGGTTCTACAAAACCAAATCAAAATCTCTCAACCTAATTTCAAACCTACAATTTAAATCACATGAAATTTAATAAATTTATTTCACATGTAAAAATACAAGTTAGGGATGAGCAACATGCCTGAAATAAAAACCAAGTTGAAGAGAATTCAAAGTTTGGAGCTTGAACAGTGAATTCCTCGTAAAACCCTTGAGCTTTTCTTGGATTTTGAGTTAGAGAAGAAAAAGGATGATATAGATCTTTGAAAACTGAAGGAAAAGGGTCAATTTATGTTTAAAGGTCGTACAAGGGGTAAAAAGACCAAAAGTCCTTCACCCCAAGTAAAAAAACAAAAATTGGACAATTTTAATATAGTAGCATGGCATGCTGCTATCGCGGAGGGCAGCCTCCGTGCCACACCCTTATAATGGAGGCCAACCCCCGTGGCACGCGACTATCGCGAATCCTCACTACCTCAGGGTCCCAAAATAATCTCGAACTCCTTTTAAAAATTTTAATTTTCTTCAAAACACCCTTTTAACACCCCTAAACATAATTCAAGTAAAAATTTAACGTTATTTACGTAGGAGGGTCAAAAAAATAATTAAAATTTTATGGGGTCTCACACCGCCGCTACTGCCACCACCACTTCTCCTCATATACCACCTCATATATCCCCTCCATATTTTTTGTCATTGTCGCCACTGCCATCGCCACCATCACCTTCTCTTCGTCTACTATCACCACCACCACCATTGCCTTCTCTTTCAGATCCATCACCATTTCCTCCTCCTACACAATCGTCACTATTTTTTTTCTTCTCTTCCACCATCACCACTATCAACACCTTAACAATTGTCACCTTCTCATTCGACGTTACCACCAGTACCATCACCTCCCCCTTTACTACAAGTAACATCTTCTTCATGGACTCCTCCACTATATCTTTGTTTTTGAGAAATTAAGTAAATATCAAAATTGCTGCAGCGGCAGTCGAAGTTGTTGCAGCAACTTTGATAGTTGCTACAACAACTTCTATAATTGCTACAACAACCTTGATGGTTGCTACAACAACTATAATAACTGTCATAACACAACAACTAATAGTATTTGTTACAACAATTATCAAAATTGTTGAAAAAACTTACAGCTGTTGTTGCAGCAATTATCATAACTGCTGCAACAACTATCAACAACTATGGTAGTTGTTGAAGCAACTATCGTAGTTGCTTAATTTTCTACATTATTTCTCAATCAATTTTCTAAAACAAATAAAATTTTCTTTTTAAACTTCTCGAAATAAAAAAAAAATAGTTCATAAAAATTAAAAAAAGAAGAAGAACGATGATGAAAAGGGAAAGAAAAATAAGAAAAAAGCATAGAGGAAGAGGAAAAATATGGAGAGAGAAATAAAAAATAAGAAAAAGAAGAAGATGGGGAAGAAAGAAATTTGAAAAGAGAAAGAAAGATTGAAAAGAAAAAGAATGGGAGTGAAATTTAGAATGAGAAGAAATACTTCTTAAAAAGTTAATAAGTTTTAAAAAACTATACTTTACACCCCTGTAACGACTCTGTACATTATTTTAGAAATTTGTGTTGTTTTAATCTATCTCATAATTTTTAGACATTAGTTTATAGTAATGGGCTAAATTGATATTTTCTTAACTCTTGAGACCTATGTTTTAGAATAAATTTAAGTAAAAAGGGTTTTCTATACTTATTAAAATCATCAAAAAGTTAGAAGAAAAAAAGGGCGCAAAGTTGCGTTTTCTGTTTCTCAAATCTCATTGTAACTTCAAGGGATAAGTGCAATGGCTTTCAGGTTAGCATCCTTTATTCCTTAAATTGGCGGTGTGAAATGTGAATTGAAGTATGCGGATGATTACTACATAGTGGACTAATGATAGGGGTGGGCATGGTAGGGTATATACCGAATACCATTTCGAAATTGAAATTTTTTATACCGTAGTATAGATGTTATGGTATTTGGTATGGTATTTGGTAAGAGTTTTAAATTATTTTGGTATGTGGTACGGTATTTGATATTTATGCAATAAATACCGAAATACCGTATACTGCACCGAAATTTTTTAATAATATATAAAACTCATGTATATTATATTCAAGATTATTAAATATATTTATATATAATCCATTAGCCAATTGAACATAAAAGTAATTTGTATTTAGAAATAAATCTTTTGGGAAGCTTATTATTTAGCCAAACCTCACTTTGTGGGAATATACTGATTCTGTTGTTGTTGTATGCTTAAGTTTAGGTAATGTTGTTCATAGTTTGCATCTTGGACTACTCAATCGTAATTGAAATGTTCTTTTTGTGTAATTGATTAATAAAGGTAGTTGTTAGTCTCATATGATTGAGACGTTTTTAAAGTTTAAAGTTATAGTTTTTTTATATGAATATATGTATGAAATCAAATAGAGTATGGTTACCGAATTACCATACCATAAAATATCGAAACCGAATTTTAAAATATCGAACCATACCGAACTAATTTGGTATGGTAATGGTATTATTCTTTTAGATACCGAAAATCGAAGTTATCATACCAAATTTTAAAATACCGTACCGTACCATGCCCACCCTTAACTAATGATAGCGGTGGTTTATCTTTATTAAGAAGGATTAGTTTTGATTAATTGGGTAATTATGAAGTGCATAACGGGCAGTGGTGATATGGTGGAATAAGGCTTTACAGTGAATATTCAAGAAACTAATGCAATTGAAGTAAAATTGTGTATATTAGTTATGACACATGCAAACATAATCCACTCATTGCCAATCATAAGGTAATTATGATGACTAGGCTAAAAAGTTATGGTGCCATGCATAACTATGCTAGCAAGATTATATTCCAACTAAGTTACTACTATTATTTTAAGTGAAACGTGAGGCAAGAGGTAGTTTTATTATTAGTTATGAATTCAAGATAGTTTTAGTCAATACTTTTTAATGACTACTTCTAATTATTGGACAGTAAGACAATGAGAATGAAAAATTTGTTAATGGGTGGATAATAGTAACAAAATGGGTATATGTTCAATGGTCCTATGTAATTAAAGGTACACCAGTTTACTATTTCTCGTGCACTGGTTCAGATTTCGAAAGTTAGAAAAATTAAGTTTTTGGTCTAGGTTTTTAGGGTAAGCATTTTGAATTGGGGATTATGTTTTGAACAGATATTAATCGTTTGGAAATTCTACGGAAGGAAAAGTTTGTACTTTGAAGAAATTAAGTTTTTGGTCTAGGTTTTTAGGGTAAGAATTTTGAATTGGGGATTATGTTTTGAACAGATATTAATCGTTTGGAAATTCTACGGAAGGAAAAGTTTGTACTTTGATGATTGAGTTTCGATTTGATGTAAGTTGAGATTTTTTTGGACTCTTTTTCAAAGTGTTTATGTGTTGTTATGTGTAATGGGAGTAATAGAGAATGGGGGTCCTGTGTAGGTGAAGTGACAAGCCTCTATGCGGGTACCGATATTATTTTGAGGGGTTAAAATAAGTTAATTATATGTTTTAAACTGTTCTCCCTATTTGCTAGCCCGATGGACTGATTTGCTATGATAAATAAATTATTGAAAAAGCTAGCTAATGAGAATACTCTCGCTTGAGAAGTTGAGTAAACTTTGAAATTGATGACTGGTCTGGTTTAAGGTACGAAGTGCTTTGCTTGATTTTATTGTTGATTCGGGATCGGAGTTGCACGCCTGCACATCATAATTGCATTTCATACGGAGTCGGAATGCACGCCTACATAATATTACTTATTTGTTGGGATCGGAGTGCATGCTTGCATAATATATTTATTAGGATCGGAGTGCATGCCTACATAATATATTTATTGAGATTGGAGTGCACGCCTGCACAATATATTTATTGAGATCGGAGTACAAGCTTGTATAGTATATTTATTGGGATCGGAGTGCACGCTTGTACAGTACATAGACCTTGTGAGTTACCCATGGGTCCTGACCTTGAAGTCACAGCATATGTATTGCATTGCACTGCATTCATTTATTTTTTATTTAGATTGAAGAAGGTGTATTTGTTGACTTTGTATTATTTATTAAGTACTTGCATATCTATTACTTGCTCTCACTGTATTGAGAATCTCTTGGACTGTGTTATGATATTCTTATGACTGATAGATTAGGTTATTCAGTTAGATTAGGGTGGCTTCCGTGAGACCAAGTGGTATGTTTGTTTTTAGATGGTTGACATGGTGTTACTCGTCATCATTTTGAATTAAGGTCGGTCGACAATGCTTGATGAGCACACGTAGTTCCGTACTCGCCCTTACTTTTTCTGCACCTTACGTGCATGTACAAATCCGACGACTTTCGAACACTGATTCCTGTGGTTTCTTCTTTGTTAGCATTATTGGAGATTCGAGGTAGCTGCTATTGACTTTAGAGACTACTGAAATCTCCTTCAGCCTTATCTTTATGCATTTTTGCATTTTAAAACACTCGAACTTTTTTTGGTTCTATATTTAGTGGCTTGTATTAGTGACTTTCAGACTTGAGATTATCTATATTTTTATTTTACTAGCCTATTAATCTATTTATGAGATTATTTGGGATTTGTTACATTCTTATTTCTTCCGCGTCTATAAGTTTGGGATGTTATTTTTTTGAAATTGGATTCTTGACTTACCTATCACAGAGGGTGGGATAGATGGCATCATGATTCCGAATTTGGGCCATAACAATCTCAAATAGCTTAATAGAATTTAAGTGAAGCTTTGACCTTAGCTAGTCAAAGTTGTCACCATTTTAAATTTTAAAACTTTTTGGTCACCTTCTCTTCAATTTTCTCTGGTAACAGCGACTTCAAAATTTTTAGAATTAATGATTTTTGCGTCTCTTTAGTTTGATTTTTTTGAAATTTTTGGGGAGAAGCTCTGAATTCGACAAAAACGATTAACCAAGATGAAGAAATGCACAAGGTGACGAAGTTTGAAAAAATCAATCTGTTGAAATTGTAGAAGAAAATGGAGATGAAATTAAAGAAGACGGTGAGGTTGATGTTACCTAAGTTGGATAAAAAGGAAACTGAAATCAAACAGAAGGAGGGGTAATGATAAAGTGAAAATGTATTATCTGTTTTTCGATGCAATTTTAGTCAGTTGTGGAAAACATTTTTATCTGTTTCTCTATTAATTGAATCTATTCAAATAATTGCTTTTTCCATAGCTTGTATTGTACTAACTAAATTGTTAAGATTTTTGATCAATTCTACTGAACTGAAAATTCTTCTCCATTTTTTGGAGCAATTTTATATCCTGCACATTTTAGTTAGTTGTAGGAAGTATTTTCATATGTTTCTCTAATTGAATCAATTTGGATAATTGAATTTCCTATATCTTGTTTTGTACATTCTGAATCGTTAATAATATTGATTGAATCTCAATTTCTTCATTTTTTTTTTTCAAATTTCTGAATAGAATCTATATCGACTTGAAATCTCTACTCTGTTAATGGCGAAATTTTACACTTTGTTCCTTTTAGTCGAATGAGAAAAGCACTTTTCATCTGTTTTAGTTTATTTTTTGTATTATCTAAAGTGTTAATATTGTTTATAGATTCTCAATTTACTCAAATTTCTGAACAGTCCGCAACGCCTATCAAAATGAATTCAACGATGAAGATTGAGGAAAATAGATCGAATAGTGGAGAAATTGGATGAAGAGGAAATTGAGATCGAACAGAATTACAAAAACAAGGAGGTAACAAACGATACATACTGAAACTGAAATTTTTTTCTTTATTCTCCGACACAATTTTTTCACCTAGCGCCATTTTACTCAAACGCCAAAACGGTAAGCATTTTCATCTATTTCTCTGCGAATTGAATGATTGAGCTTGTTTTGTACTATCTGAATCATTAATATTATCGATTGGATCTCTATTTCTTCAGATTTTCTCGAATTTTCAATATTCATCGATGAGTATTGAGCTTAAATTTCTACTCTATTATTAGTGTTTTTGCACCTTGCTCATTTTAGTAAGTTGTAGAAAGCGTTTTTTTCTGTTCTATGTGAATTGAATTTGTTTGGATAATTATGATTTTGTTAGTTTATTTTTTCTATCTGAATTGTTAATATTATTGATTGAATTTCAATTTCTTCATATTTTATTAGTTGCCTATCAAAATGAGTTCAATGATTAAGATTGAGGAAAATGGACCGGTATATAAGATGACAATGGCTGGAACAATGGAGAAACTAGATGAAGAGGAAACTGAAATCGAACAGAAGTATAAAAACAAGGAGGTAATAAACTATACATACTGAAATTTCTGCTTTGTTCTCTAGCGTAATTTTTTCAACTAAAGCCATTTTATTCGAATGTCAAAACAATAAGCATTTTCATCTGTTTCTCTGCGAATTGAATAATTAAGCTTGTGTTGTACTATCTGAATCATTAATATTATCAATTGAATCTTTGTTTTTTCATATTTTATCAAATTTTCAATAGTCTTCGATGACTATTGAACTTAAATTTCTACTCTGTTACTATTGTATTTTGCCCTCTATTCATTTTAGTAAGTTGTAGAAGCGTTTTTATCTGTTCTATATGAATTGAATTTATTCGGATAATTGTGATTTTGATAGCTTGTTTTTTGTATCTGAATTGTTAATATTATTGATTGAATCTCAATTTCTTCGTATTTCTAAGTTGCCTATCTAAATGAATTCAACAATGAAGATTGAGGAAAACAGTCTGGTATATAAGATGACGATGACTGAAACAATGGAGAAACTGTATCAAGAGGAAACTTAAATCGAACCGAAGTATAAAAACAAGGAGGTAATAAACTATACATACTGAAATTGAAATTTCTGTTTAGTTCTCCGGCCCAATTTTTTCACCTAGCGCCATTTTACTCGAATGTCAAAACAGTAAGAATTTTCATTTGTTTCTCTACGAACTGTATGATTGAGCTTGTGTTGTACTATATGAATCATTAATATTATCGATTGAATCTCTATTTCTTCATATTATCTCAAATTTTCAATAGTCTTCGATGACTATTGAACTTAAATTTCTACTCTATTACTATTGCATTTTGCACCTTGCTCATTTTACTAAGTTGTGAAAGTGTTTTTATCCATTTCTCTGTGAATTGAATCGATTAGAATAATTGTAGTTTCAATAGATTGTTTTTTATATCTAAATCGCTAATGTTATCGATTAAATCTCAATTTCTTCATATTTTCTCAGTTGCTCAAATTTCTTGAAAACCTTCAGTTATATTCATTGTGCATTCTGTACCTTGCACATTTTAGTTAATTGCATATAGCATTATGTTGGTTTCTTCTCGTTAATTGAATCAATTTAGAGTTTTTTGTACTATCATAATTGCTAATATTATTGATTGATTCTCAATTTCTTCGTATATTGGTGTTTTCAATAAATTGATGATTAATGCTTGATAACATAAAATTTTACACAAAGATCTCTACTTTTTCCACTATACCCCACCCCCTCTACATCTCTATCACCGCCTGCTAGAGGGAGGGGCATTTTTGAGCTAAAAAAATTAATGAAAGATATTTTTGATCCTTTTCTATAATCTATATCTATAATCTATATCTATAATATATTAAAAGTGTGAAGACACTTAGAAAAGTGATTCAAACTTTTTGTCCTTCATTAAAAGTTTCTTCTTTAGATAAAATTGTTTTTTCTTTATTTTCTTAAATTATTATTTAATTATATTTATAATATTGTCTCCTAAAATATATGGGATCAAGAATTTAAAATACATGGTAAGACTTTTTCTCAAATTAAAAATCTTAAAATTTATGATAATAGATAATTTTAATCATTCATAATTTTACCTTATATAAAAATTGTATCTTATTAGAACCATACTCACTATAAAGATTAGCACTAATTTTAGAAGTAGAAATCTACTTTTTTTTTTCTTCACACGAGTAATAACTTTGGAGTAGTATCTTTCCTAATATTATTATATTCATATTAAAGAAGAGACCTAATTAACTTAGATTTAAAAGGAAAAAATAATAACAGAATAAGTAGAAAACTTACTATGATAGTATTTATATTAGAAAAGATTTAAACTTTATTAATATCTTCTCTTTTTGTTCTTCATACAATTGATTGTTCCTAATCAAGTGAGTTCTTTAATCTATATTCATATTGTTTTATAGCATGTGATAATTTTTTCTTGGTTTAGTTTATTGTTTCTTTTGTTTGATTGAAGAGATAAATTTTCTTGTGATTTGAGGTAAATTTTCTAAAATATTAGTATATTCTTGAAATTTACAATAAATAAATTATCATGTATTTTTATAGATATATAATTGTTAGTTGAGAAGTGTTTTAGTAAAATCTTGATATATCTTATGATTGAAGAGACAAATTTACTTGTGATTTGAGGTAAGTTTTTTAATTTTTTAATATATTCTTGATGATTAAAATCTTATTAATATTTATGATTAAAGAGAAGAATTTGTTTGTGATTTGAGATAAGTTTTCTAAAATTTTAGTATATTCTTGAAGTTTACAATAATAATCTATCATGTATTCTTGATCGACAATTGCTTTCTACGATTTTTTTTTTTAATATTGATGGTATCTATGATTATAGAGACAAATTAGTTTGTCATTTGAGGCAAGCTCCGAAATTTTTTTGTATATTTTTTTATGTTTATAAAAATATCATGTATATTTTATAGACAATTGTTAATTGCGAAGTTTTTTTTTTTTTGTGATTGTCGTTGTAGTATTTTCTTGAACAACAACAATAACATGCCCAGTGTATTCCCACATAGTGGGGTTTGGGGAGAGTAAAGTGTACGCAGACCATACCACTACCTCAGGTGAAGTAGAGGGGATGTTTCCGATAGACCTCCGGCTTAGAATTATCATGTATTATCATGTTTATAAATTATCATGTATTCTTGATAGATAATTGTTAATTAATTTTTTTGTGTGTGATTTTTGTTAATAATGATGCATTTACAATTAATAATTTGAAATTGACTTATTTATAAACTAGGGTACTTATCTGCGCTTCGTGCGGTTATGAAAAAATTATATAAGATTAAAATGATAAATGAAGTGTAAAATTTTTTGATGTAAAAAATTTATTAAGCATATTGTTAGTTCAATAACACATAAGAGAGTGACAAAATCAATAATTAAAAGAGGAAATTGAATCCTTACAAGACTAATGAACTTAATGGATTCTATCACATCCCAATTATAAAATATTGTGAAGCTAGTTCACTGTGAGGTTTTAGAATGTGCAAAATGACATGGTATGACTCCTCATTATTTTTTCTTACTTGCATTTATTGTGTTTTTCATTGTCCTTATCTATACGCGTTATATTATAGTTAGTGACTTAGGGCTTTAAATTCAGTACAATGACTCTAAATAGTTGTTGGACAATTGATGAATTAATAAAAATTCGCTAAATTAATAAACAATTTATTCGTATGAATGGAAAAAAATCAAAATTTTTGCAGTAATATTTGAAATCCCATAAATATTTTAAAACTTATAATGGCAAATTGTATTTAAATCCTATAATAATATTTGAAATTTCATGAAAATTCACATTTAAGACATTTTCACATTGTGTTTCTTGACTGAAGGGAGGTGATTTGTCACGTTTCTCATTCCCAATAATCTTTTCTTAATCGGTTCGTAAGAAGTCATGATCATGATCTGCAAAATATGAATAAGCACATTTGATTAAAACATCAAATGAAACTAATAATTTTACATATAATAAATTTTGATATATAAGTTACAACTTACAACCAACATATTCATGCAAAATCAATCCTCCATTAGTCTCTATTCAAAGATATATCAAACACATTCTACAAATCTCATTCCACATTTTACAAATTTTAATCCTCATAATCAAATCCTCTCTAGTAATAACTATTCTACAAATCTAACCCTCATCATCAAATTATTCTATTTGAAAGAAAAAGAATAAGCTCATCTAAAAATTCACCGAAAAGTGAGCAAACTAAGCAAGTTACAAATTGCATTACAAATTACAATATGAAAAATAATTCACTTTCTATCTATTTATAGCACAAAAGATAGAGTATGAAAAGGCTTATTTAAAATTTTAGTTATTTGAAAATTATTACACATTAAAATCTATTAACTAACAATGATAAGGATGAAATAACGGTTATGAGAAAATTGACATAGAAAATATGTAAAGCCATTGTAATATCAGGAATAAATAACGTATCTTTAAATTACCCAAAAAGGATATTGAAGTAGGGGCAAATTTAGAGGATGCCGAGGAATTCATCCGAACCCCATCAGCTAAGCAAGAAATTATATATATATATATATATATATATATATATATATACACGTATATATAGATTTTGAATATCTTGAACATAAGATGTTGACTTAATTATTGAGGAGGTTCAAAATTCTCCTTGAGGTTTCAAGTTTAAATCATATGCATTACATTTTTATTTTTTGAATTTTCTGAGTGAAAATTTTAAATCTACCGCCGTTGTATTAAAGTAAATTTAATTACATTAAAGTAATGATGTTCTAAGCAAAACAAATTAGAAGAAGATGAAGAATATGAATTTATTTTTATCCAAATCTGACATAGGAAATGCAATTTGTCACTCCGTACAATTTATCAAAATCCAATTATTATGAATGGATTATGAATTAGCAATAGAAAGATCTTTATTGATTAAAAAAAATAACAGAGAAATTAAAAGTTTACCTGATATAAGTCCTCCGTTTGAGTATATTTGCAGCTCCTTGCAATGAATCCTAAGCATTTTTATTGTTATAAAGAACAGTCATACTTGTCGTTATAATTATTATTAATTGCATATAATAACTGTAGGTAGTAAAGATGAATAGTAAACGTTGAGTAATTGCCAAAAAAAAGGACTTTTGACATACATTTTCAGGTTATATATGATTATAATTTTTAAGAAAAAATTTTAAAATATGAGAAAAAAGAAAAATGAGAATGGAGAACATTGAGAGATGCACATTAGCAACCTCCAATTAACTATAAAAAAGGGAGAAAACTTAAATATTAGACGAAATTCTCATTTTATAATAATAATAATAATAATAATAATAATAATAATAATAATAATAATAATGTAAAAAAAGAAAAAATAAATAGTATTCTTGTTCTTAGAAAGCTGTCCTATCATTTTCTTTTGAGTTTGTTGGTTCTATTATTATATTAATAACGTTGTATAATTGTATGAACGTTGGAAATTCATTAGGGCATTTTATTAACGTTATAATTGTTGAAATTTAATGTGGATTAATGGAACGAGAAGTGAGAATTCATTAGGACATTGAATGCTATATTATAGACTTTAATTAATTCATAGGTAATTAGTAGCAGTAATTAATTAAAAAATGTAATAAAATCAAGAAAACTGCTCAAAAAAAGGAGAAAAAAGATAAATTCAAATGGAGATTATTGAGAGATGCCACATCAGCCTCTTTTATTATTATATATAGATTGAGAAGAAAAAATTTTAAAATTCTAAAAAAAAAAGAAGAAGATAAATCCTAGTGGTACAATGTGTTTAATGTACAACATGATTATTATCTCATGTTATTAATTATTCCACTTCCTCACATTATTTATCACACTTTTTATCATCAATTCTACAATCAATACAAGAAGAGTGAACACGGAAACCACCAAACTTCTCAACAGACCAAGAACAACAAAATGAATAAAAATTAAAGCGAGAGACGTGACATATTACCTGCTTTGGCTGCCATTCTACCACTAATAGTTGTCACTATTATGTGGCATGTTTCAGTACCATTACCGTTACAATTACTGCTTCCATGTCCTACAAATAAATATTTTAAATTTGATGAACAAAGTTGAAAAAGGAGAATGAAATCATAACAAAAAGGAAAAAGGATCCAATTGTACAAACACAAAATCAAAAAGCCTATGCTCTTCAATATGCAGACCTTATCATCCCTGATTCTAATGTCATTCATCTCATCAGGCAACCTATCTACCCAGCATTATGGCCACTGGATTCTCTCAAATCCGACATAGGTGCTTAGCCAGCGGTAGTCATTTCAAGATAAAGACCTGCTTGTTAGTTATCACCTCAGAAGGTCATTCATCTGACACAACATTACAATAAATCATAAAAAAAAAGTGTGATAAATAAGGTGAGAAAGCAGAAGAGTTTAATAACATGAGATACTAACCATGTTATACATTAAATACGTTATATGCAATTTCTAATAATATAGATATTAATGGAGGATTTTTATTAATTTTAAACAATTTGTTAAATCATTATTTTAACAATATGTAACCTGCAAAAAGAGGGAAAGATTATATCTTCTGATCAATATCCAAAGTTTGCATTATCATGTAAACATAGAAAAAATTAATGTGTCAGCTAGACAATTTATCGCTACTCAAAGGCTAAATGTGACAAGTAAATCAAAAATAAAATATGCCATCAAACTACTAAATATATCAAGAAGGAGATTTAAACCACACATTCATTTACATATGACAATAGATATATCTGGAAAAGAGAATTTCAAACAGAAAGAAGATAAATAAAAAATAATGGGACGAAAACAACTTAGTCTAGACTTACATATAGAATATCTTAAAGGATGTGGTGAGATTATAGGTGAAGATTATTAATGCGGAAGCTGAAAGATTAAAACAGTCAATAATACAAAAGAAATTGCTATAAATATAAAATGTTAAAGGCTCTGAAAGAAGTTACATTGAAAAAGAATAAGTGAACAATTGTGATTAGAAACGTTTTGGATAGTAACAAAGGAGAATATGAATGCCCACTACAACCTTAATCATAATACAATATTTAGTATGAAGTAATTAAGTGTTGACACTTTATAATATAGACATTAATGGAGGATTTTTTTATTTATTTTGAATAATTTGTTAAGCTAAAAATAGGAGAAAATAGTTCAAAAAAATCACAAAAAAGATAAATGGCATTGGAGACCTCTAAGGTATTCCACATAAGATGGGACTAAACTCTCCTTTATATATATGCGCGATCATAAAATATTTATTAAATTTATGAAAGATCTTTAATATTACATGAACATTAAAAGTAATGAAACATATATTTTTTAAGAACTAAAAAACATTGAAATATATATTTTTCTTGAGCCGGGGATCTACCGAAAACAACCTACATAACAAATATCATATTAAACCTATATATATCATTTCTCATTTGAACTCTAGCAAGAACACATCATAGATTTTCATTTCAAAAAGAGAATTTAAACACTGTTTTTTTTTCGACAAAAGAATTTCATTAAATCTTTTTATAATGAGATTTCCTGACATCCCAATATTATGTCTACATAGTCACATTAGTCTTATTTAAGATCAAAAGATTAGGAGATGATCAAGGACAAGAAATTTAACATCTCCATAAAATTTCAAAATGCAACTGATCTAGACCCTTTTAGTAACAACATCATGCATGACATCGACGAGGAACTGTCCGAGAACTAAGACCTGTCATGCTAATTCTCCCATCGGATGTCATGTAAGTATGATACTCCCTAGTCACGAAGAAAACTTGCTCGGCATTCGATCCCGTGAAAATAAACATTCCAATTTGCTTGATGTTGTAACTCCAATCTCCTGGTGTACCTCAAGCTTGCATGTCATCAAAGAGTTTCTGGCGCGTGCTAATAATTCGGTCAGTTATTGCTTTCAGCTCAACTGTCCATTCATCGTACATTTGTCTATCCTTGAGTATAGTAGCAACAATAGATGCACCATGAATCGGTGGATTTGAGTACATTGTCCTTGTAACCAGCTTTAGCTGGCTTTCGACCTTGCTTGCAACATCACTATCTTTGCAAACAATGCTAAAGGCACCAACACACTCTCCATAAAGTCCCAACAATTACAGAACGTACAGTGGTCACCCTATCTCTTGAATGGAACGACTGTCAGCACCAAATATAAGCTTTACACTCAATTTGTTAAAATCCGCTAGTCCAGTAATTGCGAGATATTCCTTCACTTGAGACGTGTCATGGACAAGCATTTGTTCAGCTCGTCTCACCACATTAAGAACAAAGGGCTTTCCTTCCTTAGTTTGATATGTGCCAACCCCCCAATTCACTTTCAGTAGGCTGGTATTTTTGTTATAAGCAACTGTTACCCATAAGATGGGATCTTCAGGAGCGCGAACAACATAGGCAAAAACAGAATTGGAGGAATCTGCCATTGGAAAATGATAATTAAATATCCTTGGGTTTTCAGAGACGTTCGTTCTAAGATGTGATTTTAGAGGAATTTATGAAGGTGAGATCAGTACATCCTCTTTTCTCATTGATAAAAAGTGTGAAATATTCGTTGGGATTGCGTGCAACGCGCTATCTGTAACACTATGACACAATGGGCAGTTCAAAACAGAAATTTAAACACTGGAATATTTTAATGGAAGAACACAACTAAAAAATGTTAAATAAGTACCTAAAATGGAGTTTTTGAAGCTTATGATGAGGCAGTCATTTGAGAGGATAAATCCAAGCCACCTTTTATTCTTTCGTCACCATGACAGGATTTGTGAACTCCAATGACAATAAATTGTTCATCTCAAAAAGGGTGACAAGCAATTGTTTAGAAAAAGGGAATGAAATTAAAAAAACTGTATCTAAATATTTAAGCAAGATTGAATATGATGCCCGTACGGGGATAGGTGAGTGAAACATATAAAGGTTCTTTTGGGGATTTTTTTTTATCAGAGGCAAATGAAATTTTATTTTTCTGTATCTTCTTTCTCAAGTATCACCTATTGGTGACGCAAGTTTCTGGAAAAGAATCGTGGAGACTTTCATCTCCATCGAATCTCTAACAATCAAATTCCAAAAAAGAAATGGAAGAAAGGGATTTCAAGTGAACCATTATACATTCATAACAAACTTTATTCGAACAATCAATTTTAAAACCCAAACAGAGCGAACTCATAATAATTACAAACATGGTTGAGAGAGCAAAAAGACACAAAACCATATGAAAACTTTAAGTTCATACCAAAGAGAACATCAAAATCAATAAAAACAACAATTGTTCGTACTCTATGAGCCTGTTTTGATGGATTTTTAGCTTTTAACTTATAAGTCAAAAGCCATAAGTTAGGAATCCCAATGTATGAATTTTGACTCAAGTGCTTTAATCTTACCCAAACATTAAAATAGTTAAAAGTTATTTTAGTTTAAAAGCACCTAATACGCAATCCAAACAGGCTCTATGCAGGTGAATAACTAAATTTATCACACAAAACAAAAGTACATAAGAAAAGCAAATAATATGTAGAACATCACGAACAAATTATTTTCTTTTCCAAGGCATCCTTTCTCTTGAATAGGAATCTAAAAAGTTGTGATTGGATCCCACTTTTTGCACCAACTTTCATGAACTTGTTTGATTTTTATATTCTATTATGTATGTAGCTATTAAACTATTTTGGCAACCATTTTTGTGATGGTTTCAGCACATTGCGTAACTCCATAGACAATAACACTGGATGTTTCACCCTTCGTGGCTGCAATGAAACCATTATTGTTAGAGTTGTCATGCTGAGATTTTTCAAGAGTTGTTGATTGAGAAGTTGTCTTATTCCCAGAATTACTGCATTTCCAGACAGTTGGATAAAAGTTGTTGCAGTCATACTTTTAGAAATACTTTCCCTCCCAAATTAAAGCTCTTATTCTATTTTTACAGATTTAAAAAGACTGATCGACTAAATCTCAACATCAAAATAGCACCACAATGTAACAGAGAAAACTTGCATTGATAGGTAGTTCTGCAGAATAGACTTTAGACATTTGTACATCCTCAAAAACCAAGTAGGATGCAGTGTCTTCGGTAAAGTAAGCTTTTCATCCTTCTTCTACTTTTCTTCTGCAATTTGTTCATTCTAATCTAGAGGCAGTGTCCTTTTCCACAATGCCATATTTGTCCAGCTAAAACATTAGAATGTTTTAATCTTTTCAATGAAAAAAATGTGACATTAAAAAGGCATTTTTGTTCAAAAATATATACACCCGTCGTATCTTTGATGGTTCCCAAGAATCCAATATAACTGCTATTATTCTATTGAAGTAGGTGGTCTAGTTTTATAAAGATGTATAAAACATCCGAAATAATATAAAACAAAACCTAAGAATCTCAAAAAGAAAAAGATGAGATCTACCTTGAAATGAGTAGTACATTGAATGAATCCAGTCTTCCATGGAGAATATAATGCTTGTCCTTTATCTTCTGTTGAATAAAGAAATTTGTCCAAATCCCCTCTATTAACATTCAGTTCCTCTTAATACCGTTGAATACTATCAAATTGACACAACATAATCAATGAATCTGCAAAATGAGCCAAACATTCAAGAACTCTTGACTAAACCTTTTAGTTAATTAAACACATGCAGTGATAGAGAAGAACATGCAGTGATAGAGAAGAAGGAATGAAAAATCTTCTAAACAATATCCTATGAGCCTCACTCTGAAATCTCCAAAAGTTGTGACTTTCAATAGCTAAAGATACAATCTATTAAAACTACTATAAATTGTAATTTTTCTCATATCGATATAACAAAAAAAGTCAAAATTAACATACTTTGATTCTCAGAAAAATAAAACATAACAAATATTACTTCGTATAACTTTTCTCATATCGATATAATAAAAAAAGGGCCAAAATTAACATACTTTCAGAAAACAAAACATAACAAATAACTTAAAATAGGAGGATGTATTACTGCCGGAGAAGGTTGACTCGCTCAACAATCAAATTTCTTCATTCGGCCATTTGAGTCTTTAACTTGTTGGTTTGAGAAAAAGGATTAACATTGGTTGAAGAAGGAAGAAGGGAAAATCGAATAGCTTTTTTGAAACGGCAAGGGTTATTGTCTCTGGTGCTGTGTGTGAGTTGTAACAATAAATGACAATAAATAGATTTATTAATTAAAGAAAACAAATGAAAAAATTAAAAAAATAATTAAAATGGAGAAAAACTCAAAAATACCAGAAAAAAGATAAAAGTGAATACTGACTTTAAAGACATGCCACATCAACAGTCTCACATTTTTCCTTTATATATATAGAGAGAGAGATTTGAACAAATTCTTTGAATCATTACATTCCTTCATAGAAATTGGTTAGTCATTTTGATTCTATATAGATTTTGTTTTAAAATTTAATTATATGTAACTTTTTTCAATTATAAATAAACCATGAGATCTGACATATGATCATTATTTTTAACAAAAGACTCTTTTGATTTATTGGTACAAGCTATCTAGATACAATGAATTTTTTGATTGACAAGAGAGATACGTACAAAGCATGTATACCACTCTTTGAAAAGTGATTCAAACTTTTGTCATTCATTAAGATTTTTAAATAAACAAAATTATTTTTCACCTTTTTTTTTAAAATAATTATTATTACTTATTATATGAATATTAAAGAATATGAAATTAATTAAAGTTCTTGTTGATTTAGGTATACCTCGTATAGAAAATAATTTCTACAAACCAAAATAACTACAAATTTAGTCTAAAATTTGATATTTTACAAAATAAATATATTAAAATAAGAATTCTATATCAACGACTATCAAAATTTGCCTAAATTGACGATATTTTAATACAAATTAATTTGGTCTAATACTAAACCCAATAAATTAAAGTTGCAAATTTACCATAAATATGGTTAATAATTTACACAATTTTTTTAAGTGAGTATTTAATAATATAACATATACAGATGAATTTATTTTTTATATATATTTATTGTTAATTAACATAATACCCTCTTATGTCTTTCATATGATTAAATTTTTGAAACTAGGTACACGTACAGGATTGCTTTTGAAACAGTATTATATCCATGTCATTTTCCCAAAAGAAAATATAATTCAGTATGGGCTTATATCCCGTTACACTCACTGTCATTTGAACTTAAAAAGCCCATAATCGAAAGGCATACAAATATTTTGTTCATTGGAATTGGTATCCATACCCAAACAATTGGCGAAGATGAGCGATGTACAACTCCCAAAGCAGAAAGTACACGTACTAGAAGGACACGCCGGAGCTGTTTTGGCGGCGAGGTTCAACAGCAATGGGGAATATGCATTGAGCTGCGGGAAAGACCGTACGATCCGACTATGGAATCCTCACCGTGGAATTCATATAAAAACTTATAAAGCTCATGGACGTGAAGTTCGCGACGTCCATGTCACTCTGTAACTTCTTTTCTTCTCTCATTAATTGTTGGAATTGCTTTTTGCTATTTGTTGCTTGCTCCTTCCGTCCCAATTTATGTGGCATAGTTGGAATTTCGAGAGTCAATCAAGTTTTCAATGTATAGATTTTTCAATATTTGTATATAGTGGCGTTTTGTTTTATATTACACCATCCGTCTTAGTTTATGTGTCATGGTTGGAATTTCAAGAGTCCATACAAGTTTCTCTTTGGCCGAAATTTATTTATAAGCCTTTTAAATATTGTAAGTTGTTAATCATTGTGTTCTATAGTACTTTTTACGTAGTTTTCAAATATATAAATTTTATTTCATTCAATTTAAAGCTTGTATGTCGGAAGTCACAATCACAGTTTTAGAAGTTTGAATCTCGAAATTCTAATAGTGCCACATAGATTGGGACTGAGGGAGTAGTCCAGTGACGGAGCTAGGATTTTCATTGAGGGGTTCAGAAGTGAACATACGAACTAGCCGAATGGGGTTCAACATCTACTAGATATACCTAAAAAATATTTTTAACCATGTAAAAATAGTATAATTTTCTGTCCGAACCCCCCGATTGAAAGGTGCCTCCGCCACTTGGGAGTACTATATTGTGATCTAGGTGATGTTTGAGGATTCTCCGGTTTGGCCATAGATTTTGAAGTGAAAACTTGAAATTTTGAGTTTTTCAAGTTGTGATTTTTGGAACTCGAAGTTGTGGTTGGATATGCATTTTATTTGAAAAAAGTTTGAAGTTCCGTGAGTGGAGGTCCCACAAATTCAAAAACTGGTCTGAACCAGTTTTGGGAGCTTGAAAATATTTGAAGATCAAATTTCATGGCCA
The DNA here is from genome assembly GCF_002878395.1 of Capsicum annuum. NCBI lineage: Eukaryota > Viridiplantae > Streptophyta > Magnoliopsida > Solanales > Solanaceae > Capsicum > Capsicum annuum. The sequence continues at coordinate 37,160,774 of NC_061122.1, read as the reverse complement.
AATAGATATTTGAAGATAGTTTTTCAAAATCTATGGCCAAACGCTAGCTTAGTTTTAGTTGTTTCAGATGATTGGAAAGAGAGTAAAAGTTACTCCCTCAGTTTATAATTGAATGTCTAATGTTGATTTCTCGGGTAGGTGAAGAAAGATTAAATCTTGCACTGCATAGTATTTGTTGAGAGAATGTGCGGTCGCACAGTTTCAAGAAAAATGTGTCGTGTAAGCTTCTTGATTTTGTAGAATAAACTAGAGAAAATTGCTTGGACAATTGTTAAAGGGATTCACTTGTAGAACCTTTTAAGGAATGTTGAGCGGTGAATACTTTATTTTAACAAAAGTGGACATAATTTTGATATGAACTAAAAGAGAAATGTGGACATTCAATTTGAAACGAGGGAGTATATATATCTCTTCCGATGTATCCATCTTTGGAGGGATTGAAGAAGGATGAATATAAGCTGCATATAGAAATGTATCTATCCATCAACATATTACTTATACTCCTCTTTTACCTACACTAGCAGAAGAGAACCTACACCATAATATGTTTCTGTACAAAAGCCACCCATTCATATATACAATTAGGGACCTCATGGGTACTCCAATAAGAAACTAAAGGTAAAGTTTTCCTTCCAACCTTCCTCATTTACTCTGATCAAGCATAGCATTAATGCATAAGAAGATCAATGGATGTTTTATTCCTTTTAAACTAAAATTTAGGAGAAACCTGTGAGTTGTTGGTTCATCTTGCTGTCAAACTTGGTAAAAAGCTTGAACCTGTTTTCTGTCAGTAATAAAAGCTATTTCTTAAAAAGAAGAACAACACTACGCTACTGTGTCAAAACACTTTTATAAAGACCAGGAAGCACCAGAAAGCTAGCTGAGAAAGAGTTTTAAACTAAAAGCTAAGTATACTTGTTGATTTGCCTTCAAAATGTCTGTAGTTTCTGTCGGTCCAAATTGTCCTCCAAATAGCAGTGGTACTTGTGTTTTAGATTCTGTTTGAGTGACTGTTTAGTTTCTCTTTGTTCCATCTCTTCGAAAACTCCATAGACAGTACTACTCCCAAATACAACAACAACAACACCCAGTGAATTCCCACAAAGTGGTGGGTCTGGGGAGGGTAGAGTGTGAGCAATCCATACGACTACCTCAGGTGAATTAGTGAGATTATTTTCGATAGACACCCGGTTCAGGACAAAAAGTATAAAGAGATGTAATAAAAACAAAAAATAGATGGAATAACACACCAATATAAAATAACAAAAAACAAGACACCCACTGCATAGACCTACAAACTATCTATCTGAAATCACAAACGTCACCAAAACACCACGAACAAGAAACTACAACTACAAGGCACACGCAAAGTACTACGGCTTTTGGCACGGCTACAAGCAAAGCAGCCCTTGCTAAAAGCAATGGACGCACTCCTACCTACTAACCCTCTACCCTAATTTGCGTCCTCCACACCTTCCTATCAAGGGTCATGTCCTCAGTAAGTTGTAACTGCTCCGGGTCATGTATAATCACCTCCCTCCAATACTTCTTCGGCCTACCTCTACCCCGCATACAATCATTCATAGCTAACCTCTCACACCTCCGTACTGGGGCATCCATGCACCTCTTCATCACATGCTCAAACCATCTCAACCTCACTTCTCACATCCTATCCTCCACCGAAACCCGCCTTCACTCGAGTAATCTCATTTCTAACTCTATCTCTTCTAGTAAAGACCACACATCATCCTCATCTTCGCCATTTTCAACTTTTGAATGTGAGAGTTCTTAACTGGCCAACGCTCCGCTCAATACAACATTGTTGGTCGGACTGTGTTACGACCACGAGATATGGATCTTGTCACCGGATGATTCACTAAGAAGTCTGTGCTTAACAGATCCTTCTCCTTATTCTTATTTCGTGAGCGACCAATTTTTAATAAATAATAGGCTCGTTAAAAGGGAGCCTACAACCTTAGAACTCTTTAGAGAGAGACCCAGATCTCTTGTTATTTTTGATGTAAATTCCTGTCTTTCATCTATTACTTCCACTCCTTATATAGAATTCTATTACAAGATATTTAAGGAAACTAAGAAACTACTAACATGGAAAAATCTATTTAAAATAAGAATTCTAGTAAAACTAAACTACTGTCTATTTTTAATGCCCACAAAATTTGAAGGTTGCAAAATCTACAGATCCTCTTTGCCGTTTCTTTCCTTCTCAGCTTGAGGGCCCCACCTTGCATAAACCTTACCCACGAATGAGTCTATAACATTACCCTCTTCCTCTGAGAAGAGCTTGTCCTCAAGCTCAAAGTCTGAATAGACATCACGAAAATGTGCAGCATCCTCCCACGTAGCATCTGATTGTTCAAATCCACACAAGTGCACTAAAAGTTCTCAAGTTCCTCGATTAAGTTGAGCACGTAGAACAGAACAAGGCATAGGAACCACACGGCCATCTTCTATTGGTGGCAGAGTTGGAGGAACTGTTGGAGCCACACCCTTAAAAGCCTTGAGGAGGGATACATGAAACACATTATGCAACTTGCGAGAAACTTACTCTCGCTGGGCAGTTGTAATTGATATGCAACTTCCCCTATTCGACGTAACACAACACAGGAAAAGGCCCAAAGAACCGAGGTGCAAGCTTATGGCGCAAATGACCCCCAACAGATTTTTGACGACAAGGATGTAAACGCAGCCAAACTAGTGAGCCTGGTTCAAATGCAACCTCCCGGTGACCTTTGTCATAATATTCTTTCATTCTAACCTGAACTTGTTGCAACTTGGTGCGAATGTCACACAAACTGAATCACGATCAAGCAAGGCATTGTCAACAGCCTCTACCCGTGAAGAACCAGCTTCATAGGACAATAGACGAGAAGGATCTCGACCATAGACAACCTTAAAAGAAGTTGTTTGCAATGCGGTATGAAAGGAAGTATTATAGCAATATTTTGCCCAAGGCAACCAGTCAACCCATTTCTTTGGATAATCTCCAATCAAGCAACGCAAATACATTTCAATAGTATAATTCATAACTTTCGTTTGGCCGTCAGTTTGAGGATGATACGCAGACGAGAATGCCAACTTTGTGCCACTTAGACGAAACAGTTCTCTCCAAAAAGTGCTTGTAAAAACCACATCTCTGTCACAAGTAATTGATTCGGGTATCCCATGCAGCCGAACAATATGCTCAACGAAAACGTGAGCAACACGAGTTGCATTGTAAGGATGGGACATGGGTATGAAGTGTGCATATTTGGAAAATCGATCTACTACCACAAACAATACTGCTTTTCCCCATGCCTTTGGTAAGCCATCAATAAAGTCCATTCCAATATCAGCCCAGACCTGCTCAGGGAGTGCAAGTGGTTGCAGTAACCCTGCTGGGCTTAGGTGTTCAGCCTTGTTGCATTGGCAAACTGGACAAGCAGCCACATAATCCCCAATAACTGACTTCATCCCCTTCCAGTAGAAATTCTGTCGTATACGATGCAATGTTTTTTGTACCTCTTCATGGGAATTATCATGGTATCCTGATAGAATTGTGGAGATCTATTGGGAAGGGTGCAACAAGTAGATACGACCTTTATAAAAGAGTAGTGATATAAGAATTACAAGGACAACATGAAACACACTTCAAAATCAGTCCACAAGATCAAAGATCTGAGGACCCTTTTGAAGACCACACTCGGATTCAACAAACAACAACAAAAACACAATGTATTGAT
>NC_061122.1:37103451-37154034 GCF_002878395.1 Capsicum annuum | reverse complement strand
ACCACACTCGGATTCAACAAACAACAACAAAAACACAATGTATTGATGTGTTTATCACCTAAAAACAGCTAACAACAAACTATGTTAACAACAACAAGATGAAGAACAACAACAATGGAACAAGAACAACAAGTCACGGATTTGAATTGCAAGAACACAAACAAACAATTACAACATAAACAAAATGGATAGATAGTTAGACCTTGGTTGGTATAATCTTAAGAATCCAAGAATATGATAATCTTGGACCCTTAACACTACACACAACGGTTAACCTAACTCCTACGTTGACACAAGAGGAACTTTACCTCCTCTAAACACCACCGTCTCAAGCCAACATTGCAACACAAGTGATATCCACACTTGTTGCCCTCATTTCGGTGTGGTGGCTATTCCAAGCCCTACAACTAAAGGTGTTTCATGTTCCAAGTCTTACATTAATGAACAACTAATGAGAAAAAGACCTAAAATGTTCTATTTATATTCTATTACAAGACAAGGCAAAATGACAACAATGCCCTTAAAAGGTGGGGTGGCCATGGAGTGCATTTGGACCCAATGAAGTGACCAAAATACCCTTAATGAAGATGACCAAATCATGACCCATTAAGTGTTGTCCAAAATCGTGAGTCCTCAAGTCTTCGATGCTCCAAGCAATCTTCCACACACGGCCTTGCTTGTGCTCAAAACGGGTTTTCCTTGCATATTCTTGTGCCCTCGGGGTGACCAAGTCTTGAGCCTTTAAATGATGACCTCCAATCATGTCTTCAAAAATTAAGGTGGCCATTTGACTTGTATCATAATTTAATGTTGTTGGGGTGAGTGGCCGTTGCTCCAACAAGTATTTAAGGCTATAATGGTCTGTGCAAATCACGAAGGCTCTGCCCCAAAGATAAGGACGCCAATGTTGAACTGCCTTGGCTAAGCTATTCAATTCACTCTCATAGGCAGCCGATTTAAAGTGTCGCATGGCCAATTGTATACTGAAAAAGGCAATAGGATGGCTATCTTGTTGCAACACTGCTCCTATACCACTTTCGGAGGCATCACACTCAATTATAAACTGCTTATCAAAATTTGGCAGTTGGTAAACTGGAGCATTTGCAAGTGCTTCTTTGAGGGTGCAGAAAGAAGCCAATGCTACATCATCCCACTAGAATAAGTTCTTTTTAAGCATGTTGTATAAAGGGGCTGATAATTGACTGTAATTCTTTATGAACTTGCGGTAATAACCTGCTAAGCCCAAGAATCCGCGCAAGGTAGTGATGGACTGTGGTTGAGGCCAATCAGTGATGACTTGAACTTTGCTTGCATCTACTGCCACGCTTGTTTCAGACACCACATGACCAAGATATACTACTTGTCTCTCACCAAAAGTGCATTTGGACTTCTTGAGATATAGGTTATGAGCACGTAATAACTCAAAAATTATACGTACATGTGAGAGATGATTGTCCCATGTCTTGCTAAATATTAAAATATCGTCAAAGAAAACCAACACAAACTGACGCAAATAGGGTTTAAATACCTCGTTCATAAGTGCCTGAAACGTTGATGGTGCGTTTGGCCATGATGCATATGAAAAGCTGTCTTCTCAATATCCAGAGGATCCGTGCGGACCTGATGATGGCCAGATTTCAAATCCAACTTTGTGAAGTATGTAGAACCGTGTAATTCATCTAATAATTCATCCACCACAGGAATTGGAAATTTATCCTTCACCGTCTTGGCATTGAGCTCGCGATAATCAACATAAAAACGCCAAGTTCCATCATGTTTACGGACCAATCAAATTAGGGATGAGAATGGTGATTTACTTGGCCGGATGATCCCTTGCTGTAACATCTCTTCACACTGTTTTTCTAGCTCATCCTTTTGTAAATTAGGATAGCGGTATGGCCAGACCACCACTGGGTTAGAACCAGGTAACAAACAAATGCGATGGTCACAATTTCTCATAGGAGGCAGCGTTGTAGGTTCTTGGAATAAGTCAAAAAATTTAGCCAAGAGTTGTTCCAATTTGGAGTGGTGCTTATTTGAATCATGCAATAAATGAAGCTTCAATTTTGAGCTGGTTTGTTGTCCATGAAAGACGACCTGTTGTCCATCTGAAGTAAAACTCATTGTGAGTGAAGCAAAGTCCTAGAGGATGGGGCCCAAAGCTTGTAACCATATTACCCCTAGAACAATGTGAAAGCCATCTAAGGGAATAACAAAGAAGTCGGCTTTAATAGCCTGATTATCAATATTGAAAGACATTGTAGGGCAAATCCCTTTGCTGTAAACTTTTTCTCCATTAGCAACTGAAACATTGGCACCTGTCCCCGATTGTACTTGCATCCCCAAGCGTTGGGATGCTGTGCAACTGATGAAATTGTGTGTGTTGCCCGAATCAACCAAACTCAACAATGCTTGACTCTTCATGAGTGCTCGTAATTGCATTGTTCTTGCACTTTTGTCCCGTGATGGCATGCAAAAAAATTTCAGGTTCTTGCACATTTTTCTGGCCAGGATTTTCATCATCTGGATCAGCTACTTCCAACCATAACAACTTTTTACATTGATGCCCAATTGAATATAGTTCATCACAATTATAACAGAATCCCTTCGCCCTTCTCTCCGCCATTTCAGCCCTTGTCAATTTTTTTATAAAAGGAGCGGATGAACTTACAACTTTCGATTCACTAATACCACTTAGCGCGTTGCTGCTCTTTGGAGTTGGAACTGTTGAAGTTGCAGTAGTATTCAAATAGCCTTTAGTCCCTTGTCAATTCTCTTTTCGAGAGGATGTTACCCGAATTACCTTCTGTTTCTTCTCAAATGCACGGGCTAAATTCATGGCATGACCCAAATCTGATGGAATTTGCATCTCCACATCAAGACGAATAGAATCAATCAGGCCGGCAATGAAGAGACTAACTTGTTGGTCTATGCTAACATGCTTGCCCTGGCTAACAGTTCTTGAAATCGGCACTGGTATTCTTCAACTGAGCCCGTTTGTTTCAAGTTAACCAAATCGCCCAATAGATTACTTCCCAACGGAGGCCCAAACCAGAGAGTACAATACTCTTTGAATTCCGACCAGTCAAGTGACTGATTATCTTGTTCAACCTGATGATACCATAATTGTGCCTCACGTAGAAGATGGAATGCGGCCAATCCCACCTTATCAGCTTCATTTGTTCTTTGATTGGAGAGGAATTTCTCACATCAATATAGCTAAATTAATGGGTCCTCGGATCCATCAAAGGTAAGGAAATCCAGTTTAGTGTATCTTGGCACCAGATTATTTCCCGCCAATTGATTGGACTTATTTTCGAGTTTGTAGGGTTGTTTACCTGTATTGCTACTTACTCTAGCCTCAGAATCTCTTCCTTGGTTCTTGCTAAACCCCACAATGAACTCCTCCAACTGTAACGATAATTGTTCCAATTGAGAAACCATCCTTGATTCAGATTGTTCCAATTGAGCAACCATTCTTAATTCAGATTGTGCCACTGGTTTCGCAATCCGTGCTTCATTCGCAGCCTGCGACTCTTGAAGGAGAGCCTGTAACCCTTCACGTTTACTTGGATCGCCCATGGTGTTTGGCTTTGGTTCCAAGTTGTTATGACCACGAGATATGGATCTTGTCACCGGACGATTCACTGAGAAGTCTGTGCTTAACAGATCCTTCTCCTTATTCTTATTTCGTGAGCGACCAATTTTTAATAAACAATAGGCTCGTTAAAAGGGAGTCTACAACCTTAGGACTCGTTAGAGAGAGACCCAGATCTCTTGTTATTTTTGATGTAAATTCCAGTCTTTCGTCTATTACTTCCCTCCTTATATAAAATCTTATTACAAGATATTTAGGTAAACTAAGAAACTACTAATATGGAAAAATCTATTTAAAATAAGAATTCTAGTAAAACTAAACTACTATTTACTTTTAATGCCCACAAACTTTGAAGGTTGCAAAATCTACAGATCCTTTTTGCCGTTTCTTTCCTTCTCAGCTTGAGGGCCCCGCCTTGCATAAACCTTACCCATGAACGAGTCTATAACATTACCCCCTTCCTCTAAGAAGAGCTTGTCCTTAAGCTCAAAGTGTGGATAGGCATCACGAATATGTGCAACATCCTCCCACGTAGCATTTGACTGTTCAAATCCACACCAGTGCACTAAAAGTTCCCAAGTTCCTCGATTAAGTCGAGCACGTAGAACAAAACAAGGCATAGAAACCACACGACCATCCTTTATTGGCGGCAGAGTCGGAGGAACTGTTGGTGCCACAACCTTAAAAGCCTTGAGGTGGGATACATGAAACACATTATACAACTTGCTCTCGCTGGGTAGTCGTAACTGATACGCAACTTCCCCTATTCGACGTAACACAGGAAAAGGCCCAAAGAACCGAGGTGCAAGCTTATGGCGCAAATGACCCCTAACAGATTTTTGACGATAAAGATGTAAACGAAGCCAAACTAGTGAACCTGGTTCAAATGCAGCCTCTCGGTGACTTTTGTCATAATATTCTTTCATTCTAACCTGAGATTGTTGCAACTTGCTGCGAATGTCACACAAAACTTAATCACGATCCAGCAATGCATTGTCAACAGCCTCTACCCGTGAAGAACCAGCTTCATAGGACAATAGACGAGGAGGATCTCGACCATAGACAACCTTAAAAGGAGTTGGTTGCAATGCGGTATGAAAGGAATTATTATAGCAATATTCTGCGCAAGGCAGCTAGTCAACCCATTTCTTTGGATAATCTCCAATCAAGCAATGCAAATACATTTCAATAATATGATTCACAACTTCCGTTTGGCCGTCAGTTTGAGGATGATACGCTGACGAGAATTCTAACTTTGTGCCACTTAGACGAAACAGTTCTCTCCAAAAAGTGCTTGTAAAAACCACATCTCTGTCACAAGTAATTGATTCGGGTATCCCATGCAGCCGAACAACATGCTCAAAGAAAACGCGAGCAACACGAGTTGCATTGTAAGGATGGGACATGGGTATGAAGTGTGCATATTTGGACATTGTGAGGATGCTTATCCGCAAGAAGGGGAGTGCGTGGTTCCAAACTTTGTAGTGAGGCGTGCCATGATTAGTAAGGCGATAGATGATCCTAGCCAACGGGAGAGTTTATTCCATACTAAATGTCTTGTGAAGGGAAGTGTGTGCACTATGGTGATAGATAGTGGAAGTTGTGCGAATGTGGTTAGTGTTGCAATGGTGAACTTCTTGAAATTGCCGACTACACCTCACACTAGTCCTTACAAGTTGCAATGGTTGATTGAATGCGGCGAGTTAAAGGTCACAAGGCAATGTGTGATACATTTTAAGGTTGCCAACTACCATGACGAGGTGCTTTGTGATGCGATACCAATGCAAGCTTGTCACTTGTTGTTAGGAAGGCCTTGACAATATGATAGGTCGACCAAACATGATGTAAGGTCCAATCGGTATACACTTGAGAAGGATGGCCGCAAGGTCGCTCTTCATTCATTATTGCCTTCCCAAGTGAATGAATTACACCAAAAGATGTGAGAATTGAGGGAAAAGGGAAAGAAGGCTGAGAGTGAGGGGAAAAGAGGGGAACCCGAGAGTGAGGTAGTAGGGGAAACCGAGGGGCTCCTAATTTCTAAGGGGCAAGGAAGTGTAGTGATGATAGCTAGGAGGAAAGAACTATTTGTGGATCATGACGAGGACACTTCAATGCTCCTCTTGGCTCATTGTTTTAATACTAACGCCACTAACATTTCTATTTCTCCTCCTATTTCTCATGTTTTGCAGGATTACGAGGATGTCTTCCCAAAAGAATTACCGCAAGGATTGCCCCCACTTCGGGGAATTGAGCACCGAATAGATTTTGTACTGGGTTCATAATTGCTCAACAAACTGGCTTATAGGAGCAACCCGACGGATACCAAGGAATTGCAACGCCAAGTTGAGGTACTCCTCAACAAGGGGTATATCAAGGAGAGTATGAGCCCTTGTGTGGTCTCGGTGCTACTAGCTCCTAAGAAAGATGGGACTTGGCGTATGTGCATTGATTGTCGAGCCATTAACAAGATAACGGTAAAATATCGTCACCCTATTCCTAGGTTAGATGATCTGCTTGATGAATTGAGTGGTTCGTGTTTGTTTTCTAAGATTGATTTGAGGAGTGACTATCACCAATTTCGTATACAACCGGGTGATGAATGGAAAATCGCCTTCAAGACCAAATTTGGTCTCTATGAATGGATGGTTATGCCATTCGGCCTAACAAACGCTCCAAGTACTTTCATGAGGCTAATGAATCATGTGATGAAGCCATTTATCGGAAAGTTTGTTGTTGTTTACTTTGATGATGTGTTGGTGTATAGTAAATCTTTAGATGAGCATGTAAAGCATTTACAATGTGTGTTTGATGTTCTCTGAAAGGAGAATTTATATGCTAATCTAGAAAAGTGTTCTTTTGGTGTCCATGAGGTTGTATTTCTTGGGTTTGTGGTGAGCTCAAGAGGGGTCGAAGTGGATGAATCTAAGATTGACGCCATTAAAAATTGGCCAACTCCCAAAACCATAGGTGAAGTGAGAAGCTTCCACGGGTTGGCTAGTTTTTATAGACGTTTTGTCAAAGGATTTAGCACCATTGCTGCTCCCTTAACCGAAGTGATTAAAAAGGATCGGCCTTTCAAGTGGGGAGATGAACAAGCTAAGGCCTTCGAGGACTTGAAAGCTATGCTTATCTCGGCCCCTTTGCTATAATTGCCGAATTTTGACTATATTTTTGAGGTCGAATGTGATGCTAGCAAAGTCGGCATAGGCGCGGTTTTAATGCAAGAAATGAAGCCTATTGCCTACTTTAGCGAAAAGCTCAAAGAAGCAACTCTAAACTACTCTACGTATGATTTAGAGTTGTATGCCTTGATTAGAGCCTTGGCCACTTGGCAACATTATTTGTGGCCTAAAGAATTCGTGATCCGAACGGATCATGAATCCTTGAAGCATCTACGGGCACAAGACAAGCTTAACCGGCGGCATGCCAAATGGATTGAATTTCTTGAAACTTTCCCTTATGTTATTCAATACAAGAAAGGTAAAGACAATGTGGTTGCCCATGCTTTGTCTCTAAAACATGTGCTTGTGTCTATTTTGTCGTCTAAGTTGATGGGGTTTGAAAGCCTCAAGTCTTTATATCCCGAGGACCCTCACTTCGCTCCTATCTATAGGGAAAGTGAAGAGTTGGATAGGGATAGGTGGGTTACGGATAGGGGTTCCCATCCTTATACCAAATTTGATGGATACTTATTTAAGGGTAGACGATTGTGTGTTCCCTCAAGTTCGTGAGGAGAATTATTTGTGAGGGAAGCACACAATGGCGGTCTAATGGGCCATTTTGGGGTCGAGAAGACCCTCGGAATTTTGGAAGAACAATTTTATTGGCCTAGAATGCACAAGGATGTGGCCCAGATTTGCTGCCAATGTGTTGAGTGCAAAGGAGCCAAGTCACGGCTCCAACCTTACGGGTTGTACACCCCATTATCCACCCCTTTGCGTCCTTGGCTTGACATATCAATAGACTTCGTGTTGGGATTGGCGAGGACTAGAAGGGGGCGGGATAGTATTTTTGTCCTGGTGGATTGGTTTTCCAAGATGGCTCACTTTATTCCTTGTTCTAAATGTGATGATGCACCTAGTGTAGCCTTTTTGTTTGTTGATAATGTTGTAAAACTTCATGGTGTTCCGAGGACCATAGTGAGTGATAGGGATTCTAAATTCTTAAGCCACTTTTGGAAGTCCATGTGGGGTAGACTCGGTACTAAGTTGTTCTTTTCGACTTCATGTCACCCACAAACCGATGCCCAAACGGAAGCAGTAAATAGGACCTTAGGGTCTATGCTACGGTCCATGGTTAAAGGAAAAATGACTTCTTGGGAGGATCACTTACCGTTGATTAAGTTTGCTTATAATTGGGTTATACACTCGAGCATGGGGTTGACACCCTTTGAGTGTGTATACGACATCAACCCCCTCACCCCTTTGGATTTAACCCCTTTGCTAAGTGATCTTGTGATAAGCTTAGATGGAACCAAACGGGCCGAGGCCATGAAGAAGCTACATTAGAAGGTGAGGTTGCGGTTGGAGAAGAAAAACCAAGAAGTTGCGAGGCGAGCCAACAAAGGAAGAAGAAAGCTCATTCTTGAACCGGGAGATTGGGTGTGGGTGCACCTAAGGAAGGATAGATTCCCGTCTCAAAGGAATGCTAACTTGATGCCACGGGGTGATGGACCGTTCCAAGTATTAGAAAGGATTAACGACAATGCCTACAAGATTGATCTACCCCCGAAATATCAAGTGCACAACACTTTCAACGTGTGTGATCTCTCTCGGGTCGAAACAGTGGAGGATGACAATGATTCGAATTTGAGGAAAAATTCCCTTCAAGATGGAGAGGACGATACGGGAACTCCTAGCTCGAGACCTTTCACACGAATCCAAGCACGTGAGTTGCAACGACTCCAAGCCTTGTTCACATCCTTGGCCATGTGTGAGGCCCTTGTGAGCCCATCTAAGGGCCTATATTTAATAAAATGTGAAGAAGCCCACCAAGAAACCCCAAACCCACCCACTTAAATGCCAAGGGTATTTTGGTCTTTGTTCCTCCTTTTCTAAGTGACTTACAAGCCATGTAATAGGGCTAGTCTTGCTTTAGTTGATTCCTATTATTCAAGAAACAAAAGACTTGTAATTTTTTTGACTTCTCTTTCTCATTTGGAGAGGCCAAAACCAAATTCTCACTAGTAGAGTGATACTAGTGTTGTATGTTGGCTAGAAACTAGGTTCTTGGGGTTCTTTGAGTTCCTCTTGGTCCAAGTAAGAACCTGGTATTGATATTTATTAGTCTTGGGGTTCTTTCTCTTGTTAGGGTTCTTAGATTAATGAATATTGTGTGTCAAGTTTCTATCTCTTTCTTTGTTAATTTTGTTAACATCGTGTTGTTGAATATAAAAGTCTAGTGAAGCCGTGTGGGGCTCTTTCGATTCACTAGCAATATTATCTTTGTTGTTAAACTCACTTTTCTAGTTCAAACAAGTGTTGCAAGCCTAGTGAAGCCGTGTGTGGCCATTTTCGATTCACTAGCACTTTGTTGTTCATCTTGTTATTCTTGTGTTGGTTGGAATCTCTTGATACACACTTAGCATTGTATCAGATAGCCAGATTTCAAATCCAACTTTGTGAAGTATGTAGAATCATGTAATTCATCTAATAATTCATCCACCACGGGAATTGGAAATTTATCCTTCACCGTCTTGGCATTTAGCTCGCGATAATCAACACAAAAACGCCAAGTTCCATTATGTTTACGAACCAATAAACATCCCTTGTTTACTCGGCCGGATGATCCCTTGCTGTAACATCTCTTAACACTATTTTTCTATCTTATCCTTTTGTAAATGAGGATAGCGGAATGACCAGACCACCACTGGGTTGGAACCAGGTAACAAACAAATACGATGGTCACAATTTCTCGTAGGAGGCAGCCTTGTAGGTTCTTGGAATAACTCAAAAAATTCAGCCAAGAGTTGTTCCAATTTGGAGTAGTGCTCATCTGAATCATGCAATAAATGAAGCTTCAATTTTGATCTGGTTTGTTGTCCATGAAACAGCCTCTCTACTTCTTTGGAGGTAGTGGTATGGATTGCGTACATTCTACCCTCCCCAGACCCCACGATGTGGGAATATACTGTTGTTGTTGTTGAAAGACGACCTGTTGTCCATCTGAAGTAAAACTCATTGTGAGTGAAGCAAAGTCTCAGAGGATGGGGCCCAAAGCTTGTAACTATATTACCCCTAGAACAATATGAAAGCCATCTAAGGGAATAACAAATAAGTCAGCTTTAAAAGCCTAAGACATTGCAGGGCAAATCCCTTTGCTGTAAACTTTTTCTCCATTAGCAACTAAAACATTGGCACCTGTCCCCGGTTGTACTTGCATCCCCAGGCGTTGGGCTGCTGTGCAACTGATGAAATTTTGTGTGTTGCCCGAATTAACCAAACTCAACAATGCTTGACCCTTCATGAGTGCTCGTAATTGCATTGTTCTTGCACTTTTGTCCCGTGATGGCATGCAAAGAAATTTCAGGTTCTTGTACATCTTTCTGGTCAGGATTTTCATCATCTGGATCAACTACTTCCAACCAAAAAAACTTTTTACATTGATGCCCAATTGAATATAGTTCATCACAATTATAACACAATCCCTTCGCCCTTCTCTCCGCCATTTCAGCCCTTGTCAATTTTTTTATGAAAGGAGCGGATGAACTTACAAGTTTCGATTCACTAATACAACTTAGCGTGTTGCTGCTCTTAGGAGTTGGAATTGTTGAAGTTGCAGCAGTATTCAAATAGCCTTTAGTCCCTCGCCAATTCTCTTTTCGAGAGGATGTTGCCCGAATTACCTTCTGTTTCTTCTCAAATGCACGGGCTAAATTCATGACATGACCCAAATCTGGTGGAATCTGCATCTCCACATCAAGACGAATAGAATCAATAAGGCCGGAAGTGAAGAGACTAACTTCTTGGTGTATGCGAACATACTTGCTTGCCCTGGCTAACAGTTCTTGAAATCGCCGCTGGTATTCTTCAACTGAGCCCGTTTGTTTCAAGTTAACCAAATCGCCTAATGTATTACTTCCCAATGGAGGCCCAAACCTGAGAGTACAATATTCTTTGAATTCCGACCAGTCAAGTAACTGATTATCTTGTTCAACCTGATGATACCATAATTGTGCCTCACCTAGAAGATGGAATGCGGCCAATTCCACCTTATCAGCTTCATTTGTTCTCTGATCGGAGAAGAATATCTCACATCGGTGTAGCCAAATTAATGGGTCCTCGGATTCATCAAAGGTAGGGAAATCCAGTTTTGTGTATCTTGGCACCAGATTATTTCCCGCCAATTGATTGGACCTATTTTCGAGTTTGTAGGGTTGTTTACCAGTATTGCTACTCACTTGCTAAACCCCACAATGAACTCCTGGAACTGTAACGATAATTGTTCCAATTGAGAAACCATCCTTGATTTAGATTGTTCCAATTGAGCAACCATTCTTGATTCAGATTGTGCCACTGGTTCCGCAATCCGTGCTTCATTCACAGGCTGCGCCTCTTGAAGGAGAGCCTGTAACCCTTCACGTTTACTTGGATCGCCTATGGTGTTTGGCTATGGTACCAAGTTGTTACGACCACGAGATATGGATCTTGTCACCGGACGATTCACTGAGAAGTCTGTTAACAGATCCTTCTCCTTATTCTTATTTCGTGAGCGGCCAATTTTTAATAAACAATAGGTTCGTTAAAAAGGAGCCTACAACCTTAGGACTCATTGGAGAGAGACCGATCTCTTGTTATTTTTGATGTAAATTCCAGTCTTTCGTCTATTACTTTCCCTCCTTATATAGAATCCTATTACCAGATATTTAAGGAAACTAAGAAACTACTAACATGGAAAAATCTATTTAAAATAAGAATTCTAGTAAAACTAAACTACTATCTATTTTTAATGCCCATAAAATCTGAAGGTTGCAAAATCTACAGATCCTCTTTGCCGTTTCTTTCCTTTTCAGCTTGAGGGCCCTACCTTGCATAAACCTTACCCATGAACGAGTCTATAACAGACTGCCACTCTGTAGAACTTGCCTTTAAGTTTAGGAGGTACCTTCTTATTACACAAAACTTTAGAGGCGAGCCTCCATTTCATCCACTCTGCACCAGTATGATGTGTGACATCCTTGCCAGTTTCTCCATTCCCCTCTATCATAGATCCAAGACACGTGAAACTATCTCTCTCCTGAATGGCTTGGGAATCCAGCTTCGCTACCAAGTCAGGCTCATTCGTCAAATCACTAAACTTGCACTCTAAGTATTCCATCTTGGTCCTGCTCAACCTAAAACCCTTTAGACTGCAAGGTTTGAGGTTTGTCGCCAAACCTCTAACTTATCATTAACTCCTCCTTAGGTCTTGTCAATCAGAACTATAGTGCTACTCCCAATACCAATGAAAAAGCCCCACTGCATGTGAGTTAGACCTTACAATGCAAGAATAGATGACCGACATCCTCAGGATGTTCTTTGCAAAGGGGCATCTATTACAAAGTTGGATACCTTACGATGCAAGACATTCTTGAAGGTTTGCTTGAGTGGTTAAGGCTTCTCTAACCACGAACGACTAATCAAGTGAAACAAGATAATTTCAGGGGCACTTGTTGTGCCAAATCTTCTTCCATGGCCAAAAATCTGTATAGTCATAAGTGGATAGCAACTTGTAGCATTATTGGACTGAAAAATTACCTTTCTGTTTACCCCTCTAGGTAATGGAATCAATCTTTGGTTGGTTCAGAGAAGTGTTACCAAGCAATGTAGAATTTAACATGTACCTTGTTAATCCCAATCATTCAAGTTTCTTCTCAGAAAGAGATCCCACCCTTGAGCAGTAGAGAACTCCGCTCTCTCAGCATTATGCTGAGGAGATATGCTGTAAGTCTAGGAAACATGTCTTTTAAAGGAGAGTTCCCCCACCAAGCATCTTTCCAAAATCTGATTTTCCTTCCATTTCCAAGTGAGAAACCAGAATATCATTAAACTTGCTCCAAAATGAATGTGTGCATCCAAGGTTCCTACTCCAAAAGACGAGCTTGAACCTTTTGTTACCCAGAGACTTTCTACTAGAACCTTGTAAAGCTTAAACCTCTAAGTGCTATACACTTGCCTTTAACAATGAATGAAAAGGTTAAAGTCAATATACAAATTAAAAAAGTGGAAACGCCAATGCAAAGAACAAAGTTAAAGAGTAGTAAATAGTAAAATATCATGCCTTGTGAAAAATAACGACACATCGTGTATGCATTTATATGTTTATATTGGATATTGTTTCCTTTTGTATAACCAAGTGTTCAGATCCCTAGAATTTAGACCCTACGCTTTATTTTATCATTGTTTTGGCCTGATTCCAAAGTCCTTTTAATGATACAAACTTTTGATGGCTCGCATGCTTCTACTGTTAATATTGTAGGGACAATTCAAAACTTTGTTCATGTGGTGGCGATCGACAAGTATTTTATTGGGATGTCTCAACAGGTCATGTAATTCGCAAATTTCGTGGCCATGATAGTGAGGTTGATACAAATTCTTACTCCTAAATTCAGAATGAAAAGAAAGTTTCATTGGAAATTTGTAGCGAGTATAATACACAAAGGTCTGCTCAAATCAGTTGGTAAAGACTATATGGAGACAGATCTTTTTCAGAAACATTTTGTGAGAAAGTATCAGTTTATAACTATTGAAACAATCTTTGGAAAAGTACCTTACAAAGAAATCTCTAAAAGGGGGGAGGGGCTGCAGCAGCTTCAGGAAATATAGGTTGGCACTAAAGCTATACTAGGTAGTGTTGGAGTGGTGATGGTGAATTAATGATGATAGGATTAGTCATACAAGGTTGTGTTAATTTCTAGCAGTGAATACTGAAGAGTGATGGCCCATGACAATGCTTAGTGGGCTGCGTTACGTTAAGGGTATCGAGGTTGACTGGTTGTCTATCTAGGTGAGTATCGAACATGGTCTCTTTCTACCGCTTGTGAAAGCATTCCTTCCAAATAAAATGTTTTGAGGCCCAATCGTCAGCGGTAATGGCGGTAGTGTAGATAGGCTTAGTATGAATAGTTAAAAAGTTAAAAGTAAGCATGGCCACTGGAAATGCGAATCACTATCCTTGTCGTGTTGTAATAGTTTCTTCACCTAACCTATCAAAACAATAATTCTTGTTATAAGTTTCTTCATTCAAAGAGATGTCCGAACAGGGAAACTTAGTTGTAGAAAATATTGGAAAGGGGAAAAGCAGAAGCTCTAATAAAATTTGCGTCAAAATAAAAGATGCCGATGTCAAATATGGTGTCAGAGTTCTTGATAGTCTTTTTGTTCTTCAAATTATTCAATGTAAACAGGTGGTAAAATGTCAAGGTTCATGGCCTAGGTGTAAATTTATCTTACTGTTTATAAGACTCCACTTTTTGTGTGTGCTTTGATATGCTTGTATCTTGTTATGTTTGTGATGCTGCAATATTAACTTGAAATTTCAATTTCATTTTTCTGTGTAAACTTTCAGAACTGGATCACATATAATGTGGTGCTATTTAGGATTGAAGCCTTAATCATTCTTGATCTAAATCAGAATTTCCTCTTGCTCTGGTTAGAATGTGCTGTAAATAAAAATGTGAAATCCTAATTTGGCATAGTACATAGACAACAAAAACTAGTCAAGAGGACAAAACATCTACAAATGTATGCTGTGTTGTTTGATAGTCTTAAGCTTCCCTACATATCATTGTAGAATGTGTATATGAGTGGAAAGAAACCCAGTATTGTGTTAAATGGTTGACTAGAAATTCTCTTAGGTGTTCTGGTTTATATTTAACTGTAAACTTGAAGGTGTTGGAGCTATAGCTATTTTGTCATCCTTTATCTCCCAATAAAAAAAATTGACGATTACCTCTGTTATGTGATATCTGTTTGCTAACTGTATCAAACCCTCCCCAGACCCCACTTGTAGGATCACACTGGGTATGTTGTTGTTTGCTATTTGTAGCAAAAAAATTACAAATTCCATGTCTTGTTTGCCTAGAAGAGTCAAGATACTAGTGTCCTCTATGTGAAATCCTTCTGCTTTATAACTATTACATTTTTGAGACTTTGTAGTTCATATGTATGTTTTTTGAGTTTACATACCTCATTAAAAAGAAAATGTATATGTTCTCGTAAAGCTCTGTTTCTCTTTTATGGATGTTTAAAAGCCTCATCTTTGGGTTTAACCAAGTGAATTGTTTCTTTTGTGCTTACTACAATTATGCCTCAATCAACGACGACTACATTTTTCTAGTTCTAGATGAAGTTAAAATAAATCTGAACTTCTACTATTGATTTGTAATTGTAGCATTAATCTGGCCTGGATTTGTTTCGATTATGATCACAGCTTTCCTTTTTGGCATTTCCTTTGTGATTGGGGCCTTGGATGTCATCTTTCTGTAGCCTTTTCTGAACCTTCCAGTGGCATGTCAGATTTCTTGCTACTAAAGTCTGAAAGAATATGTTTTCTGTTCTGTTGGGTCCAAAACTGAACCAAATTCCTTTGTCTGTGTGTTGCCATTTTAAATATCTCGTCAAAGTTATGGTAACTGTTCTTTTCACTTTCTTAATGTAAAAAGGGCAGCCCGGTGCACTAAATCTACCGCTATGCGCGGTGTCCAGGGAAGGACCCTACCACAAGGGTGTATCTTAAAGTATGACCATTTAATGCACAAAAAATTTCAGCCATAGATGTCCAGTTAACGCTACTGTATACCTTATGTAGCTCAGAGTACTTGTAAGAGAAAGAGCTATTCGGTATTTAAATAGTGACGATTTATGGTGGGTGCTGCTAGAAGCTAGTATCTTGATTTTAAAACATTATCTATAACAGTTCTATCTTGCATCTAAATGATTCGGCAGTGCATCCACTGCTTTTTAAACAGTTCCCTCTTCCATGTCTGTCAGGTGAATGCTGTGAAGTTTAATGAGTATGCTTCTGTTGTAGTATCGGCAGGATATGATAAATCATTGCGTGTTTGGGATTGCAAATCTCGCAGCACTGAACCAATTCAGGTGAATAACTTCCCTTTGATTTGCAAGATCTATCTGGGTAGACATTCTCAGTAGCACTAAATGTTGGGATTGAACTTGAGCTAAACCAAATAAGTTGAGATCTGATAAAATAAATTTTTAGGGGTTCGCTTTTTACGGTGCTTTGATCTTTTACGCAGTGGCAGACGAAAGGAAGGACATGTTCCATGATTGAACCTCAGAACACCCATACATTGCTTCCCTTGGAAGAGTATTTTCTCTTCCACTTCAATACCCCTAGCACTGCAGAAACTAGTTAATAGGAAGTCACAAATATCAGAACTCATCTTCACATTGGATTATGTTAATAATCTGTTCCTCAACTGATCTACTTAACTAAACCTACTTGATCTTTAACTGGTAGGACTCTACAGGAAAAACTTACAGGTGAAGAAGGAAGAGAAGAACTACTTGATCTTTAACTTGTAGGACAACAACAACAAACCCAGTGTATTCCCACATAGTGAGGTGAGGTCTGGGGAGGGTAAGATGTACGCAGTCCACACCTCTACCTCTAAAGAAGTAGAAAGGCTGTTTCCGATAGACTGGTAGGACTCTACAGGAAAAAATTACAGGGGAGATAAACTCAATGCAATATTTAATATAAGCTGCAATCAATGGACTATTTTCAGTGTCAAAGCTCCACCGGTAATCAAATGAGAACAAGGAAAATGAACTTGGAGAAAGAGGGGAAAGAAAGAGATTTGGTAAGTGAAACATCGTGAATAGAGCACATTGAGCCCATGAGAAACTTTTGGCCAAGTTATGCCAGATTCCACCAAATAGAAATGGAACCTAACCATACATGTCATAATGATAATAGAAGTTAAAGAGGGTGTTTATGCTTGTCTTGCGCTTTATCTGGAGGACATTCGAGACGGGGGTTCATTTATTTGACACATACATGCGAGAGTTTGACTCCATGAAAAATTGAGACTGCTGAATTAAGCCTACTTGGGATGTCGAGCGAAATTTCAATTTTCCTCCTCTATTATGAGGCCCTTGGTGCTATCTTCTATATTCTGGCTAAGATTTGAGCTTTTTTTCTCTTTTGGTCTTATAACGAATAACTGATTTGAGCTGGTCTTGTTTGATTTGCAGATCATTGATACCTTTCTAGATAGTGTAATGTCTATTTGTCTCACAAAAACTGAGATAATTGCTGGAAGTGTTGATGGAACTGTTCGAACATTTGACATCAGAGTTGGTAGGTATGTACTGTCTATATGTTAAAATCGTTAATTTCCTTTCTCATTTCTGCTCCAGGATGTAATATTTGAAGAGGATTGTTAGTTAATGTACTGTATATGTTCTCTGTAGAGAGCTATCTGATAATTTGGGTCAGCCTGTCAACTGTATCTCTCTTTCAAATGATGGCAACTGTATATTAGCAAGTTGCCTAGATTCAACTCTTCGGCTTCTAGATAGGTGATTTCTTTTGCAAGTATTTCATCTTGTTTCCTTTGCTTTTTGTAGCCCTTGTTATTCATGCCGTCTTATTTCTAATTGCTTTCAACAGGTCTAGTGGCGAACTATTGCAAGAATACAAGGGCCATATTTGCAAGGTTAGGATGGAAACCTGGTTCTGAGTGGTGGTCTATCGTTCTTATAGCAATCATTTCTTCTCGGTCACAAAAAGTAAATTAATAAATAGGAACTGTTTTCTAGAAGATCCCTGCTGTGGCACTTTGGTGGATCTCTTTGTTTTTCTTTTATTTTGTCTACTTTCCAGGTAAAGCAGTGTAATGGTCGCTAACTATTCTGTTTGACTGTTTTCTTCTTGTAGTCTTTCAAAACAGACTGCTGCCTTACAAACAGTGATGCACATGTGGCTGGTGGCTCGGAAGATGGCTATATATACTTCTGGGACCTGGTTGATGCATCAGTTGTATCCAGCTTCCGAGCTCATGATTTAGTGGTAAAGTATTTATTATAGATGCATCTAGCAGACTAGCTGCAAAATATATTCCATTTTCTGGAGGATCCCAAACCTGATTAGTTAGGAAATATCATTTTAATCTCTTGAGCGGGGCTTATTGGGGCTTATTCTATTCTCTTGCGCTATTTACTTCTGTTATCCCAAATAGCCTTGCATTCTCACCTTCACCATAATCATTCACTTCCAGTAATTTGTTAGAGCCCATTCGAGGATTAATGTTTCTTTTGATAATTCAAATCTCAGTATAATATTGCGTTGAAATGAGCTTAAATGAAAAGATATAATTGATGAGGATTCATAGCCAATCCAATCTTGAGTTTGGGGTTGAGGCATAGTTGTAGACTTTTTGGAATTCTTCAAACCAACAAAGCACCTTCCAGTGACATCCCAGTTATTTCAAAATATAAACTTTGTTGCTAGCTAAGGAGAAAAGGTGATTTGTTGCTTTTTCTTATTTATTTTTCTAATTAATGGATTTAAGAGTTCAAAAGTTTAAAATAATTTTGTTAGGCAATTATTAAAATTTGAAAAAGAGCCTATCTATTATGCTTCACTAATGATATTGTTGACGTTTTAGATATTCTTACTTAAGCTATGCTTATCGAAACAGGTTGAAGTGTTGGTTCAACTTCCTAAGATAGACCGCTCAGAAAGAACAGAGCAAGGTAAAAATTAAGAAAAGAAAAAAGGCTTTAGAGATAGAAGATTTGAATGCTTCCAATGTCCTTTATCCAATATATACTTTTGCAGATAAGGCCTTTAAATCTGTTTACCCCTGCATATAGCCCTCAGTTAGCTCCATTTCAAACTGTAACACAGTGTTCAGTTGCAATATGCTGTATATTATGGAATGTATTTGGCATAAAATACACTATACGTGGTTATTCTTCGATCTTCATTAATTCCTTGTGCCATCTTACTTTTCATTGGAGTTGTTTTCTGGTGGACAAGTTAATAAGTTGTTCTCGACTAAAAATGGGACAAACCCACCTACTGAAGTAGAAAGAAAGCCCGTCTTCTCTATATACAAAATATAATCATGCATTACTGCTCTCTTAACCTTCTCGCTGATCAGTATATTCCAGTTCGGTTTGATAATTTCTTGATCCCCTTGTGCATTAGATTTTCAGGTGTTACATGTTCACACTATCAAGTATGCTTTAGGAATGATACAAAAACCTATGTAATTTGGGGTAATGTTAAGGCGTCTAGAGATCAAATAGTTGCTTCTCCCTTGCAGGTAACTAGCGTGAGTTATCACCCGAAAGAAAACTGCATGATGACGTCTTCTGTAGATAGCACAGTCCGAGTTTGGAAAGCATGAGATATGGAACCAAAAGGCATCTGATCATTTCCTGATAATCGTACATGAAGAAAATTGTGTACTCGAATCAAATCAGCAGTTTATGAGAGAACAGATTCGTCGTAACAAAGGTGTCAATCTGGGGTTTGTACTTGCAAGTTGGTGAGCTTGATTCTTTCCGTTTCAAGTTTGAATTTCTATTTATGTGGTTCTGATATGTCTGTTGTATTGTTACAGAATTTTTTGAAACTCTGATATCACCTCCTCTCTCCCCCGGGATGTAATTGGGGAGGGTGGTGGTTAGATAGGGTGATGTAGATTTCAGAGAAGATGCTTGAATCATGTATTATTCAAATCAAGCGCGAGTTACATCAGTTATGAGAGATGGAGAGGCGATATCCTAATTCATCGGACCAGATATAGAAATAGATGCTCCAGCAATGACAATGATTAACTTGATTTGCTGTTTTCTTAACATATGACAGAGAAAAACTAACTCGTTAAGGAGAGTTTTACAATAAAAGATTAAAGCATCAAAATAAGAGTAATTCACCAAATTTTCTTTCAAAGCGTTGAGTCTATTCATTACATCATTTTCACTACATGCTTGTTTGATTAAACAAGTTATGACCCTCTCAGAAAGCATAGTTGTTGAATTGGTAGAAATAACGCCCGCTAATCACTTTTTTGGTCTATCTTTGATAATGAACACCATCATAAAACTTCACAGTTTCATAGGCACAATGCCTTCGAGTTCTTCCCCCATGGAATTGGAAACTTCGTGACCCTATTAGAAAGCATAGCTTATCCAAGGAATTGTGGTCTCAGAGTGATGGGCAAGCTGGCAAATTTATCCGCACTCAGTGTATACAAGAAAACTAATGTAATTTATCATGGTTAAGTGCTTTAAATGAAGTAAAATACATGTTAATTAATCATAGTTAAATAGCAAACTCAAAATTCATACCATCCTTTTGGGCCTTGGCTTTCCTTTTATGGGCCTGTATAAAAAATTGGCCCATGGGCTTCCTTTTCTGGGCCTGTATAGAACAACATAATCATCTGTTTCCTTGACTTGTAATTTATCCAAGAGTAAATAAATAATTACACCACTGATTTTGTTTGAGATTTTAAAAAAGGCACCTAAATTTTAACATTGATCTATTACCCCACGATTTTTCTTTATTTCGTTGCAAACGTACCATTTTTCGCTAAATCTCAGTCACAACAAAGTGAGTGAAGACACGCGCCAATCAGGTGCTGCCACGTGTCAACTACGTTTAATTTCTTATTTTTTTTAATAAAAAATTCCTTTTTATTTAATTTAACACCCCACCCACCCCATCCAGCACCCCTCGCATTAGCAGCTCCCCTCAACCACCACCCCCATTTAGCACCCCCATCCCCCATCCAACACCCTCACCCCCATTAGCATCTCCCCTTAACCCCCCCAATCCTCTCCCACACTCCGTCAGCATGCATTCCCGTTCTTTTTTTTTTTTTGGTTCAAATCACTTCAAAAAAATAGTTTTATGATTGAATTGAGTTTTAAAGATAGTTAAATGATATGATTTAACTGAAAAATGGAGCTTTAATGAAATGATTTTTTTTTAAAAAAAGCTTCAATGGAGGAGCTTTAATGGTGACATTGTGTTGAAGAGCTTTAATGGTGTGGAAGAAAACATTGTGTTGAAGAAGAAATGGTGGGCAGTTAAATGATATGATTTAATTGTAAAATGGAGCTTTAATGAATGATTTTTTTATTTTTTTTTTGAAAAAAGCTTCAATGGAAGCTTTAATGGTGAATTGAGTTGAAGAAGAAAGAGTGAGTGGGTTTGGGGGGGGGGGGGGGGGGGGGGGGGGGGCAGAGATAATTTTATAAAATAAATAAATATTATTTTTTTTAAAAAAAGAATATAAATTATATATCAATTATTTTACACGTGACAACTTTTGATTGGTCAAAACAATTAAATTCGAGCCCTTTCACGCGCTTGTGGCGCGTGTATACAGGCAGAGGGTCAAAATGGTGTGGTTACAACGGATTAAGTAAGAATTGTGGGGTAATAGGTCGAATTCAAAGTTTAAATGTCTTCTTTAAAAATCTCGGTCAACATCAGTGAGGTAATATCAAAGCTATTCGTATAACTTAATTTGTGGATTGAAAAACATTTAGCATAATATGATCGACTACATGAAAAGCACCATCATATTCTCACATTACATAAGTATGAAATAAATGTTAGTGTAAAATTATTGATTTGACTTTTGAAAAGGAGCAACACCAACATACTCAGGATCCGTTTGGTAGGATGAATTATTTTGATAATCCATGGATTAAATGATGGGATTACTTATTATATTATTTGGTAGTAATTTTGAAGCTATGTATAACTAATATATGGATTAGTGATACACCCTATATGATATTATAGGTTGTATAACTAATACACCCAACTTGGTGGGATTAGTAATCCATGGATTATAATCCATAGATAAATATGTGTCAAGATAAAAATGCCTTCAAATTTCTTTATTTTTTTTCTAAATCTTTTCAATTTATTCAATGTGAGTTATTTTTTTTCAATTTATCAAGATAATAATATCCCTCCAAATAATTTTAGTCATAAAAAAATTACTCCATTAACTTAAAAAATAATTATTGGTCACAATCCGAAAATAAATTGCATGATTGCATATAAACTTTAATTTTGTAAATAGGATATCATAAATAAAAATATTTTTTTTCTACTTAACTTTAACATGCACTCTATGGAACACAAATTTATATCAATAATAATTCGATTGTCTCATTCAAAAGTTACACGTATCTTCCTCCAATGTAAGAACATCACAAAGTGGAAACAACAAAAAAATGATGAACAAATAAAGAAAAGATAACCAAAAAAATATATATAAGTGAATGATTGAATTTTAAAATTCTAAAGTAAATAATTAGTTATATTTTTATTTTTTTTTATTTAAAATTTTTTTTTGCAAAGAATAGACAAATTTATAATATGTCAAAGGGTATTTTTGTAAACATACAATATTCTTTTTAAAATATAACAATACATATTATTTTCAATACATCAAACCAAATACTGCATAAAAAATAATCTAAGTATTACTAATCCCTGCACTACTAATCCCAGCATTACTAATATAACCTATTTAGTATTATCTTATACACTCTACCAAATGACCCCTTAGTGTAATTGGGCAAGTGCTTCAAGGATAAAATGTATGTATACTTTAACTTTATTTTTATTTTTATGAGATTAAAAAATTTATTTGGATAGACTCTCAATTTAAAATGGACTTACAAAAAAAAAAATGAACACAATTTTAATTTTTGTTCTATTTAAGTGACCTTTGCTTGTGCGTGCGCTAACAGAAGGACAAATCGTTGATAATAAAAAAAGTATAAGTAATATAAATACCAGTTTTTTTTGAAGTAATTATACTCTTTCATTTTTTTAGTTACTTTATTCTCTCTATTAATATACATAATATAGTCGATAAATACATAACATTTTGTGTATATATTGAGATTTTTGTAATATATTTAGAAAGTTAAAATTTTTTATAATATTAAAAATATAAATTGTGTATTTATGTAATTTTTAGATAAAAAAAAGATTTGAAAAAGGAACAAAAGAAAGATCTAGTGGGCATTCATGATAGCCTCCTAAACTCTTCAGCTAAATAAATTAGTGATTTAAGGTACAAGTTTCCTGTTTGTTCCAGAACAGACCCACCTACCCCCAACCCCTCTTCCTCCCCCCAAACTCCACCCCATGTGCCTTTTGTCTTTTCTCTTATTTTTGGGATGCCAATGTGTTAGATATTTCTAAAAATATCTAAAAATTATATAATTTATATTTTTAATATTATAAAAAATTTTAATTAATATATTACAAAAATTTCATATATACATAAAATACTATGTATATATCAATTATATTATATATATTAATAAAGAAAGAGAGTAAAATAATTAAAAAAAATAAAAAATATATAATTATTTTTAAAAAATTGATATTTATATTATTTATACTAAAAATATTCCATTTGGACTTCAAATTCAAGAACAATTGCAGACTCAAGAGTTTAGAAAAAGTAGTCTATAGCAGCAGGCCATAGCACTTGGGTAAAAGAAAAAAGTATTAACTATTTTTGAGAATTTATCGGAAATATTTTTTTGACTTTCACAAAGTAGACTAAGGTTGTGAGCTTGTGAGATTAAATTAAATATATTAAAACAGTGGTTACTAATAAAAAAGTGATAAGTTTACTGTCGAACTAAGGTAAAAGAGATTTTATTATGTATAAAATTCTTCAAATAGGTTGAGATCAACAATATTTTGTAACTAAAAGGAATCATTTTTATTCTTGGTTATACTTATTGGTCATATCTATTTTTGATGTTATACATTTTATCAAATTATAGGGTAAATTTAACAAGTTAACAAATTATAGGGTAAATTTAATAATTTTTTTCATACTACAAAGGTAAATTTGATCTTTTTCCTTAAAGCATGGGGTTAAATTTACTTAGATATAATTTACTTATTTTTCTTCATTGCATATTTATTCACGTAAAATATTGAGATAACTTACCTTAATCTATATTTTTAAAGTAGTTGAGCTTCAACTCTAGAGAAGAAAATTCAAATTTAATATTTATCTAATTTTCGTGAAGTATATATCAAAATAAATACATTACAAGAGCCACATTCTATTAAATGAAAATCTATCATTGAGCGACATAATAAATCACATTAAAAAATATTTATATTATTTTATGTTATGCCGTCAATTAGTAGTAGGAATATTTTCTTTTATTTGAATTTTATGATCCACAAAAAGACAACTCTTTTGTGACATAAATGTGATCGTAAATATTAGATCACTTAAAATCTCCATGTAAGCCAAAAAAACAATATTCTAATTAGTACAGGTAGGGCTCGGAACTTGGAAATTTTTTAAGATATTACTTAACGGTCAGAAAGGCTATAAGTATAATATAATCTAAAAAATCAAGAATTTTGTCAACAGCCAACTAATTCTCCAGATTCCTTTATTAATCTTTTAATAACTTCGACAAATAGAAAGAGGGATTTTTCTTGTTGACAATAAGGAAACTGGCATTTTAAGTGTAATAGCCTGCAAATTCTTAAAAAAGATAAATCATACAAAATAAGTCTCATATAATCAGAGGTAAATTTATGTATCAAATTATGAGGCACACAAATTTGTGATTTCCTCGTAAAATTGAATATTTTACCATAGTAACAATAATAATATATTCAGTATATTCTTATAAAATAGAAAGATATTTTATGTATATATACTTTCTAAAATTGTTGTAATGTTATTTGTGGGTTCCGGCGTTACTAAAAGACTAAATGATGCACTTAGTTAAATCTTAAAGGAATTATTATTTAAGAGACTAAGAATTAATTCTCACTTAATATAATTTTTACTTTTTTTCTTAAGTGGTGCATCCATATTTAAAAAAAATTTAAATTTGCCTCTTTATATATATGATAAGTTTGACAAAAAAAAAAAAGAGGGTTATCAAGAGTTTGAGATCTTTCATTTGAGAGATTAAAAGGATTATTGGATTTGAGATATTTATTTGAGGGCACCTATTCAATCAATTTGATAATCACGGATAATAAGACTTCTTATACATAAAAAAATAAAAAAAATAAAAAATAAAATAAAAAAAATAAAAAAATAAAATATATATATATATATATATATATATATATGAAAAAAGAATGATGGAATAGTGTAACGTACTTAGCTATTATTGGGGGAAAGGTTTGAGTGCACATGGAAAAAGAGTGGTCAATTTTGTGACTTCCACTTACCAAATATTGGACCGTTACAGCTGTTTTCTTTTTCGCAATATTGTATGGTGCCTAAATTAGCTGACATATTACACTCGTTTTCTTTTGCTTTCATAGTATTCCTTTAAGTCAATAACAATAAGCAACTTTAAGAAACAAAAAAAAATTATTATCGTAATTCTCTCTATATTAACTAGTAGTGCAAAGGGACCCACCAAATATAATAATGAATAAAAAAATCATTGTTAATAAGATATCTCGAGTTTTAACTATATGAATCGACTAACATTTAATATTATGAATAAAATTTTCTTATCCACTATCTGATATCTCGAATTTTACCTCTAGGAATCAATTGATATTCAATAATATGGACAATCAAATATCTTGAGTTTTAGTTCTAAGAATTTATTAAATATTTAATATTTATGAACAAAATTTCTTCATTATTCATCAGATATCTCGAGTTTTAATTTTAAGAATCAATTAATATAAATTTCTTCATCATTAATAAGAGATCTCAAATTTCAGCATTAAAAAAATCGAGTAAGATTCGATATTTTCAATTTAAATGAGTAATTTATATCAATCAAATCAGTACATTTAAAACACCAGATCAGATGTAGTAGAAAATAAAAGGCAAAGGGAACTATTTGTGCCATTTTAGGAGGAAATTAATGGATATTAGAGAGACAAAGTATTATCTTTATTTTCAACTTATTATTTTACTACAAATTAGTCACAGCCCCTGATGGAAAGTATATTATTTATTTATGAGGGGGGAAAATATTATTGTAATTTTTTTCTTCTTCTTACACTAACTTGACATTGACGTACTATTAAATTTTGCACCGACCAAAGCGATATCTTTGTGGGAATACTTTAATATCATTTCTTTGTTTTTTTTAATAATTCAAAAAACATTTCCTCCTTCTCGTTGAAAAGAATTTTATTAATTTAGCGGAGAGTAGTGATTTACTTGCGGAATTGTGCAAAGTGAAAAAAAGTTTTGAAATAAGGTGTAGGTGATTCAAATTTTAAAAATTGAAGGTAGGTGACAATTACTTTATTATGGATTAAGAGAGTTTTAAAAATTTGAAATAACCCATAAGTTTTTTTAATTTACATTTTGATCCAAGTAAAACCTAATATAACTAGAAACAGAGGAAAAAAAATGTGTATTTCTCTCTCTTCTCATTTATTGTAGTTTTCTCTCTCTTCACGATTTTTGTTGTTCATTTTTATTTAAAACACCCTGGGTTTTTGGCCCTTAGAAAATTTCTTGGATTTCTGATCTCTAGACAAGGTACGACTAGGGGAAACGACTCGTACACTGGGATACGAGTGGTATAGGTTAGTCGTTTGCTGACCAGTGTTGGTTGGTGGGTTGAATTTGGTTTTTGGAATAGATATGCGTTGGGTGGTACGAGTCGTATCGGTGGATATGGGTTCTCTGGTTACTTCACTTAAGCTTAGGCTTGGTAACTTAAGTTGGATCTGAGTACGAGTGGCCCACCAAGAGCCGTAAGCCAGGGTACTAGTCGTACCATGAACTCGTATGATGGGTAGTGTTCAATCCTCTTTAGATTCTATTCTGCCAGGGGTACGGATCACGGGTACCATTCGTATGCATGGATACGACGTGGGTTAGGGTGAGTCATACCTTGGACAGTATTGGGCCCAAGGGATATGACCTTGGGTATGAGTGGTGGGTGCTACTCGTATTGGAGGGTACGACTGGTATGGATAGTCGTATCCCTCTGACGGGATTTTGGTGCAGTTTAAGTGAGGGCAATCTGGATATTTTTTCACTTAACCTAATATGGCCCCACGATTTTTAACTCACTTGAAAGGTTATTTGTCCCATTATTCTATTTATTAGCCCTTAGAAAACACTCTCTAATCCTCTCCAAAGTTCTTGGGCAAGAAGAGATAGGGTTTCATATTAAGGATTAATTTGGAACTTTTGTTGGTGGTTTCTCTCTATCATCTTCT
Source organism: Capsicum annuum (assembly GCF_002878395.1). NCBI lineage: Eukaryota > Viridiplantae > Streptophyta > Magnoliopsida > Solanales > Solanaceae > Capsicum > Capsicum annuum. The sequence continues at coordinate 37,127,243 of NC_061122.1, read as the reverse complement.
TGGTATAAGGCTTGTTCTCTTCCCTCATTGTTAGTTCCAACTAAATGAATGGTTTTATACAATGTTTTCATAGTTTGATTATTGTATGATTTTGGGTTTTCAAATATAATATAGGGGTTTTGGTTATAAATGCTTGGTTATGGTTTTCCCATGTTTTAATTATGCTCTTATATGCTTTAATGATGGTTTTGAATAATTGATTGCATGGGACTGATTATTTGGTAATTGGTTTTGGTTTTGGAAATAATATGTCCCTAATATGTTTGATAAAATGCCTATGAGAATATTTTCACTATATTGTTGGATTTTTAATGAAACTATTACATTGTTTGAACTTGGTAATGAAACCCTAAATGGTTAAATGATTTGCAATGGTCATAATGGAATGGTTTGGTTTAATAAACATCCTTGTGGAGTACAATAGAATCCCCCAAGTAATCATAATAATGGAACACTTGTGAGGTATATGGAACCCCCCCAAGTTAATTAGATAATGTGATCTATGGGTATATGGGAATTCCTTCATCTCTAAAAGGTTTGGTTAGAGACAATACTAGCAAGTTATAGTCGGTATGATGATACCGCTATTAATAGCATTAGTAAATGATAAATGGTATAATGAATTGGTTGGTTGGAAATAATTTTAATTAGGCAATAATGGCGGGGTGTGATAGCTAACCGTGAAGGTGGGAGTTCAATGAACGAACACTGAAAACTCATGTTTGCCGACATGAGGGGTAGGGCATGACGATCCTTTTATGATACTATGAGGTACGTGGGAATCTCTAAGTACATTGCACATATGTATCATGGAGAGTGAAGGGTACTTGGGAATTCCTTACTCTTATGATATCTCCGGTTCATGTGGCTGCACGCATTGGAGCCCGTTCTGGGGCTTACACTAGACCCATATAGCCCGTGGGTGGTTAAGGACGGTTAAGCTACACATACCCAGGTAAATGGTTTCAAATGCATGCTAAACTTGGTTCCCTTTCTCAACATGATTATATATATGTATGTATGGTTTGTACGCATATGGATGGTTTACTTGATTTTATTAAATGACATTATTTTATCTTTATCCTGAGTTCATGCTAGCATTCACCCACTAACCCATCTTTGGCCAGATGTATCCCTACACGATGTAGGAATCGATCGTTCTACTCCTCCTGCATAGTGATCGGACTTTGGGAATAGCTATTGGATTGAAGTGGTGAGATTTTATATTTTCGGAAGGCTTCATTTCATGGATGTTATTTCATAATTTGGTTTACTTATGGATATTGATTTTGGCTGTGGTTGGGGGCATGTCCCAACAGAATTTTGGTATTCTTTTGGTTAGAGGCTTTTGTGAAACTACTATGGGTTGGTATGGGCGAGAGCAGTACTGCTGTCAGCCTTGGTATTGGCATTGGTATTGGGGATGATATCGTAGGACTAAATTTCTCACTGTTGCATCCTCTTTTATTTTAGGATTATATATAATTATTATGGAACTTATATGGTTATGGTTTAGATTATGATTTGGTTGGTATTGGTTATCGGTTGGGTATCGGATAGTTGGACTCATTTGGGTGGCCACGGATATAGACCTATCACAGAGTTTTGGAATATGCAATAAAGCTATCTTGTTATATATTTGAAATTCACCCGACTCAGGATACGCTTAGGTCGGTTGGGTTGGGTAACGGGAGTGGTCTCCAGACCTGGTTGGACTTGGGATGCCCATTACGACAAGACCCTAGTTTGGATCGTGTCATAGCTTCTGCTTTATTCATTACCTTCTGCTTTATTATCATCATCTTCTTCTTTATTATCATCATCTTCTTCTTGTTATTGACTATTGTTGTTGTTACCGTTACTATTGCTACTTTACCAATTTTGTAGGTCAAATTTTGTTTCGTACATCACTTTGACATTACTTCATAGGTGATTTTGGTAAGTAAAATTATAATTTTTTTAGTTGAATTTATCATCTGAGTACACTGCTAGTGCTATTTTTCAATAATGGATAGAACCCGAACATGAATCTAACATAAGATTTATCTGTTGCAACAAATGATTCCCCGTTGCAACGAAAGACTCATATATTGTATTCATGCTTATGGTTCTACAGTGTGTAACATGAATCAAATAAATGGATCATCTGTTGCAACAAATGAGTAATTTGTTCCAACAGAGGAGTTATCTATTGAAATATATTACTCACCTATTGCAATAAAACCTGATGTTAATTCCAACAGATGACTCACATGTAGGTATTCATGTTGCAGAATATAGAACTTGAAACTGATTCCAATAGATTATTAATCTGTTGCAATAGGTGAGCAATCTATTGCAACAGGTTAGTGATCTTTTGTAATAGGTGACTCATCTATTGGAATCAGCTTCAAAGGTTCTGAAGTACATCCCAACAGGTGCCTTCTGAAGTACATCCCAACAGGTGCCTCATCCGTTACAATAGATGTAAAATCTGTTGTAATAGATGAGTCATATGTTTTAACAGATGACTCATCTGTTGGAATCAGCTTCAGAATCTATAGTACCGTTACATGAATACCGATATGTGAGTCATTTGTTGCAATATATAACTCATTTGTTAAAACATATTATTCACCTGTTGCAACAGATTACTTATATGTTTGGGTTAATGTTATAGTACTATACAATCACTATTAATTTTATTAGCATGTCATTATTAACTTTTATTAACAAATGCCTTTATTTAGGTACCACTTAAGGAGGGATCAATAACAATATGGGTGGATTGTCATGATGAATCGATCGAGAAGAGCAATCGATATGTTTGGCATTAAAAGGAGGGTGAAATACTAGAGACGATAACTATGACAGTCCAAAGTGATGTTTCGTATGATGATTTTGTGAACTTAATCATCAGTTATTATGGACTGAATTGTCAATTAGAATAACTCGTCATCATCTATATGCATAGATCCTTAGAAAATTAGAGGGTACTACCTTTCAAGATAACCGATCAGGTTCATTTGCGTGCTCATCTAAGTGATTCAACTAGGCCGGTGTTAAGAGTGTAGGTGATTGGAAAAACAAGAGAGAATGAGAACCAAAATGTAGAGGAAGAACAACAGGACATGTTTGATGATAAACTGGATGATCTGGACATGAATATTTCAGATATGACCAAACACCTACGCCCGTTATTGCGAGCAATACGTTGGGCAGTTTCTCTCAATCAATATAGTCGGGCAATCCTCAAGATGACGAGACTGATTTTTAAAAGGCAATGTTAGTCAAGGATAAGATACAACTATCTAATTTTTTGTTTATTGCTTGCTTTAAAAAAGATTTCAGACTAAAGAAAGTGATTAATTCGAGTGAAGTCTTTTGTTTTAGATATGCTAATCCAGACTGCAAGTGGTGGTTGAGGAATGTGAAATACTTATGTTCCGACAGATTCATTATTAATGTTTATCGAAAGTATTACACATGTGGTTTGTATCATATTACGAGCCAAAATTCTCACGCCGTGGCAAAGGTCCTCGATAGTTATTTCCAAAATAGATTCCTCAATGGCAAAAGCCCTTCTACTATTGATCAGTCTAGTCAACTCCGTACAGAATTGGGTACTACAGTCAGTTATTGAAAGATTTATATGGATATAGGGATTGTCAAGGACTTGGTTAAGGGGACACCTGAGCACAGGTATGCATTCCTCGATGCCTATCGTTACATGCTTGAGTCCACAAATTTCGAAAGTAAGACGACCTTACATATTGATTAAAATGGAAGGTTCAAGTACTTTTTGTATCATATGGTGCTTGGGTTCTTGGTTTTCAACAATTGAGAAAAGTCATAGCCGTCGAAGGGCCATTCTTGAGGAGCAAGAATAATGGAGTTTTGATAGTGGCGGTGGCACAAGATACCAAAGTCATATTTTTTTCGTTGCTTTGTGTGTAGTGGACAAGAAATGTGATGCCTCGTATGCATATTTTTTTGAACAAATGTGAAACTGTGCTGATGATACCGAAGAGTTGTGTATAATTTTGGATAGGCATCCAAGTATTCGAAAGATGAGTTCAATCTTCTTCACTTCAGCTCACTTTGGTTGTTGCATGAGGAATCTTAGAGAAAATATTCAAACAACTTTCACAACGAAAGAGTCGTGACATTTTTTTATAGAGCAGCTAAAGCATATAATAGTGCTGAATTTTTTGATCATTTCAATCAAATAAGGGATATGCATCCCAAGGCATCATAACATCTCAAATGTGTCGTTTTGAGAGATAGAGCCGGATATTTTGTCCGGCAAATAGGTACATTCTTATGAATTTAATGTCTTGTTTGAGTTACAACTTTGTAATACTTATTGTATGATGTCGTACTAAGTGATTTTTTGTGTATAATATTATGACATCAAACATAGTTGAATCATTGAATTTAATGTTTGGCATTGAAAGAGAATTTCCCATTGTGGCGATGTTTAAGAAAATAATCAAGAGGTATACCGAATTATTTCATGAAAGGCTATGCATTTCGCGGTCACAAGAAACAAATTTGTTCTAGAAGCAGAAAAATAAATATCACTGAACATTAATTTGGGGAATAAGTTATTTGCTCATTAAATAGCAGATTACAAGTTCTGTATCGATGGTGATGGTGATGTTGCCACGGTCGATCTTCAAACAAGATCTTGTACATGTAGATTTTTTGACTTGGACAAAATGCCATGTCCACATGCTATGACAACACTTCTAGCCCAATACGGTGCACAATATGAAACTCAAATTTATGAGTACTCGTCTCCATATTATTCGATGGAACGATATATGATGGCATATAGTGAGAATATTAATCTGGTGCCTCCTAAAGAATCTTGGTTTGTTCCTCTCGAGATTTTGGAGAGATTAATACCTCCTCCATATATTGACCCAAGCACTATCAAACTAGGAAGAAAGATATATAAGAGGAGGCGTGGAGTCGGAGAATTATTTCATCAAGAAAAAATAAGTGCTCCGTATGTATGAATGTTGGCCACAAAAGAACTACATTCCCATATCGTAATGCACCATGATAGTTGTACAAGTAAAACTTGTGTTGTTATTTGTTATGGACTTTGATATTTTTAACTCATTGTTGTGAATATAAATATTATTATTTATTATAGCGAGAAGTATCAATCACCCCCTGAAGTTGTATCGTTTTATTCATGGTACACCTGAACTTTGAGTCATCTTAAGTAACCCCTCCCCCTCCCCAAACTTGTTGTTTTAGTACGTCGCGTGATCCTTTTTGGCTTACGGACCACAACGTGTAAAACATGCATGAACACGTAGAAAAAACTATTTATGTGTTTGTCCACGTAGGTAAATACCATCCACTTTACTCATATTTATCCTATATAAAAAAATTCACTTCTACCTATAATTATCAATTTTCGCTCTAAAAAAAATTATATTTTTGAGTTTCATCTGCTCTGAAATAGTGAAAGGTTGAATGTTTGTCTGTCAAGTAAGCTATTATCTACAAAGTTTATGTTTCTTTTTGTATTAAAAATATGAGATTTTTTTTCCAATTAGTGTTTCATAGTAGTTTTTAATTACTGTTTCGATTAGAATTTGTGGAGACTCACATGCATATATACATTTCCTATTATAACTAATAGAGTAAGAAATTGCAATTTAAGTTAGGGGTGTACAAAAATCAAATCAATGAAAATGTTATTGATTTATCGTTATTGGGTTAATGATTTTTTAATGATTTTATTAATAATTCGGTTTTAATTTTTTTTATTGAGATATTGGGTAAAGCGATAACCCAATAAGATTATATTAAATTATTATTTTACACTAAGTAGGATTTTGATTGCAACTAAGATTCAGTTTATTTTCATGTTAGTAACAACTTTTTCTATGTTATGAGTATTTTCTTATAATCAAAAATCAAATCGTTAAGGACTAAAAATCGATAAATCAAAAATCCATAAGAAAATATCTTATTGATTTGGTCATTGATTTAGCATATTTAAAAATTAAAAATTGATAAACTGAATCGATAATATAAAAATCAAACCAAACCGATCGATGCACACTCCCAATCTAAGTAGGTAAAATAGAAGCAATTGAAACAAATTTTATTTTACTCATTTGAAAGTGATGGAGGAAGAGAGACAATAAATAGGAAGAGAAGAGAGAGGAGCCTTGGAAGTTTTTGAAAGAATTAAAGAAAAATCTTTTTTTTTTATTTTTTTCGTTGGAAGGTGCTGATTTGGCAAAAAGGTAACTCCATCATGCGCGTGATGGAGTTTGAAATCGCACATTTTTCCACGTAGGCCAACAAAGGTCACGCAACGTACTAAAATAACAAGTTTGGGGGGAGGGAGTTAAGATGACTCAAAGTTCAAGTGTACCATGAATAAAACGTGGACAACTTCAGGGGAGTACTTGATACTTCTCTCTTTATTATATAAAATATCTTTTTATCAACTTGTCCATACAATAAAAAAGAGGTAAAACAAGAACTAAATACAATAGACTGCAAAAATATTTTCAGCAGATTACTCATCTGTTGGAACAAATAGACATTTGCTGGAAGAACACAATACAGTTCATCAAACTAGAATTTGTTCCTCCAACAGATGACCAATCTGTTGCAACTGATGGGTAATCTGTTGGATCAACATAATACAGTTCATGCCACTAGTTTGTGTTCTTCCAACAAATGACCAATCTGTTTTAACAGATGGGCAATCTGCTGAAAGAACTCAAAACTCTTGCTATTGCTACTGGATTCAAAATTGTACCAAACGCTCAATCCTTAACTTCAACCGTTGATATATTGAGAATAAAAAATGAACAGAATGAAAATTAAATAAGAAATAAAAGTCATAGTCGATCAAACATAAATTTTTTTATTAAACAAAAACAAACTACATTAGGTAGGTAGATCGGATATATAAAAATACATACGCTAAAAGAAAAAACATAACATTATTATTATTATTATTGTCAGCCGGCAGCAACAAGCCTGCGAATCTTTCGGAGCATCCTTACTCTCACGGTGCCCAACTCCCACTAGAGTTCATTAACCTCCCTTTGAAGTTCCCGCACGGTGTCGCGCAGAATAAAAATATCCAAAACAGGATCAGTTATATCCAGAACACACACGAATTGACAAAAAATGTAAACACAAAAGTGAAAAAAAGAGTTCGAATGTAATACAACGTATACTACCAACTGGTAGATTTACACAAAAAAAAACTTACTGTAACGAAAAAAGAATCTGCTCTTTGAATAGAAGTGGTTGGAGTTGTAATATGAAAGACAAGATGCAAGAAATAAATAAAGTGGAGTAGAATGAATGGGTAAGGAGTGACCTATTTATAGAGGATTGAATTTGAAAGTGTTAGGCAAAAAGTCACGAATGTTCACCTCCATTTTATTAATTATATTCAAAATGGTGACTTTTGATTATTGTGAAAAGTCATGACTTAATTAAATCAAACTGGTGACTTTTTTACTATTGTGAAAAGTCATGACTTTTCAACTTCTTAATATTAATTAGTTCTTAAAATTAAATATTCGATTTTCTCAATTAAATAATCAATGACTTTCCATCTTTTCAATAACCATTTTTTTAATAATAACCGTATTTATTGAGTTTCTGCATTAGATGGTCTATCTGTTACAACAGATAACCCATCTGTCGCAATAGATTTACCATATGTCGCAATAATTGGTCCATGTGTGCAACAGATGGCGGATGAGTTATCTGTTGCAACAAATAGTAAATATCTTGGAGGAGTGGTTTTGATTCCTTCTAACAGATGATTCATCAGTTGCAACAAATGAAAAATTTGATTCATCAGCTGTTTTAAATGTGTTAGACAAAAAGTCACGACTGTTCACCTCTTTTTAATAATCATATCCTTAATTAATTCAAACTGATGACTTTTTCAATTATTTAAATTAAGAAAATAGATTTTAAAATAAAAAAGGTGAAAAATCATGACTTTTCGTCTATTTAATATTAATATTTATTATTAAAAATAAATAATTATTTTTTTATAATTTTAAATTGTGTTTATCATTTATTTACGAACCATTTTTATTTATTAAATAATCTAAAAGTCATGATTTTTTACCCTTTCAATAACCCTTTTTTTAATTTATAATCATTTTTTTGTCAGTTTTTCCAACAGATAGACCATCTGTTAAAATAGATTTGTCATTTCTTCGAAGAACACAAACTAGTGGAAACTTTTAAATTGAGTTGATTAAAGTAACCATGATGCATGAACTAGTGTATATGCCTAAGCCTAAGGTTATGCATGCAATGTGTTTGATAAAATGCCTAAGAGAACAAAAATCATGCTTTAGGACTCAATTATGAACAAATTGATGAACCCATGCTTTACCCTTATGTTCAAATGACTTCCATGGTATTGTTATACATTGAAATTGTTTGAGGGATTGTTCATGAGATTAGCTTATGAAATTTTGACATGTTTATATGCTTTCCTATTCATGAACCAAACCATGATAATCAAGTGCCTCATGAAATTCCCCAATGATTGTATTAGGAATTGTTGATTATGGTCGTGAGTTCAGGAAGTGTCATGTTTTGTCAGTTTTATGCTATCGAATCCTGGGGGTACTTGTATCCAAAAATTTAGCTGTGTGCCTAGAGCCAGTGTCAGTTTTCAAGATACTCTCAGTCAAGTCATGTTCAGTAGAAAGTCTCATGACTCAGGAAAACTCAGTAATCTCAGTAACCTCAGTCAGTTATCAAATCTCAGTAATATTCCGTCATTCAATGGAACTTAGTCTAGTCAGTTTAGTATAATTAATTCAGTGTCTAATCAGATAGGAGTAGGATTCAGCACCGAGTGAACCCAAGAATGGGAACTCACCTGCGAATAGAGGGTGTGATTCCTAGAAGAAATCCTTGCGCATCAGAACTACATAGCCAGCGTAGGTTGAGACATTAAACCTGCTAGATGAGGGTAGATGAGGTGGCTTAACATGTTATATGAGGGTCCCACCATTCTCCTTAGAGTACCTATTAGATGAGGAATCACTCACAGTTTGTCCTTACCAGTGACACGGTATTGACACCCTTTTAATTGGGGTTACAAATTGGACCAAAACTAAGCTATAATAGCTTATTAGGGGCATGTCGGTTAGAGGAATACTTCCCACAGTTACAGTCTCAGTCTCAGTAATAGAACTCAGATAGTTCTACAGAATTCAGGACTGTCAGATACAGTCACCCAACTTAGTACGAAACTCAGCTAGTTCCATCTGAAATAGGACTTTCAGGCACAGTCATTCAGATAATAGTATATCAGTTATACAAAAACATATGTTATCAGTATTCAGATTCAGTAATGTCATGATCTCAGTTACAGTTCACGTATTCATACATGTATTCTCACGTTCATGTTATTTAGTCAGTTAGTATTAGTCATGCATATAAATCCCTTGCATTCAACCTACCTCACTTGCATACCAATACATGCATACCAGTACATTCAAACGTACTGACACATTTGTGCTATGGTGTTTTATACCATAGGTTCAGAAGCACGAGCTCCAGAGCATCCTTAGTAGGTCAGCCGTTCAGCAGCCAAACTAGCAGTGAGTCTTCATCATTCGAGGGTAGCATAATTATTTTATTACTTTATTATTTCAGTAGTTCGGAGTTAGTTGGGGACATGTCCCATCAACTCTATAGTTTTTAGACATTTTAGAGGCGTTCAGACTAGCATGTTCAGACTATAGCATGTTTAGACAGTTATTTCAGTTTTGTTTTGGTATTGATATACCGAATCTCTAGATGTTATGTTTTATCAGATTTTTGAACCTTATATCCTTTCAGCCTTTTATTCCGCATTTATATAGTATTTTATGCAGTGCTCAGTTACAGATATCAGTCATGGGTTAGCTTGTGATCCTTCGAGATCATGAGCACCGTGTGGCGTTTTGGGTATCAGATTCGGGGTGTTACAGTTACTTGTAAATTTTCAATATAATTTAAAATTAACATGTTATATATATATATTCAATTTGATTTCAAATGACAAAATTAAAATATAAAAGAGAAAAAAGGTTATCTTCAACCATAAATAATTTATTTATATACCTATAATCTCTAACTTGGTCAAGTAACCTATTAAATTTATCAAACCCATATATCTTATTATAACATATTATCTTTTGGACGTTAATTTTTTTCTAAAAAAAGTTATTATTGATTCTTTATTAAGAATTGCAAAAATATTATTAAATATGAATTTCTATCTATGTTTAAATTCAAATTCAAATAATCATTTGTCGGGGAAGTACGATTTTACTATAATTGGATACTTTAATCTGGATTCATGTTATTGATATAAAAAAGATAAATTGACATTTTTTTGAAAGTTCTATCGTAAAATAATGTCCAAACTTAAAATTTATGATGCTGACACTTGTCATTATAATATTATTTTACTTTTCCTATTCTAAATATACATATTAGATAGAATTTCTAACATTGACAATTTTATTTCATTATATTTTTTATATTTTAAACTTGAAATATAATTCATATAATTATTAAAGTCATAAAAATTTATATCTTAAATAGAAAAAATATAATTCTAATTTTAATCTTTTTCTTTAAAAAAGTCAAATTGAAATAATTAAATGTTGTGGAATATGGTTCCATCATAATAGGACACCTTAAAATTGAAGTTGAATTCATACTTTTGATAATAAAAATAAAAATTAAATTGTCATTCTTTTGAAAGTTCTATAGTAAATTATTACCCAACTAACTTTTATGGTAATGTCGCTTGCTATTATAATGTTATTTCACTTTTTCTATTCTATTTGGCCAAATTACATAGCATTTCTAACATTGACAATTTATTTTATTTATTTTACATATCTATTTTAAACTTGAAATTTTAATTGATATAAACATATTGAATTTATATAATTTTTATATTTTTAATTAAAACAAAAAAAACCTATAATTCAAATTTTATATCTTTTATTCTGAAATTCAAATTGAAATAATCGAATGATGTGAAAAGCATGGTTCCAACATAATAGGACACCATAATATGAATTTGAATTGACGTTGTTGATACTAAAAATAAAAATTAAATTGATATTTTTTTCTAAAATAAATCTAATTTAAATAATTTTCTAACTTAAATTTTTTGATAATTGACATTTGTCATCACAATATTGTTTTGCTTCTCCGATTCTATATGGGTAGACTAGATATATATTTTGATATTGAATATTTTATTTTAAATCCTTTTAATCGTGCCATTCTAGTCCATATAAATCATTTTAAATTCATATAATTTTTATATTTTCAATTTCAATTTAAATAACAATAATTCAACATTAAGAATAATCATAATATTCAAAATAATATTTACTTCACCTAAACAGATAAATTTTTTCTTTAACTTTAGTAGAACATACATGTATCATTACCAAAATTAATAATATCATAGAGGATCAAAATAGTTGAAAAAGAATATACATTTTAGAATATTATTTATTTTATAAATATTTGACTTTTCCATTTTCTTAAAATTGACTATGTACTTATTTTTATGATTAATATTATTTTCAATAAATATTTTTGCCTGTCACATATGTTAATTACATAGCAAACATTTGTATATATAAAGAAAGTTTTTTAAAACAATATATAGTAGAGTAATACGTGGGAACACAAAGGCTAATTAGCCAAAAATTTCTCCCAAAAAATTCTCCCTTCAAAACATAAAATTTCAACTTACCAAAACTTTCTCCAAAATTTTTGAACTCAAATAAATAACCTGTTTTCCTTCCTTCTTAAAAAAAAAAAACCCAAATCTCTTTCTCCTTCCCCCTTTCTTCTTCTATTTTGACCCCCCCCCCCCCCCCCCCCTAATCTCCCGTAGAACCCCCCCACCTCCCGCCACCCCCCTTTCTCCCCCTTCGCCCCACGTTCTTGAAACTTTTATATATGATGTTTTGCTAATTGACTTCTTCTTTTTTTTTTAGGTTTTGTAATGAATTATTTTTTTTTTTAGGTTTTGCAATGGAATTCTTCAACTAGATAAGATAAGTTTTTACAATCTAAGCGTTGCATTGAATCATGTGGGCACATGCACATACACACACACATACACATATATGTGTGTGTGAATTTTAGAATTCCTATTGTAATATTTCTTTTTGATCAGAAAAGTAAAAATCAAGGATCATCATTATACAATACTATCAAGTGCTCACTAATATTACTATTATATTTAAGAGCCAAACTGGATAATACTAAAGCAGAATGTAATGGCAACTCTCCGTAATATAAAAGAATATTACAAATTGATACTGTTTTACTTTGTAAAAATTGTAATTACTTAAACATTTGAAAGGCGCGCTGAGAAAAACTTGCCTCATCTGTTCTATCATCTTTTATAATTGAACGAATAAATATTATAATCTAAGATCTATATTTGTAGATTTATTTACTTCCTTAGTTGATTTGCACTTTTTCTTATTTTTATCTATTGAAAATTTTGGTAAATTACGTATTTTTCTCCTAAAAATTTTATATGTACATAGTTTTGGATATATAATCAGTTTGTATTATTGATAGATATATTGATTGAATCAAAGCATGAAGGACAACAAGGTATTTGTAGTGGAAGATCGTGGGAGGAGAGATAGGAAAAGATTATGTTGTTTTTAACTATTTACAATTTTTAAAATTGTAAATGAAATTACGTTTAACTTAATAGTTGTTTTGGAATCTCGAAAATAGATTCCTGACTATATTATGTAACTTTTGTGAGCAAAAAAATAAAAAAGTAACTTTTGTGACTTAGGAAGGTTGTGGAGAATTCTTTAATTTATCGTAATAGAATTGTTGAAATACTTTTTGAATTTTTTAAAGTTACATTATAGAATTTTTTGTGATTAATAATGTTTATGGCAATATATTTTAATTTGTAGCAATAAATTTTTATATGTTGACAAAAAAAATAATGAATTTTTATATTTGTGGCCAAACCTATAGGTAATTATCAAAAATATGGCTATACATTTTCATTTTTCATGTCAAATTATTAGCTATAATTTATGTATTTTCTAACAAGAAAAATAAATTCTTAGTCATGTATAAAAATATTTGTGGCAAATACTTCTTATAGCTATAGACTTTCTAACTCGTAGCTAAATAAAAATTAAATATAAAATAACCGCAAATTTTAAATTTTTTAGCAAAAAAAATCAAGTCTTTTGCCATAATAGAATACGTTGTGGCTACATTACAAAAATTACTATGAATTTTTTTTGTCGTGGCAAAAGAATAAACTATTAGCTACAAGTATATGTTCCGTAGAAAGAATTTTTTTTTACCATCACAGCTACAATAATTTTTTTTGTAGCTGTAAGTAGTAATCCTTAGCCACAGATCATGTTAAGTTTGTAGCTAACTTTTAGTTACGCCACTTCTTGCTACGAAAGCTATGGAAAAAAAATGTGGCTAAAGTGTTTAACCATGAAAAAATTCATATTTAGCTATGAATAACTATACATGTCTTATGTTGTAGTGGTAGTGTTCCTGTTGCTCCATCCTTTGAGGCCACAAGGGTTGCCAGTTCATGAGGTTGCACCCTCTTATGTTCACAGGTGTAAAGCTTCAGGAGGATCCTCAAAGTTTCATTAACAAAATAGAGAAGATCTTCCAACTTATGCATACTTCAGAGGTTGAGTTATCTTCCTATCAATTGAAAGATCGGGCGTACCAATGGTACGAATAATGAGAGCAATCGAGGGGTGAGGATGTTATTTCTACTATGTGAGAGGATTTCTCTAGTGCGTTCTTGGACCGCTTCTTTTCTTAAGAGCCGAGGAAAGCTAAAGCTGAAGAGTTTGTGAATTTAAGGTAAGAGATAATATCTATCAAAGATTACACCTTGAAATTTTATTAGTTGTCTAGGTATGTTCCTGAGATGGTTTCTAGCATGAGGGCTATAATGCATAAGTTTGCCTCGGGACTATCTCATGAATTAGTCCTTGCGAGTAAGGCGACCTTATTAATCAAAGATATGGACATCTTTAGGTTGGTTGTGTATATGTATCAAGAGGAGGAAGAAAAAAAGAAACAGGCTGAGATTGATGAGAGGCAGAGTAAGAGGTCTTGGTTTTCTGAACAAAGTGGAGACGAACAGTTTAGTGGTAAGTGGTCCAAGAGAAAGAATTGGGTGAGTGGTGATGCTTCTTGGGAACAAGGAATCCTGTCTCAGTCCAGTAGGGCCTAATCGACACCAACCTACCCTGCTTGTAGATTCTGTGGCCAGTATCATCGTGGCCAATGTGAGAATGAGAGGAATAGATGTTTTAGATGTGGTTGAATTGTGCACATGCAGCAAGAATGCCCTTTTCTAGTGGCTTCTTGGGCCAACCGGGTCCCTATTTCTACTTCATATTCTCCTGCACCGAAGGATGTTATTTTTGCTTCTTCCTTTGTTTTTGGTACCGGCACTGGCTGAAATTACTTGTATACACTTGCACTCGCCAGGAGTCTGAGGCGTCTACGGATGTGGATACGGGTTTGTTGATACTTTTATCCCGTGATGTCTATTGTATACTTTATTTAGGATCCACTCTGTCTTATGTGACCCAGTTTGTGGTTGTGCATCTTGGTTTTGGTCCTGAGTGTCTGTCAATTTCTTTTTTTTTCTACTCTGGTAAGAAACTTTATGGCTGTTAAAGAAGTCTATAAGGGGGGTGTGGTATTTGTTAGTGGTAAAGAAACTTTGGTAGATTTGATAGGAGTGGATATGGTTGACTTCGATGTCATATTGAGGATAGTTTAGTTGCATTCATTTTATGTTTCCTTAGATTGTCGAACTTGTATGGTCATGTTTTAAATTCCCTAATAGGCCGATTATTGTATGGGAATGGGGTTCCTTAGTACCTGAGGGTAGGTTCATCTCCTATTTTAGAGCCCAAAAATTGATCTCTAAGGGGTGTTTGTATCTTTTGATCCGAGTTAAAGATTCTAACTAGGAAGGCCCTTCTCTAAAATATGTTCTCGTAGTTAATGAATGTCCTGAGGTTCTGCTTGATGACCTTCCTAATATCTCGGTGTGGAGATTGAGTTGTGGATTAGTCTTGTCCTAGACACTTGTCCAATTTTTGTTCTTTCATTCTAAAATGGTTTTGGTAGAGTATTTTCGTTCTTGTATGCTTAAGGGAGATGGTTTCCCCTCAGAAGGAGTAGGTAGTCGGCAGGTAAACAAGGAATGTGGGGTGACCTCCTTGTGGGGTGGACTATGTATGTATATTTTATATGGGGTGCCTTATTAAGTAGTGTATGGTGATGGGTAGATACTAAGTGTGAATCCTAGATATTGATGTGGATAATAATACAAGGATTGTGGAGTTAGTTTAATGGGCTTGAAGGTTGTGATTGATAGATATACCCATCGATGTGTTGGGTACTTAATAATTTAGATGAGGCATGATGCATGACAGTGGTGATAGGGCGGAGTAGCATTCATGGATAGATGTAAGATATACAGCCTCGTGACTCAAAGTAACTCCTTTTTGCTTTGAATAGGCTTGAACGTGGAAGTAGTGTATGGCTAGATTCAGTCTCTCATAGTGATGTGTCCATGGGAAAGTGTAAGTGGAATTGGACTTGCCCTCTAGCATGAGTCCCTTTCATCCGATGCTACAAGTGTGTATGTTGCAAAAATGTAAAGGTGATCATTCGTTAGTTGTGCCCTTAGAAGATGTTGGAATCGCGGACTCTTTGTCCTATGAAGAGGTCCAAATGAGAATCTTGGATTGGCAAGTTCGCCGGTTGCGAATAAAAGAGGTGGATTGGATGAGGGTTCTATAGAGAAACCAAAAGACTGAGGAAGCTACTTGGGAGGCGGAAGAGGACATGAAGTCCAAGTATCCCCATTTGTTTTACATTTTAAAAAATTATGTTTGAAGTATGTGTTGATGTTCTTACCTTGATTTATGTCTTTGTTAGGAAAAGGGGTTCAAGTTCCTTAACTTTGAATTGAACAAGTGTCTTTGATAGACAACGGGTTTGAGTCCCAAAGTCAATTGAGCGAATGGTTGATTGATGGTGATCATGGCATGTGTCTTATCCTTGTTGAATATGTTTGTTTTCTAACTTGGTTAAAGATAAGTTTGATGTGTATTAAGGTGTTAACTCGTGCTTGTGCTTGCCTTTACCCTTTTTTCGAGGATGAATGAACCTAAGTGGGGGAGAATGAAACATCCTTAACTTTGGCCCTTGTAAAAATTTTCCTAAGACTGAGACTCCAGGCAAGGTACGACTCATGGGTATTAGTCGTACCTTAGGATATGCGTTGGTGACCCTTCTCTCATATGTTAGTCTGTATGTTTGGGTTGGCTTCTATCCAAGATACAACTAAGCATCATACTAGTCATATGGTAGGATATGAGGTGTATGATGCCAAGTTGTATGATGCCATATGCTTAGCCTAGTTGAATCTATCCAAGGTACAATTTTAGGGTACCATTTGTACCCTAAGGTTCAACTTAGACCTAGATGGTCGTATGATGGTAAATATAGGAGATCATGGTGAAGTCTAGGGTACGAGTTACGGTACCACTTATACCTTAGGGTATGGTTTGGGTGTAGGAGTCTTACCCACCTAGGAGTAAATTATAAGTTTTTAAGCTAAGGGTTTTTCAGACATTTTCCACCCTAAAACCCGAAAGACCCCATGCTATATAAAATATTTTAGCCTGTCATAACTCATTTTTTAGTGGATCAAACATTCCAAATGCTCTCTCAAACTCTCTCTTGAAGATTAGAGGTTAGGTTTTCAAGAGATGTTCATCTAAGAGGTTAAAGGGGTCAAGTTCTTTCCATAAATCATCTTGTATAAGGCATGTGACTCTTCCCTCTTTGTTATTTCTCAAATATCATGTGTTTTATACAATGATTTGATTCTTGAATGGTGGGTTTTGAAATCTAATGTTAAGGGTTTTGATGCATAGTGTTAGGTATTGTTTACTCTTGCTTCAACTTGTGTTTATACATGTTTGTGATGATGAATTGCACACGTGGGTGCTTGTTGATGTTGGTTTAATAAATGGGTCATAAGTAACCCTAGATTTGATGATTTCTACTTTGGTTTTGGTCTTAATAAATGTATACTCTCAAGGTATTTGTGAAAATGTCTAAGAGAAATAACTAGTCTCATGTTAATGGTGTTTAAAACTATGATATTGCTCTAATGAATATGAATGAACTATGACATTGGTCTAATGGATATGAATGCTTGGTAAATGATTTTGTGAAGGCCTTGTTGGGCATATAATGAGTTAATTGTTGACTTAGGTGGTATGATGGCTAAAAGGGTTAGAGTCCCTAAGCATGGAATGGAATTGTGTTGAACTATAGTTTGGCATAAGAATGCTAATGATAAATGAACGGTTTGTAATGGTCTTGATGACCATAAATGAATTTGCATTATGATATGAACTAAGGCATTGGCCTATTTAAATGATTGGTTGATAAGTGGTTTCATAAAGACCATGTGGTTATATATGGCGTTGAATTATAGCCTTGGTGGTTTGAATTGGCTAAATAGGTTAGAATCCTTATGTGTTGAATTAAATGGGTGTTAATGCATGGACAAAGGGTTAGAGTTCCAATTTGTGGTTAGAGTTCATTTGCCTAATAAAATGACTTGTGATTAGAGTCCACTTGCTATATGTGTGACGGCTTGTGGTTAGAGTCCACTTGCTATATAGGATGGCTTGTGGTTAGAGTCCACTTGCTATATAGGATGGCCTGTGGTTAGAGTCCACTTGCTATATAAGATAGAATAGCTTGTGGTTAAAGTGCACTTGCCATATAAAATAACACGACTTGAGGTTAGGGTCCTCTTGCTTAATATAAATGGGAAGTCCAAACATTTTAATCTATAAGCGTGGAAGGTTGGAGTCCTTCACTCTATAATTAATGATTAAGTGTTTTAAAAAATGCATGGTAAGCCATGTTTTCCTTTTTGGCACGTGATGTATCTATATATATCTACATATATGTATACGTATTCAAATGTGATTGCTTATGATAGTTTGACTTGGTTTTGAATAATGACACTATTTTATACTTACCCTCGAGTTCCATGCTAGAGCTCCAACTGCTAACCATCTCCAGACGTTGTGTCCCCACTCGACACAGGGGCCAGAGCCTCTTCTTCTCTTCCTGTGCAGTGACCTGGTGTTTGAGCGGTTCGTGTGTTGACATTGAAGTGCTGAGCTTTCCTATTTCGGAAGGCATGCATTTCATAGTCTCTCTTTCTTATGTCATAGGGAAGGTGCTAAAGACTATATATCAACTCAGACCTTATTAAAGAAAAAACACATGGTACCAAGGAACGTGTAGCGAATCTAGACAATGAAATTGACATGAAAAATGAAAAAATAGAATGAGTTGAAAAAATAAAAGTGTATCTAAAAATGAAAATTCATCAATCGTTGTTGAAAAGAAAAATGGTGAAGTGGACTGGAGCTGGACACTTTGCTTGGTAATTGCGACTAGTTAGTGTGACATCAATGATGACCCACTGCAAGTACCAAAGGGTGGTAAGATGGTCAGTCAGGAACGAAACTTAAACCAACAACTCCTGAAGTAAAAATAAGGGATCAAGCCAAAGTGGCAATTTCTGAAGTTAAACTTGCATCCTAAGTCTTCTGCTTGTGGTTCTAGTCAGGTCAAAGACGGTTGAAACAAAAAGACGTGGGATTTCTACCCAAACTTAGATCTTTTCATTTCTACTGCTATTGACCTGAACAGAACCACAAACTGAAGGAATGGGATGCAAATTAGACTTCAGAAATTGACGCCTTGGCTTCCCTTATTTTTAGTTCAGAAGTTCTTGGTTTAATTTGTGTCCTGAATGACTATCTTACCAATCCTCGGTACTCGCAAAGCTGATTCCTTGGAGTTCTGATCTTGCGCTTTGTGGGTCAACATTCAGGCCACGCTAAATAGTCGCAGTTACATAGCAAAGTGTCTAGCTCCAGTCCACATTACCATTTTTCTTTTCAACAACAACTGGCGAATTTTAATTTTTGGATACACTTTCTCATTTGTAGCTCATTCAGATTTTTTATCTTTCATGTCAATTTCATTGGCCAGATTGGCTAGAAGTTCCTTGCTTGCCCCCTTGTGTTTCATCTTTAACAAGGACTAAGATGATACAGTCTTCAACAATTCCCCTTTTTCGCGCAGGTATTCTCCTACAGCACATTCTGCTGTATAATCATCTCCCCGAGTAACCCATCCATACAAATTTTGACCAGGGAAATTTCTACTGGTTTTCCCTTCTTGTTTGTTGCATTGGGAGACTTTGAAGGCCTTCTCAAAGTCCATTGTACCATTAAAACCAGTTCAATCATTATTGAATCTTTACACTGCCATCAAATATCGATCCCTTCTGAAATCTTGACACGCATAAACATGAGCAAAACTGTCATTAAATTGTATAGGGTATCGACAACATCTTCATGGTCCCTCAGTCTTATCAATTTGCACCTATCAAACTTAACTATAAAATGCAGGATCATGTTTGAAGGATCAATGTCTAATCAGTAAAAAACTGCATTCACAAAATCATTAAACTTTATGTATGTTGTCACGATAACCTGATAAGTAATACATAACTCCCACACATGAAAGTGAATCAATTCATCTTCATGTACCTTATTCTTCCAACCCCATCAATGTCAAACAATATTTAATTTTCAATTTCTATCGTAAACATACTAGCATAATTTCATGAAAAGTACACAAAGACTCCAACATGGGATTCATAGAACCACATCAACATAATTAAAATCAACCCGCCACATGGAAATCACAATTCATTAGTTTAAAACGGAGTTCTTAAGCTTCATGGGTGAAAGAAACCCATGAATCAACACTTTACATACCTGGGTAGATGATTTCTTGAAGATTGGTGGAGTAAAGCTTGAATTCTTGACTTGGAATTAAACACCTAGGATTTCTTGTTCTTGGGGATTGATCTTTGAGAGAAACCCTAATTTAGTGTTATAGATTAATAATAAAGTTATGAGCTTCGGTTTGGTATAATTAGGGGTTAAAAAGGTGGTAAAAGACTAAAAGCCCCTTTAAAAAATGACTTTAAATTGCTGAACGGGATTTGCGACGGTCCATCACTGGCTCGACGGTCCATCGTTCTGACCGTCGCACTTAGACCAGAATAGAAACTCACTACCTTAGTAGTGACGGCTTGGGCGACGTTCTGTTGCAAGCTCGACGGTCCGTCAACCTATTCGTCGCACCTTAGCCAAAAGATTGACTTACTACCTTAGCTGTGACGGTTTAGGTGATGGTTTAGGTGACGGTCTGTCGCTAGATTGATGGTCCGTCAACCTGCCCGTCGCACCTAGATGGTTCACAACTCTCATTAAAATATCCATAACTTTTTACTCAGATACTGGATTTGAACAAAATTTCAAGACTGACTCCGAAATCAACAGCTATATAAGGAGTAATAAAAGACAAAGAAGCTCCTGGATCTAACAAGGCGTAAACATATACTTGAAAGATCTGTAACATATCAGTAACCATATTAGGAGAATTTTCCTGATCCTGTGGGACTGAATAACATAAAGTCTGTTTCGGCGTTGCCCGTTGGTAGCACTGGAAGTGGCACCCTGCTGATTTGGGCGATCGGACTGACCTGAGGAACGGTTACGATGTCCCTGAGGACCTGGATGAGGAAATCTCTAACTCTGTGGCCTGGCTTGCCACATCTAAAGCAAATATCACTGCCAGTTCTGCAAGTACCCTGATGGTTCTTGCCACATGTCTGACAAAGAGGATAGGTTCGGGCATTGCTAACACTGCCCTGAAACTTAGAGACTAGTGTATTATCTCTGTTGTCGTCTCTGAATTTCAGCACTGTAGCACTGGCGGAGGAAGGAGCTGAAACAGTTGATTTTGGGTGGAATTGAGAACGACTTCCACCTTCTGACTTAGGCTGAGCAAAGTTGAAACTACCTATCCTTACTCTCTTTTTCTGCTTCTCTCTCATCTTAATCTTATGCTCTTCTATCTATTGAGCATGGATCATAAGCGTGGTTATGTCCATCTTACTAATCAGCATTGCGGATCTACACTCATTGACCACACTATCATTTACCCCCAAAACAAACTTACTCATCTTAGCCCTACTATCTGCCACCACATGAGGAGCGTATCTAGATAGTTGAGTAAACTTAAGAGAATACTCTTTCACTGTCATGCTGCCCTTCCTGAGGTTGAAACATTCTAACACCTTAGCTTCCCTCAGCTTCAGGGGAAAGAATCTATCTAGAAAAGCAGTGGCAAACTTCTCCCACTCTATGGGCCCTGCGTCACCTGCCCTCTAGCTTTTCACTGTTTGAACCATGTGTGAGCCACATCCTGCAACTGATATCCAGCTGGCTCAACACTCTCACTAGCAGTAAATCCCATGGTATTCGTAACCTTCTAAACCTGATCAAGGAATTTATAAGGGTCCTCGTCTGACTTAGACCCAAAAAAGATGGAGAATTCATTCGGCTGAAGTCCCGAATCCTGGCTGCAGCTGAATTAGACACTGGTTGGCCAAAATAATAGTTGGTCGTTTATTCTGCGCAGCAATTGAATTATTGAGAGTAGTGAATGCAGCTCTAAACTCTGCATAAGAAACATGTTCATCCAAGGGATCTACTTGGACACACTGAGGGGCTGACTGATTTTCGTTTCTTCTCATGGAAGGCATGTTCTGAAGAAGAAAGGGGGAAATGAATTAGACTGTGATTTAAATTTGAGCTCATGCTCACAGGCACGACATAAACACTAAAAAAGGGGAAATTGTTCCTAAAATATCTTATAGTCTCTTGTACATAAATGGGGCGCGCAACACACTCATGCACAAGACTTTAATAGATGCGGCTTTCAGACTTCATAGGACACTATTAAACCTTAGGCTCTGATACCAAGTTTGTAATGCCCCGAATTTGGTACCCAAAACGCACACGGTGCTCATAACCCTAAAGAACCACAAGCTAACCCATGACTGATATCTATAACTGAGCACTGCATAACATACTGTATAAATATGGAATAAAAGGCTGAAAGGCCATAAGGTTCAAAAATCTGATAAAACATAACATTTGGAGATTCGGTATATCAATACCAAAACAAAACTGAAATAACTGTATGAACATGCTATAGTCTAAACATGCTAGTCTGAAAGCCTCTAAACTGTCTAAAAACTGTGGAGTTGGTGGGACATGTCCCCAACTAACTCTGGACTACTAAAATAATAAAGTAATAAAATAATCATGCTACCCTCGAATAATGAGGACTCACTGCTAGTCTGGCTGCTAAACGTCTGACCTACTAAGGATGCTCTGGAGCTCGTGCTTCCGAACCTATGGTATAAAATACCATAACGCAAATGCGTCAGTACATTTAAATGTACTGGTATTCAAGTGAGGTAGGCTGAATACAAGGGGTTTATATGCATGAACAATACTAACTGACTGAATAACATAAACGCAAGAATACATGTATGAATACATGAACTGTAACTGAGATCATGACATCACTGAATCTGAATACTGATAACATGCATTTTTGTATAACTGATATACTATTATTTGAATGACTGTTCCTGACAGCCCTATTTCTGATGGAACTAACTGAGTTCCGTACTGAGCTGGGTGACTGTATCTGACAGTCCTGAATTCTATAGAACTATCTGAGTTCTATTACTGAGATTGAGACTGTAACTGTAAGAAGTAGTCATCTAACTGACATGCCCCTAATAAGCTATTATAGCTGAGTTGGGGTCCAATCTATAACCCCAATTAGAATAGTGTCAATACCGCGCCACTGGTAAGGACAAGCTGTGAGTGATCCCTTATCTAACAGGTACTCTAAGAAGAACGGTGGGACCCTCATATAACAGGTTAATCCACCTCATCTACCCTCATCTAGCAGGTTTGAAGTCTCAACCTACACTAACTACTAAGTTCTGGAGCGCAAGGATTTCTTCTAAGAATCACACCCTCTACTCACAGATGAGTTCCCATCCTTGGGCTCACTCAGTGCTGAATCCTACTCCCATATGATTAGACACTGAATTAATTATACTGAACTAACTGGACTGAGTTCACTGAGTTTCGTTAACTGACAGAATATTACTGAGATCTGATAACTGACTGAGGTTACTAAGATTACTGAGATTACTGAGTTTTCCTGAGTCATGAGACTGACTGAATTCTACTGAACATGGCTTGACTGAGAGTATCTTGAAAACTGACACTAGCTCTAGGCACACAGCTAAATTGTCAGGTACAAGTACCCTCAGGACTCGATAGCATGAAACTGACAAGACATGATACTTCCTGGACTCACAACCATAATCAACAATCCCTAATACAATCATTGGGGAATTTCATGAGGCACTTGATTATCATGGTTTGGTACATGAATAGGAAAACATATAAACATGTCATAATTTCATAGGCTAATCTCATGAACAATCCATCAAACAATTTCAATGTATAACAATATCATAGAAGTTATTTTGAACATAAGGGTAAAGTATGGGTTCATCAATTTGGTCATAATTGAGTCCTAAAGCATGATTCTTGTTCTCTTGGGCATTTTATCAAATACATTGTATGCATAACCTTAGGCTTAGGCATATACACTAGCTCATGCATTATGGTTATGTCACGCCCCAAAATCCCATCGGG
>NC_061122.1:37092321-37100451 GCF_002878395.1 Capsicum annuum | reverse complement strand
TTTCTTAGTCTTCAATAATGGATGATAAATAATGGATATGAGGCTAAGTATATGTATATAATGACCAATTTTCGTTCATGAGGTGATGGAAAATGACCATATTGCCCTTAAAATTTTAAGTAAATCTGAATCTGTCCATGGTGGACTGTTTTGACAAGATAAAGTAGATCGATCATAACTCTTTGCTCTGATATTGAATTTGGGTGAAATTGGTATCGTTGGAAAGATAATTCAAAGGAATTTCATTTCATATAAAGTAGGCCACCCAGTTCGTCCTGTACAAGGAGTTATGATCATTTGAAGTTGACCCTAAAAATCTGTTTTGAGAGGCTAAAGTAAAACGAGTATAACTCCTTACTCATATGTTGGATTTGGATGAAACCAATTGCATTGGAAATAAGACTCAAAGATCTTTCTTTTGATAGGTCGTATCTCTCCCAGTTCATTATATTAAGGGAGTTATGAGCATTCCAACTTGACCCAAAAAACTGGCAGGCCTCAGTAGTTTGTGTGCAGGAAATTTTCCTGCACATTTACTATTCACCATATCCCGGCTACCGTTTTATAGTTTCGAACTTGCTCGATTATACCCGAAACTTATCCGTTTTTGAAAATCTTTATATCGTTGGAAAGCTTATTCAATAACCTTTGTATGGAACCATTAACGGGCAAATTCCGGTATAAATAAAATAAAAAATGAATTCCATATAAATAAGACCAATACACGTACTTGAATACGCCAATACATGTACTTGAATACGGGGTGTTACAGGTTACTTTAATCAACACAATTTAAAAGTTTCCAACCCGCATAATAGCATAATTTCATGAAAGTACATAAATACTCCAGCTTGGGATTTATACAACCACATCAACATAATTAGAATCAACCCACCACATGAAAATCACAATTTATGAGTATAAAATGGAGCTCTTGAGCTTCATGGGTAAAAGAAACCCATGAATCAACGCTTTACATACCTGGGTGGATGATTTCTTGAAGATTGGTGGAGTAAAGCTTGAATTCTTGACTTGAAATTAAACACCTTGGGTTTCTTGTTCTTGGGGATTGATCTTTGAGAGAAATCCTAATTTGGTGTTATAGATGAATAATGAATTTATGAGCTTCGGTTTGGTATAATTAGGGGTTAAAAGGGTGGTAAAAGACCAAAAACCCCTTTTAAAAAACACTTTAAATTACTGAACGAGATTTACGATGGTCCATCGCTGGCTCGACGGTCTGTTGTTCTAACCGTTGCACTTAGACCAGAATAGGGACTCACTGCCTTAGTAGCGACGGCTTGGACGACAGTCCATCGCAAGCTCGATGGTCCGTCAACCTGTCCGTCGCACCTTAGCCAAAAGATTGACTTACTGCCTTAGCTACGATGGTTTAGGCGACGTTCCGTCGCAAGCTCGACGGTCCGTCAACCTGGCCGTCGCACCTGGGCGGTTCTGACAGCTCTCAGTAAAACATCTATAACTTTTTACTCCGATATCGAATTTGGATAAAATTGGTATCTTTGGAAAGCTAATGCAATTTCCTATATGATAAAAAGTCAAAATTAGAGAAATTCTAGCTGATTTAAACATTAATCATTTAGGAAGTCATCACTAACTCTTCTGGAGACTAGATTTGACTTAAAGAAAGTTTGAGGTACTACGGTAACCAACATGGGTTGTGGAGCAGTGGATGAGGCTGCTCTACCCTTAACCAGAGGTCGAGGGTTCGATCCTGGGTATGGGAAAAACTTTGTTGGGAGCTTTGCCACCTTAATGGGCCCTGCAACGCACGATCCGGATTATTCGGTGCTCCAATACGGGCACCAAACACCGGATAGAAAATCAAAAAAACTTACAAGGAAAATTGTATATAAAATTAAATCAAGGCAAATGATGATCAACACCTTCAATTTACAGTGAATTAATAAATACGTTGTCTTAATAAAAACTATTTGTGTCAAATAATATTTTTGAAAATATTTGATCAGGATGAAGTTGAATAGAAGTGTTGCTAAAATTTGATATGATTTGTCAATTGAAATAGATATAATTAGATATTTACTTAAGTTATATTTAGGACTTAAAAATTATAAAATTGAATTAAATCAAATGGTTAATGCCTCCAATCACATTAGATTAATAAATATATTCTTTTAGTGAAATTAGTTTGAGCCAAATAATAATTCTGGCTGCACTTGATTAGGTTATTAGCTCAGTAAAACTATGTTTAAGCTCAATATAATTAACTAATTAAAATTAATTGAATATAATCACCTATTACTGAAATTATATTTTAAATTCACAAGCAGATATATATATTATTAAATCGATTTGAACGGTTAATATATCTCTAATTACTCTAGATTAGTATTGCTAAAGCATCAGCTCGTAATAAAAATAATTACTATCTATAAAATTTAATCGCAATAATATATTCGTGGCTAAATCATTTCGTCATGATAACTATTTTTACAATATTTTGTTTAAGTAACGTTTTATAACGGTTAATATGTCAGTAATTTCTTCAATAAATTTCAGCACGTGATCAAAATTAATAATTGCTACAAGATTTTACTCTATATAGTTTGATTCTAATAATAATTTTTATAACTTGAAGTAATAATATTTTATTTTAAATACTTATTATAGCTCAAAAGTTACTATTACTACAATAAGTTTTAATCTGTGGCAAAATATAATAATTAGATATAAAATTTTACTATAGCAAAAAATACGTGGTTATATAATTTAGCTATTGCCATAATTCTTTTGCCACTTGAAGCAAAAAAAATTATTTAGCTACAATATTTTATTTATAGAGTTTATTGTGACTAAAAGATTACTATTGCCACAATTTTTACAACTTGAAGCAAAAAAAATTATTTAGCTTCAATATTTTGCTTCAAATAATTTATCGTGGCTAAAAAATTATTATTGTGAAAATAATTTTTATCGCGTGGCAAAAACTTATGACCAGCTACAAAATTTTACTGTAGCAATAAAATTGTAGCTATTTAACTAATTATTGCCACGAATATTAGTAATTGTAGAAAAAATAAAAAATTTGCTTTGCCAATTTAATATTCGTGGCTAAGAAACTTTACAAATTTATAAATAGTTACGAAAATTAAATTTTTGTGGCTATTATTCATTTATAGCTATGAATTTTGAATTTATAGCTTAAGTTTCATAGCTCTAGGTACATTTTTTGTAGTGTACACTCGGACTGAGAAGCTACCAATTTAGTCAACAAATTAATGAAACGACGGAATTCCGCATTAGTAGCATCCCCTTGAGGTAATGAAGGAGAGTCAATCTCAGAAGTAGGGTTAGTGGAGGTAGGTGGAACCCCACGAGGACAGTCAAATGCCGCGACCCTTGACTGAGTCTGAACCCCAGAAGTTTGAAGAGATTTGTCCATATTGTCCTCAGTTGGGACAGAAGAGTTTGCTGGAAAGTCAGATCTCTTTGGAGGCATGATCTGAAAGATGAGCAAACAGGAATCAGAGGAATACAAGACCCTATACTCTATAGCTCGAGATAGAACCACAAGAAAGGAAAACATTTCTAAATGTCTTATAGCCTCCCTCTTATAAGTGTGGCGTGCTACACACCCATAAAAGAGACTCTACTTAACACGACTTTGTGGACACCCAACTGACCATGAACATAGGATCTGATACCAACTTGACACGACCCGAAACCTATCCTTGTTGTATGGGCATCTCAAACCCAACAAGGACCGAAGACTACCCCGTTAACCCAACCTAACAATCACATCATTCCACAAGTATCAAATAAACTCTGACCATATAATGAGATAGCAGAAACAAAACAATGATCATACCTTAAGAAATGTCTAATCACTCCATTTACATTAACATACTAATCCAACAAACTCAATTTCACAGTCATCCACAAAGCCTCTACAAAATAGATGCCTATAATATGTCGGGACATGCCCCCGACAATAGCCAAAAACTCAAGTTTAAACAAGTCTATACATAAGATAAAGAGAATATGAAATGCATGCCTTTCGAAATTAAAAATCTCACCACTTCAATGTCAACACACGAACCGCTCAAACACTATATCACTGCGTAAGAAGAGAAGAAGAAGCTTCGGCCCCTGTGTTGCATGGGGACACAGCATCCGGAGATGGTTAGCGGTTGGAGTGCTAACATAGCACTCGAGGGTAAGGATAAAATAGTGTCATCATTCAAAACTAAGTCAAAATATCATAAGCAATCACATTTGAATACGTATACATATATGTAGATATATATAGATACATCACGTGCCAAAAAGGGAAACAAGGCTTAGAATGCATTTTTGAAAACACTCAATCATGAGTCATGGAGTGAAGGACTTCAACCTTCCACGCTTATACATTAGAATGTTTGGACTTCTCATTTATATTAAGCAAGAGGACCCTAATGTTAAGCCGTCTTATTTTGTATGGCAAGTGGACTTTAACCACAAGTCATCTTATCTTATATAGAAAGTGGACTCTAACCAAAAGCCATCTTTTATAGCAAGTAGACTCTAACTACAAGTCATCATATATAGCAAGTGGACTCTAACCACAAGCCATATAGCAAGTGGATTCTAACCAAAAGCCATCTTATATACCAAATAGACTCTAACCACAAGCCATCTTATATAGCAAGTGGACTTTAACCACAAGCCATCACACATATAGCAAGTGGACTCTAACCACGAGCCATTTTATTAGGCAAGTGGACTCTAACCATAAGCGATTGTGACCATTACTAGTCCACATTGGGACTTTAACCTTTTGTCCATTCATTAACATCCATTCAATTCAACACATAAGGACTCTAACCTATTTAGTCAATTCAAGCCACCAAGGCTATAATTCAACGCCATATATGACCACATGGTCTTTATGAAACCATTTATCAACCAATCATTTAAATAGGTCAATGCCTTAGTTCATACTACAATGCAAATTCATTTATAGTCATCAAGACCTTTACAAACCATTCGTTTATCATTAGCATTCTTATACCAAACTTTAGTTCAACACAATTCAATTTCATGCTTAGGGACTCTAACCCTTTTAGCCATCATACCACCAAAGTCACCAATTAACTCATTACATGGTCGACAAGGACTTCACAAAACTATTTACCAAACATTTATATCCATTATACCAATGTCATAGTTCATTCATATTCATTAGACCAATGTCATAATTTCAAACACCATTAATATGAGACTAGTTATTTCTCTTGGACATTTTCACAAATACCTTGAAGACATTATTTATTAAGACCAAAACCAAAGTAGAAATCATTTAATCTAGGGTTACTCATGACCCACTTGTTAAACTAGCATCCACAAACACCCGCATGTGCAATTCATCACCACAAACATGTATAAACATAAGTTTAAGCAAGAGTAAACAATACCCAACTCTATGCATCAAAACCCTTAACATTTGATTTCAAAACCCACCATTCAAAAATCAAATCATTGTTTAAAACATATGATATTTGAGAAATAACAAAGAGGGAAGAGTCGCATGCCTTATACAAGACAATTCACGGAAAGAACTTAAGCCCTTTAGCCTCTTAGATTCACACCTCTTGAAACCCTAGCCTCCAATCTTCATGAGAGAGTTTGAGAGAGTATTTGGAATGTTTGATCTATCGAAAAATGAGTTATGAGAGGCCAAAATGGGTTATATAGTGTGGGGACTTTGGGGTTTTGG
The DNA here is from genome assembly GCF_002878395.1 of Capsicum annuum. Classification (NCBI taxonomy): domain Eukaryota; kingdom Viridiplantae; phylum Streptophyta; class Magnoliopsida; order Solanales; family Solanaceae; genus Capsicum; species Capsicum annuum. The sequence continues at coordinate 37,094,711 of NC_061122.1, read as the reverse complement.
GGTGGAAAATGTCTAAAAAGCCCTCAGCTTAAAAGCTAAAAAATTTCTCCCAGATCAGATGGGTATGACTCCCACTCCCAAACCGTACCCTAAGGTACGAGTGGTACCCTAACTCATACTGTAGAATTCACCAAGATCTCCTATACTGACCATCATATGACCACCTAGGTCTAAGTCATACCTTAGAGTACGAATAATACCCTAAAATCGTACCTTAGACAGATTCAACTAGGCTAAGCATATGAAAATCATACACCTCGTATCCTACCATACAACTAGTATGATCCTTAGTCGTATCTTGGACAGAAGTTAACCCAAACATACTAACTAACATATGAGAGAAGGGTCACCAACCCGTATCCTAGGATATGACTAGTACCCATGAGTCGTACCTTGCCCAGAGTCTCAATCTTAGAAAAAATTTTACAAGGTTCAAAGTTTAGGATGTTTCAACTGACTTAACCATCAAATAACCAGTTAAATCTGTTGCACCATCGCACTGCATTCTCGCAGGATAACTATCAATGTTGAAGGTTTTGATCAACTCTTCAGTGGAAGGACTATTAGCATTTAGATCATCTATTTTGAAATATTTCTCATCCCTATGCTCATTATCTTCTGATTGAGATATCGCTGGTAAAGCAAGCTCATAGAGTGGTGGATGTAAACTAGCTGCTTCACTTGTTTCTTTAATTGAGATTGATCCGATGTTTTTTCTTTTAAGAGCAATATTATCTAAAAATAACAGAAAGATAAAAAAGATTATAATTGATTATTGCATCATTAAAAAAAGAATAACAGTAAATCTAATATGTACAACACGGTAAAATAACAATTCCAACAGATCACATAATTGTTGCAACAGGTGGGTTTTCTGTTGCAACATATAACTAACTTGTTGCAACGAATGAATAATCTGTATGAAACAACAAAAATAGTTTCAATACTGTTGTGATTTTTTTCAACAAATCACTCATCTGTTGAAATAGATGACTGGTCTGTGCAACAGATCGTTCACCTATTGCAACATACGAGTGATCTGTTGGGACTGTTATCAACTGTCAATATTATTTAGATTTCTTCCAACAGAAGGGTCATCTATCGCAATAGATGAATGCCCTATTGGAAGAAATCAAAGTCTTAGACATGTCGGCTTGTTGGAGTAGTTGATTGGATTTCATCCAATAGATGGTTCATCAGTTGCATCAGATGGTAAATCTGTTGCGGAAAAAATTATTCAATAGAACAACAAGAATATCACCATTTAATATTAAATACAACATTTTTACCAAGAACAACAACAAATCAACCCAGCAACACCAACACAATACACACACCAACAACATCAACAGTGACAAAAAAACACCAACATTATTATTTTGATTGTACAAACACAAACAACAAAAATCAACCTTCAAAAACTCAACAGAAACCAACAAATCGAATCAATAGTTCGACAACAAAAGCTACAATAACAACAAAAAATCATATTTCACTCCAGAAAGAGAAGAGAAGAAATACCAGAAATTAGGATTTTCTTAAGTTCCCATTTCAAATTTAAGCAACGAATATTGAAATTGTTAACCAATACTAGAAGAGAAATTGGCTCAAGTTTCTCTTTTCATCGTAACTAAAAAGCCCTAATTTTCTATCTGTGAAACAAGAAAAGGGACGATAAAGAACGTAAATCACAGATGTTGTCTCAGAGAGCAATGTTGTCACGTCGATTGACGGTTGAAGGTCTAAAAGGAACTCGAAATTCAACTATTTATCGTCGGAGGTTAAAGTCATCGGGGATTGAAGAAAGAAATTTGCAGAATTGTTGGTTAAGAGAAGTTTAAGAGAAACTGTCGAGAGAGGGGGGGGGGGGGGGGAGAGAGACGGTTGATTTGGAGAGAAGAGGGGTGTGGGTGATTTGTACTTTTGAAAAGATTAGAAAGTTTTGAAAATATTAATCAAGTTTTCTAATTATGTTTGATCCTTTACATTGGTCAATGTCACCAATACCACATTCAAGACTTAAAAGACACCTTACTGGAAGAAAATCGAAAGATGTTCTTTCGTTTTGATGATATCTAATAGAGTAATTTAAATACCTACGGTATTCCTTTATTAGAAATATCGAATTTAAATCAAAAGATAATTTATTTTAAATATAATTTTTTTTATGTAAATTTAAATTAATCAAATCATTGTATGAATGTCAAACACTGATATAATTATGTACCGTATCTAATTTTATCTTAATTGTTAATTTCTAATCTAAAGACTCACTCATGATTAGAATACATATTATCATTTCCATAATTCCATGTATGGATTTACTCTAATCTCAACGTTCCAATTGTCTATGAAGTGGAGGCATATGTATGCTCCTCGGTTCATATCAG
>NC_061122.1:37071646-37089321 GCF_002878395.1 Capsicum annuum | reverse complement strand
AAATTTCTTGGTTATTTCTCTTTTGTTAAGGTTAGATTAAGTTAGTGTAAAAGATGATAATTATTATAATATTGAAGTTGTTATTCTGTAAATCTTGTTTCACAATTGTCATTCATTAACTTAACATGACAATGTATAATGAATTGGAAAAAGGGATAACAGGAAGAAAACTGTGTACCCAGTATTTTGTCTTTATTAAAAGGAAAAAAGAAAAATTAGTATTATGATATGTATGTCCTTATTAAGAACAAGAAACAGTGGTACAAAAGTTACTTTCGTCCTTTTTGTTTTAAAATTAGTCAGAATTGTTAATAGGCAAGGAATGTTATTAGATTCGTACTCTTATGGAAATTATATATATTGGAACAGATTTTGAACGTTTTGAAATTTTGAGGAAGGGCAAGGTGTTTACAAATTAGCTTGTATTTGGATTCTTCGATTGAGGTAGGTTACGGTTTAATTAGAGTTTAGACTCAATTTAATTGTGTGTATGCTCCTAAATTGGATACTTGTTGATTGATATTTGGACATGCTTGAAATTGATGATGTTTAGATTGTTGAGGCGTGTATAAATGATTGTTGAAAATTTACTTGATGAAATTGTCTTATGACTATAAGTGTACTTGTAAATTTGGTACATCGTATTGTATGTTGTGAGGTAGTGTAAATTTGACATTGATGATGGATCGGGTACCACGCCGGTACGGATATGCATATTGATATTACTTGTTTATGGTGGATTGGGTACCACGCCAATACGGATATGTTTATGGTGGATCGGGTACCACGCCGGTACGGATATGTGTATTGATATTACTTGTTTATGATTGATAGGGTACCACGTCGGTACGGATATGTATATGGTGGATCGGGTACTACACTGGTACGAATATTTATATGGTGGATCGGGTACCACGCCAGACGGATATGTATATGGTGGATCGGATACCACGCCGGTATAGATATGTATATTGATATTACTTGTTTATGGAGAATCGGGTACCACGCTGGTACGAATATGTATATTGATATTACTTGTTTATGGAGGATTGGATACCACGCTGGTACAGAGATGATATTGATATTACTTGTTACTGAGGATCGGGTATCACGCCGGTATGATATATGAACATAGATTGTTCCCTGCACGTCATGACTATTTGGGCAAAAATAAGTCTCATAGCATGTGTGTACATATTTGTGTTGATTCTGTGGATGTTTACATTATGGTTGATACTTTTGATGGTTATGTGGCTTGTTTGTGAGTGTTGTTTGACCTGTTGTTGCTGCATTGTTTATTCATAGAATGTTTATTATGTGACAATATCTGTCTACGTGCTATTTGATTTATGTTGTGTACATACTATTAAATTGAGTTGGCCTATGATACCTACCAGTACATAGTGGTTTGTACTGATACTACCCTTTACTCTTCTTTTGTTGAGTGCAGAAAGTGTTCCAAAGGCTCAGACATGACCTCCCCTCCAGAGTTTGATAGCAGATCTTGATTCAAGGGTGAGCATCCGTCTCCATAACTGTCATGGGTCATCCTATTTGTTCTTGTCCATCTTTCGGGCAATGAAACATTTTTTATTTACTCTATTTTTGGATATCTCTTTTAGATATGATCTTTGTTCGGAGTTCTTGTACGATGATTTTCGGGTCTTGGGGATTTTAGCAAGTAGTTTGTTTGATTTCCGCATTACTAATGATTAGCTCCGAATTATTATTCTAAGGTGGTCTTATGATGATATCGTTTTAATATTGACTAAGTGATTGGGTAATGGTTGAGTTTAGATGGTTCTCCTACAGAAAGATTAGTGTGGGTGTCACTCATGGCCATTTGGGTCGTGACATATAAATATATATATATATATATATATATATATATATATATATATATAATATTAATATATTAAAAGTGTGAAGGACTTTAGAAATGTTGTTTGAACTTTTTGCCCTTTATTAAAACACTCCGCTTTAAGAAAAATCATTTTTTATATAGTTTTCTTCAATTATTATTTTATTAAATTAAGAAATCTTAAATTATAGGGGACGGACCTCATATATATATATATATATATATATATATATATTAAAAGTGTGAAGGACTTTAGAAATGTAATTTGAACTTTTTGCCCTTTATTAAAAGACTCCGTTTTAGATAAAATCGTCTTTTTATAATTTTCTTCAATTATTATTTTATTAAATTAAGGAATCTTAAATTATAGGGGACGAACCTTACTAAAATAAATATATGAAAATAAATAAATATATAAGTTCTAAAATATATGGAAAGAAATTAGAGGTCATATAGAGAGAGAGATAGATCGATATATAGATAGAGAGAATTAAAAGTCCAATTCTATGTAACTATTAATATTTTGCAAACAGTAATTACTAATAATATGAAAGTGTTAAGCTCCTTTGAGCAACGTTAATTTACACAAATTACTTTTTAAAAATAATTTGTATAAAAAGAAAGAGAAGTATGAAAGTTTTAAAGTATCTCGTGCGTGGTTTGTTTCTTTTTGTTTAAAAAAAGGCATAGAAGTAGAATTCTAATCAAATACTATCTTTGAATTTTGATGTCTAGATAAGATCGACTTTTAATTCTTTGTACTCAACATTGTTATTTGAGATCCTCTTTTTTATGTCTGGCTATATATTTCTTTCAAATCCTCGTGGGAGCTTGGAAGAAGATTAAGATGAATAATCTGTTAGACACCTTATTGAAAATTTATTTCAATTATTTTTCTTTTTATGTGGTTTTTCATGTTATAATGTGATGTTAGATTCATTATGAAAATTTTATTTTAACTATTTTCTTTTATGTGTTTTTTCATGCTCAAAGCATTGATGAGATCAATAATTGAAACAAAAAATAGAAAAATATTTTATGATGGAGATCAACATGTCTAACTACTTTCTTTTTTATGTAGTTTTTCATGCTCGGAGAATCAAGAGGATCTACAATTAAAACTGATAGCTAATTGATGGAGATCAAAAGCATATCTTAAGAGTGATTCAACTAGATACAACAAATCAATTGACTCAGGATGAGTCATGAAAGAATTTAAAACATTGGTTGATTCTTACAAAATCAAAGATGAAGAAAATCCAATGCCTCGACCTTCATACCCATTTGTGGAGTTGGATTTCTACGAAATCTTTTGCTTATATACTTTTTTTTATCATATCAATTAGCAATGTTGACTGTGAGATCAAAAAAAAATTATGACCGATAATTATGTCGGAAGTTTCTTTATTCAAAAATTGTATTCAGTATTTAATATTATTTTCGCTATTTGAAAAAGCTATAAAAAATAGAAAAAAGTTTTATATTAATACAAACTATTATGAATAGATAACCGCATCTTCTTCGTCAATCCTTTATTTTAATCATGATACTTAATTGTGTATTCATGAAGCTCTACTCCTTTTGATTTGACGTTGCATGTCTTTTTTATGTACTTTAAATATATTTAATTTCGTGTCTCCTTTCATATTTATTAAAATTATGAAATAATAGAATTTGAAATTTTTTTCCACCGAATACGAATTGAAATTGAAATAGACATTTGTGACAAGGTGATAGAAACATGAGATGTCAAGCCAATAAAAATTAAGATGTTGCATCGAAGCGTTAAACATAAGAGTTAAAATTATAAAAATCCATCGAGTAAGCACTTAAACAAGATTGTCCTGTTAACACAACACTAACCTCTAATTTTTTAAAATTAAATAACAAGGTAGATTTGTGTTATGAGACCAAATCTAGAGGATGAGTGAATGAATAAATAAAAATGATAAAGGTGATCCAAACGATCAAGCCTCTCTTAATTTTACATGACCTCCCTCCTTTGTCCCAATCTAAAATATATTTAAAAATTGAAAAGTTTCTATTGAAAATACATTCCACAAAGTTAAGAAAATAATAAGAAAAAATATATTTCAAGTTGCAAAAAAGTATTCTAAAGTAAAGCAGAATTCAAAAGAATAATAATTCTTAACACACAAAAAAAGCTAAAGATCGATCTAATATTACCAATCGACTTTTACGATAAAGTATATCCTAATTTATTATTGGATGGGTTTTTCAATTTATATATGGTAACTAATAATCCAAAATTTTATTGATAAAATTATAATCTATATACACTATATTAGCAAGCGTGAAGGGACTTTGAAATATTATTTGAACTTTTTGCCCATCATTAAAAATCTCTGTTTTAGACAAAATAATTTTTCACTATTTTTTAATATTTAAGAGTGAAAATTAATTAAATATTTATATTTATATAAAACCTTCCTTATTAGAAATCATAGAATTAATAATAACTAATACTTTTTTGTTTGTTTAAGAATTCTAAATCAACTAAAGTTGATTTTAAGAAGATTTGAAAAATCTAGAAATAAATATGAAAGCGTTAGATTAAAAAAAGGCAAAATAGCTCAGTGGACCCTTGTACTATATCCGTTTTGTAATGTGGATACTCCTACTTACATGTTTGTCATTTGGACCCTTAAACCTATTAAAAAGCAACATTTTAAACCCTTTTTTGATGAGTGTGACACACTCCCTCCACGTCAGCTGCCTTTTCAGTTGTCACGACTGTCATGTCTGCCACGTCTGCTTCCACATCATTTTCAGCTATTACATTAAATTTCATGTCATTTTTAAAATGATACAAAGAAAATTAAATATCAAATTCATTCCAAATAATTAAAATTTTTCTCCGCCCAACTAATTTAAATTTTTAACTATAAATTCATATAAAACATTATGAATTTTGGATTTTTAAATTTGAATATCTTTAACAAATTCACAAAAATTTTAAATTTTTTCAATCTTATTCATGAAATTCACTAATTTTTCAATATCCACAATAACTCACTTTCAATTTAAATTTAAATTTTAATCCCAAAAAATTGAAAAATTTTCAAATTAAATTTTAATCCCAAAAAAATATGAAAAGATTTGAATTGAGAAAAAAAAATTAAAAAAATAAAATAAAAAATGAGGCGTGGAGGTTCTGGACGGGGGCTGGGGTGGAGGGAAGGAGGCTGGATGAGGGTGAGGGCCCAAGGGTATTTAATATTAAAATAAATTTAATTAAATAAAAAATATATAAATTATAGAAAAATTTAAATAATCATGTTTTTATTTTTGCTCACAAATTAAATATCAAATTCAATCCAAATAATTAAAATTCTTCTCCAACTAATTTAAATTTTTAACTATAAATTCATATATTCAAACATAATGAATTTTCAATTTTAAAATTTGAATATCTTTAACAAATTAACTTTCAATTCAAATTTAAATTTTAATCCCAAAAAAATATGAAAAATTTTAAATTTAAATTTTAATCCAAAAAAATATGAAAAGATTTTAAATTTAAATTTTAATCTCAAATAAATATGAAAAGATTTCAAATTTAAATTTTAATTAAAAAAATGAAAAGATTTGAATTGAGAGGAAACTAAAAAAAAAAAAATGAAGGTGGGGCTGCGGAGGGTGCTAAGGGTGGGGGGCTGGGTGGGGAGGGCTTGGACGAGGCTGGAGTGAGGTGGGGAGCCTGGACGGGGCTAGGATGGGGTGGGGAGGGGCTGGGGAGAGATGGGGGGTCTAGACGGGGCTGGGCTGGGGAGGAGCTGGACGGGGTTGGATGGGGCTGGGTAGGGTGGGGAGGGGCTGGGGTGGGGTGGGGAGAGGCTGGGGTGGGGTAGGGAGGGGTTGGACGGGGCTGGGGTTGGAGGTGGGGTGATCTTTTTTTTTATTTATTTATTTTTAAATTTATTATTTTTTAATTTCTTAAAATATTTTTAAATTTTAAAATTTGGAAAAAAGTTGACTTCCCTTTTTTTATTTATTTTTTTAAAATTTTTAATATAAAATTATCCAAAATCGACCCTCACTCACAACCTAGGCGTGTGTCTACACGCGCCTCGTCCTAGTCAGTCATTTTAATGACACATAGGCCTGGTCAATGATCAAAGGGTTTAAAATATTGCTTTTTAGTGGGTTCAAGGGTCCAGATGACAAACATGTAAGTAGAAGTGTTTACATTACAAAACGAAAATAGTACAAGGATCCATCGAACTATTTTGCCGTAAGAAAAATATAAGACGTACCAAATTTCTAAAAGTCTTAAATAAGTGATCAAAGATTTTCTAAAGATTTAACTTTAAAAATAAGAAAAGATCTTAAATATAGAAAAAAAAAATCGTACTAGAAATATGATTCAAATCGATGTGTTTTTCTTAACCTCTAGCAGCAAGGAAAAAGGTATTGCATGACAAATGCAAATGTGACAATTTATTAACTACTTGAAATTTTTGACGGTAAAGTACATATTAAAGTGTGAAGGATTTGAACTTTTTGCACTTCATTAAAAATTTTCGTAATAGACAATATAATCTAATTTTAAATAATCAAAAGTTATACGTGTGATGCACGTACAGCTAAACTAGCATATATATACACTTAAAAATCCTTCTATTTTCCATTTTTTCAACAACGAACAATTGAATAAAATTTACTATTAATTATAGTATATAACTTAAAATTAATTTATAGAAGAATAATCGAGTAGGAACCTACTAGAAGGCTCTTGATTGAATAAAAAAAGCATCTCGAACCTCACCTTCTTTTATTACTATTTTGTTATTTTGGGTTGTCAATACATCAAAATAAAGTCTTATTTGCAGTGTAGGATAAGTGGGAAGACGACTTTGAAACTTGATATAAATATTACAATTCCCCTTTCTCAATTATTTGATAGTTATAACAAGTCATGTATATTAAAATAAATTGAAATGCTCCAACCCTTTCTTCTTTCATCTTCCCTTATTTTATTTATTCTTTGAGATTCATTTACGTCGACAAGTATAAATAGTTTAGGATAGAAATTTGATATTGTTTTATTTCTTATTTGGGTATTAATCGTTTGATAAGTTATATCAGAATAAATAATTAGTATTATGATAAGTTATTTCTATCAAAAGGTGGAATAATGGCATCGAACTAATGATTTCAAAATAAAATAATTTAAATGACAAATATATTTGTAAGATTTCTCAATTTTATTTTTTTTATATAAAATATATTTTTATAAGCAAACAATTCTTATTAAAAATTATACAAGACATGTAACTTTTGAAACAATTTTGGTGAGTGAACTAACATGGAGGTCATTTTCACTGGTATTAAATTATTTAAGTCAAAGAATTCGACGAATAAATATGTAGACACGCTGCCTAGTGATAAAATAATCCGTCCCACTTTAACTCTTTGATTAGCTCAGTTTAACAAAATCATATACTCTAAATATTTTATATCAGTTGATCATTTTCTTCTTTTACACATATTTTAAAAAATCATAAATTAGAAGGTAACTTTACTATTTCACCTCTTAGAAAAATTTATTGAGAACTTTACAAATAAGTGTAAATATTTGGGGGGGGGGGGGGGGGATTGCATAGGTAATATGAAAAAAATTTAATTAATACTTTTTTGATTTGATAATATGGATAATCAATATGAAATAATTATTTTAAGTAAGATAACCAACCAATAGGAGACTGACAGAATAGCTTAATAGTGTCAGCAATCAGAAACAATTGAGTAGTGGTATTTTTTCACAAATTAATTAGTATCTTCATTTCAAGAAAATGGTTATAGTTGTTTTGATGTTCAACTTTTAAATAATTTAATTACGATGAATTTCTTGAATTCTGAATACATGATAAAGATACAGAGCATTCATATATACATATATTCACTCAAACAAATTGAGGAATAGTTGATTCAATCACATTACATAGCCATAGTTCATACTTCTGAGGATTCAAGTAAGTATACAGAAGTTTAAAGATCTTTCTGTACCTCTTATTAATATAACTTTTAATATTGCTCTAATGAAAGAAAAAATTGAAAAGTATTTTTCGATATTAATATTATTATGAGCTGCAAAACAACAAAGTGGTTATAGTTTAGTTTAGTGGTGAGAATTCCACATTGTGGCCGTGGAGACCTGTGCGCGAATCCCAGCACACATTTTAAAAAAAAAAAATTGAGTTTAGTTAGTGCTTTTCAATAGAATTTCAGGTTTAATACGAGATATTCCACCTTATTTATCAAACTTGAGATTGTTTTATCTTATTTTTTTAGATGGGATATAATTTATATGAAGTTATTGTTTGATACATATGTGTTTTTTATAAATGACACTAAGTTAAGTATTTAAGAAATATATTATTTATTAAAAATACATTAAGTAATAATCATATATTAATGGACTAACTAATATGATAAATATATATCAAATTAATAATAAATTATAACATTTAAAAGAACACATTTATACATACACCAAGAACTAGATGTTTGACAAAAACATTAATATTTATAATATAATTGTTTAAATATTTGAAAAAAAAACAATGCATCATTTCATGTGAACATGAACAACATGCAATATGAAATAACAAGTCAATATCACTAACATAAATAATGAAAATAACAAGTCAATATCACTAACATAAATAATGAAGATAAAAAATATAACTCATTAAAAAACCATAATATTCTTACGAATTTCAATACAACAATAAACGATCAACAAAATTATAAAAATATTATTTTAAAGAATAAAAACTCATAGGTCTATCACCTTATTGAACAATGAAATTCTACTTAAATGGCATCACACATTATATGTCAAGTTTGTCAATGACTCATTATTTCTAATAATAAGAGGCGTAATTTAAAAAATAAGAATATTAACACAATTACGCTAAATGAAAAAAAGGAGAAAATAAGAAATAAAAAATACTAGCAACTACATGAAATTACAAGAAATAATGATTAAGAAATTTAAGATGAATAACATAATCAAAGAATAAAAACAATTTATAAATTAAAAAATAAATTAAAATAACAAATAAAAATAAAATAAAATAAAAAATAATACTATAATTACATGATGTAATTGTGCCCAATAATACTCAACATCCCCTTGAGAATTTGAAAGTGTAACGCGCCCTTTAAATTGCACACACTTCTTTACTAACTAACCAAATAGTTATTGGCCACGCAAAATAAATCAAACTGTATAGTTATACTCAAATTTAATTTTTATGTGTTTGTTTTAGATGTGCCTAGAATGGAAAAAAAATACGATATATAACTTGATTTTATCTACTATGTATATCCTTTAACTTTTAGGTGTGTATATATATATAAATAGACACTTAAACTTATATATAAAGTTTGAACAAGTGGATACACGAGTCTTACGTGGTATAATACAAATTAATTGTCACATGTGCACGCATGAGATATCATGTAGAATACATATGTCTACTTGTTTAATATTATACAAATATAAATACTTATGAATACCAAAAATTAAAAAGCATAACTATTAACTGAGGACAAATTGAATACAGGCTTATGATTATGACAAGGGAAAAGGATTTATGATGTTTTTGTAACCAATGGATATCACTTTCTTTAACTAGAGAAAAATGAAGATAGAGAAACAACTTACATGATTTATTTGCATTACTTTCTTATAAGTGGCTTTTTGATTGCTACAGTAATCATTTATTTGGTTGCTTGCTCTAGAAAAATATTGGATAAATTATACCAACCGTTGATATATGCCTATAGATTTATAATAATTACAACAGCATCAACCACCTTTCATTTCCACATATATTATTCATAAATTACTCTTAACAATCTAGTGTACTCTGATTGCACTAGGGGACCTTTACTTCTGAAACAGAAAATGGCAATATTGTTGACATCTCTAATCATTGATTTGTCTATGCATATGGTCAAAATTTTCTATAACACCTGTCCTATATAATAACATTTTATTATAGAAGTAATTATATTTACGTCCGATCCATCTTTTATTATAAATTTTACTTCTCTCTAATAATTTATTATTTATAACAATAATTTTCATCGTTATAGTGCAGTTGATACCTTTTTATAAAATTGCGCCTCTATACCAATTTTGTTAGTTGTACTAGCTGCATATATAAGAAACATATATAAAGCATATTGTAGTGCCTTTCTCCATCAAATAACAGAAAAATAATTTATTACAATATTTTATTAGAGACATAATTTATTTAAATGACTTTTATAAGCTCCAATGAGGAACCTGGAACATTAAAAGCTCTTGTGAACTTGACTATCTTTTGAGATTTCAAAGTTAAATGACTTTTCCTGTCTTTATAACATGATTTTTTTGAAAAAGAAAATAGAGCTTCAGTAATTTTTATCTATAGTCACCAAATATGATTTAAATATCAAATATTATTACATATATTTATAACAACTAAACGTTATAATGTACAAAAAGATTCCAAATGAACAAGCTTGTCATAGAGAGGCGTGATTATATACAAACATTGTCAAATACATCAATCATAATAATTTAACTATTCTGATAAACTACTTGTATGTTCTTTTTAATTTTTACTACTCTAAAATACGCTATTTGAGACAAGAAAAATATTTCGGAAACAGTCTCTACTTTCTAGAGGTAAGAATAAGGTCTGTGTGTATTCTGCTCTTCCATACTCCAGATGCATGAGGATTTCACCGTTATCGGTTATTGTAAACTACTTACACTTTGCTGCTTGGATAGTGGTTACCCATGGTACTGCTACTACTAAGAGTGTCATGTTTGGTTTGATTGTTTCTTATAATATATGGTATGATATGATTTTATTTCATGGTTAGATGACCATGAAAAATCTCACTTTATGTAACCATTAATTTAGTGGTATCACCTCATAACCTTATAACTTTTTCCCGTTTTACCTTTACTTCTTATTTAATAATTATATTTTATTTTTTATCTTATTTTTTTTATAGCAATCATATCCCGCATCTTACTTTTCTAGTAGAGTTATTCTTCAAACTTATTAATGTGTGAGATTATGTAACGCTGGAAAACGATATAATCTATCCAAATCTTGTATTCATTTACAGTATAATACAACATAATATCATATGATATAATACAACACAATACCATATAATACCATGCGTAACGAAACAATACGTAACAATCATAAAGAGAGTGTTAAACAATGCTTATAGTAATCTAACTATGGTGCATTTTTTGATATAGTAAACAATGTATAAAGCTTAGATTCCTTATTTAATTTCTATTTGAAATGGAGTTAGATCGAACTCTCTATCATTTTAGACGGATTTAGTACTAGGAAAACACTTCCAATTTCAACCAAAAAAAGGAAAAAAATAGTATCTTAGTATAAAGATTTGTTAGGTCTCAATTTAACTACACAATTTTTATTTAACAAGTGGAAGCATATAATTGGAGGCTTTAGAAACAATGATTTGATCCACATAAATTATACTCACTAAACTTTTTCCTTTAATTTGTCAAATTTCACATCCAAGTGTTAGTTTAGGAAACAATTACTTTCAAATTCAGCCTTTAGTTTCAAGATTTCAGAAAAAGCAAAAAGTAGAAATAATGTATTTCCAACTTTATAGTAAAACCAGTGAAATTTATGCACGTGTGATTTATTAATCATAAGCCATTTTGCTTGCTTAGTTCTCTATAGTTCTCAAATATGGCAATATCACAAGCTTTCCCTTTTTGCCCACTTTTTAAGGATCTATGGAAACTTTCATGCATTAAACAAAAGGGTAGGACATTACTACCTTGCTTTATTTCTTAGTTTATATTTATTTATCGAATATATTAAATTATTCAATAATATTTGTCTGATTTAAAAAATTAGCAAATAATTTATTATTTTGTATCAATTTCATACTTGCTATTAAATGTTACTCATGGCAAAAGTATTTTTCGAAACTTTAGATTTATTATATTCAAATAGTGATATATAGAATAATAAAATTATCTTGTTATTTACTGTTTCTTAAGATGTATGTCAAGTCAATAATAAAGAAGTAAAGATAGACAGAGGGAGTAAAAAGCAGCATTTAAAAATTGTTAGGTATAATTATTTAATGAGAGTATGATACTTTTATTTAATTAAACACCACATGAAAAGTTTGTTGATGGCCATGACAAATTTCTTGTGACTTAACTCTTAAGTTGTGCTTGGAAAGTAGATTGAATAATTAGTGTGGAAGAATATAAAATAAAGAGAAGGAAGATGGTGGAAATGTAACAGAAAGCAAGTTCTTTCCCTTTCCTTTTCTTAGTTATTTACTTGATGTTCAGTATTTGTATTGAAATTTAATTGAATTTAAGTTCACTATATCGTGCATTCTCTTTTATAAACTATACAACAACTCAATGAATTATGTGACCATGTAATTTATGAGTTTGAACTATCAAAAATGAAACTTTTAATTTATTTAGGTATGTAAAGATCGCATCATCTTGGAATATTAGGGTTGCTCAGTTGGTTGAGGCCTTCCGTTCTTCACTTATGGTTACGGATCGAATATTCTCTTTCCCCTTGAAATAACGAAAAATAATCGCTTCATCTTTAATCAATTTGACCAACTACATGTGTACATGTATTCTCATTATTTAAAGATTGGAGGGTCAAGAAAAAAATTAAAATATTTTATATTTTGAATTTCATCCATGAGCTATTATGTTTATGAGTTTTTTACCTGAGCTATCTCTAATTAAGATATCTCAATTGCTAATTATTTATTTTTCCTACCTGGAATATCACTATCATTCAGGTAGGAAAAATTAACAATTGATAGTTGAGGTACGTTTTGATAAGTAGTCGGTGATAATTCAGATAGGAAACTTATACATCTAATAACTCATATACGAAGCTCAAAGAATCGAAATACTTTGGTGTATAAATTAACTTTTTTTTTTCTATGATGCTAAAAAAAATGTCCATATGAAACCTTTTATTGTTCATATTTGGACAAAATAGGTGTTTTTTATTTGTTGATGAACTTAGCTAGCTAGTTCTTTCATTATTATGAAGATTGTTATCGATCATATTCATATGCACCTTTTACTTTATTTAAAATCTTTTAGTTTTCTGGGGGAAAGTAACAGGTAGTTAACTTCCTAGGGGAGAAATGGGAAGTCCAAGTTTGGGGCTTCCCTCCAACATCCTTCCTTTCTTTTTTGGCCATTTTATATATAAAGAAAAAAAAGTTACTTATCTCTATTATATTAAAAGTGTGAATGGCCTTATAAATGTCGTTTGTACTTTTTGCCCTTCATTAAAAGTCTCACCTTTAGATAAAATCGTCTTTTTGCCTTTTATGATATTAAATATTATCTATAATAAATTTATTATAATTTAGCCATTAGCCAACAAAGTCTTATTCTATTTTCCTACTATAATATGGTAAGACAAATTAATTCGATGAATTAATATATAAGGAGTCCTAATAAAATCTACAAATACAAATACATAATGCATAAAGAGACGGTCGATTATGTTGCTCTCCCTGTTTTTTAATTCTACGATTAAGGTTCCGTAAATATATACTCTTAAGATACAAGAAGATGAAGAAAGGGATACGTGAAGAGAAAGTTCTAGAGCTTATGTTTCCGAGGTTTCATGTTAATGATAAACAAAGGCAGGTCCAAAAGTCCTTTCCAAAGATACTATCCCGGTGATTTGCCTCTTTAACAGTAGTAGCAGTGCAAAGTTGGTCCATCCTCACTCAAGCCAGGTACATCATGTTAAAATAATTGTATTTTACTTCATAATAGATACATTATTTTGCATTGTTGGTGTTGTTGGGTGTCGCTAGCCGTTGATTAACAGCAACAGTTGCATGATTTATAGTTTCTTTTGTATTCATATTGAACTCTAAGGGACGTAACTCTAACTCAAGTGTTTCGATTTGAATGGGGAAGATATAAGTTCTGAAAGTTTTGCAACTTCAATATTCAGCAATGTCAGATACGAGAAGATATTCACCCTCAAATCAAGTGTTTGTAGGTACTTAAGATTGGTTATGTACGATGACATTTTTTAGAAAGTGTGGATGTCTTAAACATGGGTATCTCAAGTGCACCAAATTATCAATTGTGAAGTTATTGCACAGATGATGGAATACAGTCAAGGTATATGATGCGTCTATTGATTTTTCTTTTTGTTTTCTTTTTGAAGCATTATTATTATTATTATTATTATTATTATTATTATTATTATTATTATTATTATTATTATTATTATTATTATTATTATTATTCAGTCTAGGATCCACTAAAAATAATCTTTTACTCCATAAAAACACTAATAATAGGGTAGGAGTAAGTTTTGCGTGCACGTATGTTATTGTTGCAAATATTAGATGTGCTTGTAGGGTAGAATTTTACTTGGGCGCCTACTTGTGTTAGGAAAAAAGCACATCTTAGTGATATCGAACGCCTTAGTGATCTATACGACATGAATAGTTTTTCGAGGGAGGAGTCTAAGGCATTGCTAGCACGGGGAAAGGTGAGATTGTTGTTTTCTAGATTAGATGGTTTGAATGGAACTGCTTAAGGTGTCAAGAAAGCTGCTATGGCATAGAAAGATTTGGAGTCGTTTATTGACAAAAAAGTAAGACCTTTAAATCTCAATATTAGAAGAAAATGAGGTCTGCCCTTATGTTATGACTAGATGCACTTTGTCAGATCGATGTAGAATTTTTCTTTCTGCGATAAGCTTATGGTACTTCATTAATATTTAATTTTTTTTCAATTCTTTTTGTACGTGTCAATATGTTATTGTTGTAGAATTTTCATTACTAGAACCTTATGTATTATTTGTTAGAATTTCAGCAGTAGTATCTTTAAATTCATTTCATAGCTACAATTCTATGAATTTTTGCTCGTTTTAGCCTCAATTTGATTTCGGATATTTACTTCTACAATTAGAAGGCAGCTAAGCTCACTTTCTTTTCTTTTCTTTTTTTAAATGAATTATTGGTTTGTTAATTATTTTCTTTAGTTAATTGTTTGGACTCAACAAATTCTTATCTCCTTGTGCTCAACCCTCAATGTTTTGTGTTTGTCTATTTATGAAATGGTAAAGATCATAGAATGAATGCAACTTTAGTTGTTTAAATTCAGCTCTATATTTAGTTGTCTTACACAATCGCAAGATATCATTAGGACTTGAATATTAAGATTATACCTTTTTTGTTGAAGTATTTGATGTTATGTTAGAATAACACATTTTACAATTCAATTGTACCATCTTCTTTCTCATTGATTTGATTGTGTTACTTTATTTTTCCTAATTACTTCGTGGTAAAGTAAAGTTTATTTGGTGTGAGCATTGGTAGTGGTGGGCATTAGCAGAGGAAGAGGTCAAAGAAATATCGAGGGAAGTGATTAAGACGGACCTGGTTCATCTTGATCTTACCATGGACATGAACTTAGATAGGAGAGAGTTTGAAGGTCGTGTATTAGGATAGAAGGTTAGTTGATAGTTGAGCATTTCTCTCGCTTCTATATGATATAGGTTCAATGGTTATTCTTGAACCTCATCTTTTTTAGGATTATTTTTGTTTTTTGATAACTATGGTGTCTGAGAGTATTATTATTAGTGTCGTGCTTGTAGGTCTTTGGCTTTTGCTTTGATTTAAGCTTTCATTGATGTTTAGTGTGCCGACCATTCTTATTAAATGCTGAAAATTTCATGGACAATCTTTACTATATTCCTAAAATTTGTATTAATCGCTCACAAAAACGTATATTTTATCTTTCATATAAAATTATTCATTCAATCTTTTATTTTAAATATATTAATATCATCTTTTAGTATTATATTCTACATGACTTGATATACACGTGCAACGCACGTAGGTTTAAACTAGTTGCATATAATAATATGGAAAAGCTTAAAGGTATGCTTCTTATGAGACACGAAAAAGTTAACTTTATCATTCGTTATACTATCAGACTATTTATAATCCATTCATTACTCAGATACTCCTAATTGAATCGATCCTCTAACTTGACCAAAATTACTTGGTTTCTTCTTTTAAAATTAACTTTATTGAATTTTATTGATATGTTAAGTTCAATATTATCTTTCAATCCGTTAAAATAAGATTCACTGCACGAATAATATAAGTTGGATGTCAATCACGTTCCACACATTGTACTTCTAATTTTTGCCACTTAAAGCTACATGTATTGTCTATGTTTTTGTACCAAAAACATTAAAGAGTGGGAAAATATGTATAGTCATTCAAGGACTAATTTATTGATGAGTTTGTTGGCCCATTTTGTTGTTGTTCCAACAAGCATGCCACACGATTTGGCAGGGAATTGAATTAACTCCGAAACTGATATTTATACAGAAATTGCAAAAATAAAAATAATCTGTGCCCCCACCCAATATATGATCTCCTCCTCTCATTTTATTTTATTTTGTTTATTTATTCTCTGTTTTAATCTATTTGTTTTATTTTTTTTAGTTTGTTTTAAAATAATTTTTCAATTCTTTAATTTCATTTTTTTTATATGTAAAGATATTTTAGTATATTTTGTATATTTTTACAGAGTTTGGCCATGAAAAATTTTCACTATTTTTTGGAGTAGAATTTTTAAAGCATGTTTGTGCATAAATTCTATTTTTTCTTGATTTTTTTTTTTAAAGAATTTTCAAAATTTCAAATATAAAAAAAAAGTTGTTTTCACTTTTTTTCACTCCAAAGTTCTCACAAAAATTCAAAAATAATTTTAACTTTTTTTATGATCAAATATAATTTTAATTTTTAAATATTATTTTTAAGTTGAAAATAAAAATTATTTTTTTCTATTTTTACAGTGAAACACAATCAAAGCCTACTTAATTTAGTTCACAATTTTGTTTTAAGAAAAATATAATAAAATTTATGTCAAATAAAATTGGAGAAATAAATTGAAGCGGAGTACGTACGTACTAGTATGGTCCTTGTCAATCATGATCGTGCCAAAAAAGCTGACCTTTCTACATATTAATTTTATATAATTTAAAATATACTAATAAATGAGATGACAATTGTTTGCTGCAGAAACTTCTTGATAAAATCTTTTATCAGTTTATGTATCATGTATGTACTTAAAAATCTATCCAAAAGGAAAAAAAAAAGTTGACTTAATTTTATTTTTCAAATTTTCGTGCATATTCAAAACACATATTTTAATTTTTATAATAAGATTGGAGTGGCAAGCCGAATTATTCTTCATTATTAGTCAACTAAATATCGTCTCTTTTTTTTTCCTGGCCCTTTTCAGGAGTTCACCTTTCCCAAATTAAGAAATTGAAGAAAAAGAATTGTCTAACAAGAATTTCCTTCGAACCAAATTTAAAGATTCTTCGTTGTAACTTTGTGGCTACTATTCTTCTCTTCTGTATCAAATTATTATGAGCCCATTTGGATAGATTGAAAAAAAATAGATTTTTTTTTTAAGTGCTTTTGAAAGTGCTAAATTTATTTAAAAAATAAGCAGTTAAGTGTTTGGATAAAAATGCTGAGATTGAAAAAAAAAGTTATTGATGTATTTGATAAATAATACTTTTAAACATTTTTTTTATTTCAAACATCTGAAATACCCTTATAACTGTTAATAATATATAGAGTTGATTATTATTAATTTTTATTGCTAAAATGATTCAAATTAAAAGTAATAAATATTTATATATATATATATATATATATATATATATATATA
>NC_061122.1:37030404-37071546 GCF_002878395.1 Capsicum annuum | reverse complement strand
TATATATATATATATATATATATATATATATATATATATATATATATATATAATATTTTCATGAATGACTATTAATTTATGCGTTAAAAAATCATTTTTTTTAAGAGTTTAAGTGTTGATTGTTTGTGTTTGAAAAAGATAATTATATATTAAAAGATTATTTTTTCTTCATGGTTCGTATCATTAAGGTGCAATTAAAAGATTATTTGTTTCTTCATGATTATGTTAATAATATTTATTTCAAATAATATTTTAATTTTCTTATATTGCATTGTTGAATTTATCGTGATATAATGGTGAAATATTTTATATTTGGCTTTATATAACAGTAGTAGAAAATGACACATCTAGCCAATTGTTATAAGTATTTGTGTAAATTGGAGTTTGAAATTCGTAAAAACGGGCAAGAGAAATGTAAAGAAAATTTGTGCAATTGTGATAATTGGCTAACAGTAATGAAATTTTGTCATGGTAGTTAACTTTTCATTCAGAGAGTAATGCAGCTGAATGATTGTGAAGTGTGCCGTGTATTTTTGAGAAGTAAAAGTGTGCTGTGAAGTAGTGAAGAATTATGGTTAAAAGGATAAATTTGAAATAACGAATAATTATAAGGGATATAAATGTAATTTAATTGATCAACTCTAATAGCTTATAATCTTCCCAAAAAAACTAGGAATCCTAGCTTCTTATTTTTTGCTTAAAAAAAGTCAAAATTAACTTTTCTTTTTAAGCACTTATAAAATTTGCTAAATACTTTTTTAAGCAAAAAATAACTTATAAACTATTTTAACCAACTTAAAAACTAAGCCAAACACCCACTATATCTTAAAGTGTATTTACTTTACTTATGGGATGTCTTTCCATATTTGAGGTACATTTATAGACTTTTGAATAATTTTGCTTTATATGAAAATTATTTATTATTATTATTTTAAAAGTTTAAGATAAAATTAATTATTTTTTCATATTTTGAGAAAAAAAATAATTAATTTTAGCAACTTCTAAAATGACAAATAGTAATTTCAGATAAATATTTTAAAATCACAACAAATAATTTGGGAAAGAAAATTAAAACTGTGTTTTCGTTACATCTTGTAACATGATTTTTGTTTATCAATTATCCTAACTACCCTTTTACCATCTTTAACTGTCATATAAGTTAGTTATCATAATTGTCTTCCTCGATATTGAAATGTTTATAGTCAAATTTTACTCTCATAAGTTTAGTCATATTACATAAAAGGGAATTGGAGGAGTTGTCTGGGGCGGGCTGGGCTGGGCGTGGGGGTGGGGTTGGGGGTGGGGGGGCTATATCTTTTGAAATTTTTCTCAAATGTTAAATGCTAATCGATTTCAAAATATGTATGAATTATTAGTACTTGAAATTAACCTAAAAGCTACTAAATTTAAAACTTCTGAGCATAGTACAAGGGCGGATCAAAGGGTCCGGGTGGGGATTTTCAGGAACTCGGTAATTTTTGTGCAAATCTAGTATTTATATAGAGAAATCTAGTAAATATATAATAATTATTGTTATCTTCAATGTTTTCGGGTATAAGAATCTGTATTTAGGCACAACAACTTCAACACAAGTTCAAGTCTAAAAACAAGAACACCTAGGAAGTTACACAACATCTTCAATACAAGATCAAAATGATCTATCCAAGAACTGTGTTATAATTTCAGAAATAAGATGAAACAGAAAGTTAAAGCCAAGTCCTCCGAATTCACGAAGTGTCCTTAAGGAAATAATTCCCCTCAAGTACCTGAGGTTATGGAATTTTCCTCCTAAGATAAAATGGCTTTCAATCCAACAATAGCGGTACCTCAAATTATTGGATTCGTCAAACTCACTCAACAGTTAATGATCACAATGAGTTTTTGAAGAGAAGAAGATTGTTTTAGCTGTCAAAAATCATGTCTATAGCTGAGGAATATGTCAGGTATTTATAGCCTTAATGTGTCCCTTCAGAAAGGAAGCATTGGTTCAGGAAAAAGGCACATTTTCAGTACAGTCACGTCACCTGAGCCCAGTCTGTGCTGGAACTACGCCCGATCTGCGGCCGCAGGTGACACTGTCCAAATTCCAGTGGCTTTTGCGTTACACCTACGCTGGACTTGCTGCCGCAGATCGCCAGGTGCGCATGCAGATCACTTATTTGAGTGAAACAGTGTGTCATTTACCTCGAAGGGTTGCATCCCTTCGAGGTGCGTTGTGCATGTGTTTGCCCAGCGTCAGAAATACGCCCGCATATGGAGAAAAACAATTCTATCAGATTCTTTGGATTAAATTTCACTTGTTTTTCAAGTTTCAAATAAAATTTGTCTAAAAAAATAGATCTCATCGATCGATCATTTTTCAAATCCAAATCCAAAGTCAAAGCCGAGGCCGAGTGAGCAACGATGACGACAACATGAGGCACCTCATTGTTCTTGCGTCACTATCCAAGTGGAGATGTGTTTCTCAGTATAAACACATAAAAGCTTCTTTCTCCCACCAATGTGGGAGAATTTAGTAGACTTTCCTATTTGAGCACACTTTCCATTTTAGTGTGGACTCACTTTTCCTCCACTATTTTTTCTCCATTTTCCATTCGCAAATACACATAAAACTCAACAATCCCCCACATGAATGAGGAACGGCTATCTTATGAAGAATTTACGGACAATCATGTGATCATTTAGCAAAGACTGATTGCACCTGGATAAGTGGGTTTTCCTTTGAACTTTTTGTAATGAACATGCATCGGATACACTCGGTAAATTGATAGATTTAATATCTTTGAACCGTCGAGCTTTAATGTACACTTAGACAACACATGTCACACAACTAGTCTCTTATCATTTATAGTTCTCACGATTTTGTTCTTTTCAGCCATGAACACGTCCTGATTTCATAAGAGCTTAGAAAATAGGACTTTACTAACATTCTCCTTGAAGAGGCTTCCACTTCGCCCTCACATAGGTGATTTCTAAATGTTCAATCCTTTAAATTAAACTATTTAGTCATATCTGTCAAATTTAGATAATCATTAAAAAATTTCACACCATAAGTCTTATATTTGTTTACTAAACATTGTCTATATCATGAGAATGGGTTGGGTATAATGACAATGTTGAACCTGTCAGACACAACTTTATTTGATCTCTTTGAACCTAACTCTTGAAACGTCCAGTCTACTAGGTAGAGTTACCGTCATGCTGACTTGTCCTAGGCCTTAAACCCATTTCCTTGGATATCCTCTCAACTCCCTCTCTAGATAGGCCTTTTGTAAGTGGATCTGACACATTATCCTTTGGCTTTACATAGTCAACAGGGATAATTCCACTAGACAGAAGTTCTCTAACGGTATTATGTCTCCATTTTATGTGACGAGATTTACCGTTGTACATCATGCTCCCGGCCCTACCTATTGCAACTTGACTATCACAGTGTATACATACTAGTGCCAATGGTTTGGGCCAATAAGAAATATCTTTCAAGAAATTTCAAAGTCATTCTGCTTCTTCAATGGTTTTATCGAATGCGATAAATTATAATTCCATTGTAGAGCGAGCAATATATGTCTATTTGGACAATTTCCAAGAGACTACTCCTCCACCTATTATAAATACATATCCACTTGTGGATTTTATTTTATTTAATCCGGTGATCCAGTTTGCATCACTATATCCTTCAAGTATCGCGAGCCTTTTTCCAAAAGGATGAGTCTGAAGATGTCATCGCTTCTTCAAATGTTTGAGGCTCATTTTGTAAGAGAAATGTTACAAAATCCAATCCAAACAAAGTTGACGATCTTTGACGTGTACTACATCTTGGATTCTCATCATTATGTACATCCTCACTTGGTTCATCTCGAGGTCATTTAGACCCTCCACTAGACTGTTCATGTCTAGTTTTATACGGATAAATGTGTTCAAAGAATTCATCATTATCTGATTCAATTACCATATTTTCAGTGATATCCGTATGTTTAGATTTATGAACTAAAAATCGACATGCTTTACTACTTTTAGCTTATCCCCTGAATACGCAGTCCACTGTCTTAGGTCCTATTTTCACCTTTTTAGGCATAGAAACTTAGACTTTCGATAGACACCCCCACACTTTGAAATATTTCATGTTAGGTTTCCTTTCTTTTCATTTTTCATATGGAATTGATAGTGTCTTACTATGGGGCACTCTATTGAGTAGTCGATTAGCTGTAAGGATAGCTTCCCCCATAAGTTTTGTGATAAAACTGAACTTATCAATAAGACATTCATCATTTTCTTCAAGGTTTGATTTTTTTCTTTCCGCAATTCCATTAGATTAAGGTAAATACGGGACTGTAGTTTGATGGACAATTTCATTCTCTACACAGATTTGCGCAAAGAGAGATTCATATTTTGCCCCTATCACTTCTTCTCGTTTTGATCTTTTTCTCTAATTGATTTTCAACTTCTGTTTTATACTGCCTAAACATATCTATTGCTTCATCTTTACTATTTAGCAAATAGACATAATAGTATCTAGTGCAATCGTCAATAAAAGTTAGAAAATATTTTTTCCACCACGAGTTGGTATTGACTTCATATCACAAATGTCAGTGTGAATTAAGTCTAAGGGATTGGAATTCCTTTCAATGGACTTATAAGAATTCTTAGCATACTTTGATTCTACACACGTTTGACATTTTGATTTATTGCACTCAAAGTTTGGCAAAACTTCTAAGTTAATCAGTTTTTGCAATGTTTTATAATTGACACGTCCTAATCGTTCATGCCATAAATAATAAGACTCAAGCAAGTAAGAAGAAACTAAACTTTTATTGATTTCAACATTTATTATATTCATTTTGAGTAGGCCCTTAGTGAGGTAGCCTTTTCCTACATACACTTCTCCTTTACTAAGTATAATTTTTTTGAAAACAAATACACATTTAAATCCATTTTTGTCTAGAAGTGATACAGAAATCAAGTTCTTCCGTAACTCTGGTACATACAGGACATTGTTCAAAGTCAACACTTTGCCTGATGTCATTTTTAGGCAGACTTTTCCTGTTCTTTCAACCTTTGCAGTTACGGAGTTGGCCATATATATCTTCTCTTCACCTTGAGTCGGAGCAAAAGTAACAAACAACTCCTTATTTGCACAAACGTGACGGGTGGCACCGGAATCCATTCACCACTCTCGAAGATTTTCCACCAAGTTGTATTCAGATAGCATGGCACACAGATCGTTCACTTCTTTCTTGGATTCAGCCATATTTGCTTGGTCCTTTTTTTGGTCTTTCTTTGAGGCATGACAATCCGTTGACTTATGGCCAATCTTGCCACAGTTAAAACATTTTTCTTTGAATTTCTTCTTAGGTTGATTGCTTTCCTGTCTAGCTTTCTTCCGTTTTTTGGAGTTGTTGTGGTCGTCTTCTACAATATTGCTCTATTTACTACAGAGTTTCCTTTCGACCTTCTTTCCGCAGCTTTGTTGTCTTCTTCAATGCACATTCTTACTATAAGATCTTCGACTAATATCTCCTTTCGCTTATGTTTTAAGTAGTTCTTGAAGTCCTCCCACATAGGTGGTAACTTCTCTATTATCCCCGCGACTTGAAACGCCTCGTTCACGATCGAACCTACAATAAAGTTTATGTGAACATCAAGAACATTTTTAATATGTTTAACTAAGGTATTCATCAAACTCATACCTTTTGCGAGGAGATAGTGGATGATCACTTGCAGTTCCTGTACTTGAGAGATACAACAGACCTACTGTTAATCATTTTAAACTCAAGAAATCTTGCAATGAAAAACTTCTTGGTTTCAGCATCCTCAGTCTTGTATTTTCTTTCTAGCGCACCCCACAACTCTTTTGTCGTCTTCATCCCACTATATACGTTGTACAGTTTATCTTGGAGTCAATTTAGAATGTAATTCCTGCATAAGAAATCGGAGTGTTTCCATGCCTCCATAACGATAAATTTCTCCTGATTCAAAGTTCTCTCGGGCACCTCTGGAGCTTTTTCAGTTGTGAATCTTTGAAGACATAGATTTTAAAGGTAGAAGAACATCTTTTGTTACCACCTTTTGAAATCAACACCCATGAATTTTTTAGATTTATCCGCTGGTGTCATTACTTGTGGAGCACTTGTATGACTGGTTGTGGCAATATTAGTTGCTTCCACAGTCGTTGCAGCATCATTCACTTGACTATCAGAAGTCATTTTTCTGTCACAACAAGACAACAAAGTTAGTATATCGAAATACCACTTATAAAGTTGTAGCAATTCTAAGCACCCCTTGTTTCTAGTTTAATGATGAAGTTTTTATATCTTTCAATCGTTAACCGAGTGATCTTTAATTTTTTATGAGGATTTTTATTTCTTCAAACCACTAGTTAAGTTCAAACGGAGTAGAAATCTTAAGACTTTAATCTCCAGAAGCCAAAGTAAACAGATTTTGAAAATAATTATTTTCTTAAGATTGTTATCTTCAATGTTTTTGGGTACAAGAATCTGTATTTAGGCACAACAACTTCAACACAAGTTCAAATCTAAAAACAAGAACACCTATGAAGTTAGACAACACCTTCAACACAAGATAAAAACTGATCTATCCAAGAAGTGTGTTATAATTTCAGAAATAAGATGAAACAGAAAGTTAAAGCCAAGTCCTCCGAATTCACAGAGTGTCCTTAAGGAAATAATTTCCCTCAAGTACCCGAGGTTATGGAATTTTCGTCCCAGGATAAAATGGCTTTCAATCTAACAACAGTGATACCCCAAATTATTGGATTTGTCGAACTCACTCAACAGTTGATGATCACAATGAGTTTTTGAAGAGAAGAAGATTGTTTTAGCTTTCAAAAATCATGTCTATACGTGAGGAATATGTCCCCTTGGATTAAATTTCACTTGTTCTTTAAGTTTCAAATAAAATTTATCTAAAAAGATAGATCTCATCGATCATTTTTTGAAACCGAGTGAGCGACGACGACGATGGCGCGAGACACCTCTTTATTCTTACCTCACTATCCGAGTGGAGATGTATTTCTCAATATAAACACATGAAAGCTTCTTTCTCCCACCAATATGAGAGAATTTAGTAGACTTTCCTATTTCAGCACACTTTCCATTTTAGTGTGGACTCACTTTCTCTCCACTATTTTTTCTTTATTTCCATTCACACATACACCTTGAACCCAACAATTATAAGTTGGGAACCTATAAATAAAATATATTATTGGTCTAGTGGATTAAAGTGACTTGTAAAAATTTTATTCCTCTAATTACTTAATATTTGACTTTATTTTTATCTAACACGAGGAATTGATACAAGTATGATCATGATCATGATCATGATCATGACACTTTTTGAGTATTTTTGTAGACTAGTCACTAAAGGGCCCTTTTATCATTTTGTCTATTATTGTAATGTAGTATAAATAGAACATTGTAGGGTTTATTTCTTTAGTTGCTTAATGATATTGAGAGAACACTCCTCTTAGAGAGAGAGAGTCCCAAAATCGTAACTAGGGTCATATACAAGTGTGGAATCACTTATTTGTTGCATTGCTTGATACATTGGTGCTTGGGTGGTGGGCGCCTCTCTTGTGTCAAGTGTAAGATATAGGTGATTGTAGTGTGTAGTGTTAAGGGTCCAAGAGTGTCATATGTTCTTGGGTTCTTAAGATTATACCTCCATTTGTCTATCTTTATATTTTTATTTTATTGTAACCATTGGTAGTGTTCTTGTTGTGTAACCTTGTAATCATTCTATTGTTGAAATATGATTGTGTTTTTCATTTTCTTCTTCTTGTTACATTAGTTTGGGTTGGCTTTTTTGGTGTCAAATAACCATTATATCTTGTATTCTTGTTGTTGGTAGTGAATCCGAGAGTGGTCAACAAAGGAGTCCTCGGTTTTTCAAACTTGTGGACTGTTTTGGTGTATGTTTCGTGTCTTCTTAGTCTCTCTTGTATCATTTGGTATCAAAGAAAGATTTGATTTTGTTCAAACAAAATCTATCTCGAGATTGTTATCCTGAAAAAAAAAGTGAAAAAGAAGAAAAAAGGAAAAAAGTTACTGTTCACGTTTTTAGGGTTTTTCAACTTTTGAGATTTGATTTTTGTGTGTTTCTAGTGCTAGATCCTTGTTCCCTAACACTATTAGAGTCTAGAAATTGAAAATCCCAACAAAAAAAAAGTGTCAAAATTGAAAATCCCCCAAAAAATACTAAACCCGTTTCTGAGCTTAGATCAAATTTTGAGTTTTTGATTTTATGTTTTTCTTGTATTTTTAGTGTTAGATTTGTGTTCTCTAACACTATAGGAGTATAGGGTTCGAATTTGAGCTAAATTGGAGGTGATTTGAGCCATCCGCCATTGTTGAGCTTGAGTTTGAAGAAACTTGAAAGTGGGATCTCATTGTGGGAGGTTGTTTTAAACTAACGTGTGTTTTGTTTTGTAGGATTTGTGTTGTATTGTTGTGTGTGACGTTGTGGACTGATTGGGTGTCTTTGTAGACCGTAACTTGAAGAATTATTTTCGGTACAACCATAATGGAACTCGAGGCTTCAAATCCTCAAGCAATGGACAATAATGCCATCAATCTCATTTTGGCTCGCCTTGAAACTATGTCCCGAGATGTGGCTAGGTTGAATGTGGGTCTTGAAAAATTAGATATGGATGTGGCATCAATGAGTGGGAGATTAGAACGTGTGGAAAGTCAAAAGAGTCAACCTTTCACCCCTCAAAACAATTCCCCAACTAATACTCCCGAGACCTTGCACCAAATACTATATCCACCAATTGCCTCAAATACAACCAATCTTTATTCCCGAAGCCGAGAACAAGATAGACCAAACCATCCTCCACCATACCAAGTCCAACAAGACAGGCTTGGAACCCAAATACCACCACCAAACCCGAACCCTTTCATCTAAACTCCACTTGACCAAAGACCTCACTAACCAAATCCAATCCCGCCACTACAAGCTCCACTTAACCCAAATAGACCCATCCATGTTGAGGGCTATGGTAGGAGAGGACAACATGATGGTTATGGGTCGTATGATTATGTTTACTTGAAGAAAGAAAGAATAAGGGGTAAACATAGGGATTTAAGCCGAGAGGTGAGAGATGGCCACCCAAACTGAGATGTAGGTCTCAATTCCATCTAAGTGAGCCTTCCCATTTTCAAAGATGAGAGTGATCCCAAAGCCTACTGTCACGCCTCAAATCCTATTGGGGCGTACTGGCACCCGTAGCCGAGGAAGCCCGGGAGAACCAGCTCATAACCTTATACTTCCCATGCATACCTCTATGACGACCCGAAATTCGAACAACATCATGTCGCATATAAAAGGAAATAACCACCTGTATAAGCTCGAGCACACATATATATGTATATACAATACTTGGCCGTTGGAGCCATCACGTCTATTAACAAAACACCACCTTGACTGTACATTAGGTCTACAAAGCCTCTAGACAATACACAGAGTTTAACTAAGGTCGGGACACACCCCGCCATATAACTAACTTCTATACAATACCAAAAGTGACTGGATATGACACGGAAAGCCCCGAAGCAAACTGGAGCTCACCAAAAGCAGCTGGATATCCTGGCTCCTACTTATGCGGTATATGAGCTGAGGTACTTGTGCCTGCAGCATGAAATGCAGGTCCCCCGTGGGGGACGTCAGTACAAAATATGTACTGAGTATGTAAAGCTGTAGATAATCACATATGATATAGGAGCTCAATAGAAATAAAAAACGAGTGAATAAATCGTAATAGGAGTGGACCACACTTATTAGAACTTGTGACAACCTGTACACTGTATTTATTCAATCACTTTACCTTCGTTCTTATCATCTTTGTAATCATTATTGTACTGTACTGTGACCATTAGGCTGCCTCCAGTACATATCAACTGGGATCGACCCATGATAGGCTTATGCCCCTGAGATACCACCCATAAACACATAAATAGGGATCGAACCATGATAGGCTTATGCCCCTGGGATACCACCTGATAAGAGAGAACTTCCATCACTTAGTTCAATTAATCTTTGAGATTGTTATTTCGGTCGCCACCGCATTTTTGATACTTTGAAACAATGATACATCAATAAGAGACATATAAATAGACCATCAATGTAATAACAATGAAGTAAGAACTCATTGGCACATCAATGAAGTGTTTTGGAGTCATCAATGCCATAACAATGAAGTAGGAACTTATTGGTATATCAATGAAACGTTTTGGAGTCATTAATAGCACATGGATCTTGTTTGAGTAACCGGATACCTTCTGACATTCATTAGTGCAATAAACATGTAAGATTTGGAAAACAAGTAAGTATTGGAATGTCTTGACATCTTGTAGGGTGGAAACAAGTTCATTGGTAACGTAGGACATCATACAAAACCATTATGGATCACATGTTATTGAATAACTTTGGAAACTTTCTTAATAGAACAATTGTTCACTTTCATGCCAAAGATATGGTATAGAGTATGCTTTACATACCTGACTGTCAACCTTCGATACTAGTCCCAAATGGACTTCCCATCTTTTTGGATTACTTATCTACAATGAACATATATAGCAATCTAGTATTGGCAACCAAACGTCACAATTCAATTATTTGAATTCACCAAACTAGTGGTTGAGTAGTAAGCCTTAATTACACCATAAAGGGTGTCACTTTAACCCTCTTATGCTCCAATTACATTCACATGCCATGCATATTCATACAACATCCTCCAATATCAAGTTTGGATTCATTTATCCTTCCAACCAATCCATTAAACCAAATTGAGCCATAGACATAAATAATCATCAATTCAATAGTATATCACCATATCCACCTTCCATAACTCAATTACCATATCCACCTTCCATAACTCAATTACTATATCCACCTTCCACAATTCAATACAACCAAACCATGCAAAATAGTCCTTAACCGTATTTCCATCACCTTTCAATAACAACCAATACATATAATCCTCTATCACACATATACATATGGGAAAGAACAAGGCAAACAAGATTCATACCTTAGAATTCACCTATTGATTATGCAATCCTGTTTGCACAAATAATAGGTGTCGTTCGAAGCTCTCGAGATGACAAACGCAGTTATCGGATTACTTTGGAATTTCTACGGTTGAATCAAAAGTAATTTAAAGGTCAAATTTGGCTAGGGTTTGTTCTTTCTCAATGATTGATGATGAAAATGAGTTTTTGAACTCATATACATGTATATATACACATATTCTCATCCATAATATAATAAGAAATGACCAAAATGTCTTTAAAATTTAAATAATGTCAAATCTGTCCTTTGGTGGACTGTTTTGATAAGCTAAAGTAGATCGACCATAACTCTTTGCTCTGATATCGGATTTGGGTGAAATTGGTATTGTTGGAAGAACAATTCAAAGGGCTTTCATTTCATATAAAGTAGGTCACCCAGTTCGTCCTGTATAAGGAGTTATGGTCATTTGAAGTTGACCCTAAAAATCTGTTTTGATAGGCTGAAGTAAAATGAGTATAACTCCTTACTCGGATGTTGGATTTAGATGAAACTAATTTCATTGGAAAGAAGACTCAAAGATCTTTCTTTTATAGGTCGCAGATCTCCCAGTTCATTATATTAAGGGAGATATGATCGTTCGAAGCTGACCCAAAAATTCAGCTAGCCTCAGTAGTTTGTGTGCAAGTAATTTTCCTGCACATTTACTATTCCCAAATATCCCGGCCACCGTTTTATAGTTTTGAACATGCTCGATTATATCCGAAACCTATCCATTTTTGGAAATATTTATATCGTTGGAAAGCTTATTTAATAACCTTCGCATGGAACCATCGACAGGCAAATTTCGGTATAAATAAAATAATAATAAAAAATTAATTCCATATAAATAAGACCAATACGCGTACTTGAATACGCCAATACACGTACTTGAATACAGGGTGTTACACCTACCTTGCATGGGAGTCGTCTTGTGACAAGATCTTCTTACTTAATGATCTCACCGAAGAAGAAAAAAGTTGTTATGTTATAGCTCACTTCGAAAGTTATGCTAATACATAGCGGGAATATGTTAAACGGTTTGGGAATGAGATGATTGGGGGACAACCTCCTCCTTGGTTTCGGTTGAAGAACCTTATGCGGCAAAGGTACTTGCCCGAGACTTATAGGCATGAGCTCCTTGCCAAATTGTACAATTTGAGGCAAAGGAGGAAGAGTGTCATGACTTACTACGATGAATTTCAACAATTGATGTTGAAACTTGACCACCGAGGCGAGCAAGTAAGTCATGACATTGTGCGCTTCAAGGTTGGGTTAAACAATGACATCTCCACTCGCATGAAGCTTGACAAATTCGACACCATAGATGGCATCTTCGATGCGACTTTAGAGGTTGAGAGGGAGCTCAAAGAGTTTATCAATTGGCCAATGATTTTACATCACTTCAATGGCGCTCTACTTATGGAACGTTGATAGTATAAAAATAGAAAGCTGGTAATCTGGTGAACAATCTATAATAAAAGTACACACTATCTACTTATTGAACGATTTATAATGAAAATATTTATAAATGAAAGACTTTTTTCAAATTTCAATTGGTGAATTCATCCTCAATGTTAAGACTCATACTAGCAAAATAATATTTTTACTAGTATAAGTTAAACACTTTTAAAAAATGTAAATATTTATAAGAAATTAGAAAGCTAGTGAAAGAGTTTAGGGCAATGATAAGAGAACCGGTGTGTTATGTATGGAGAAAAATATTTTTTTAATTTTTTGATGTCCGATTAGTTAATTTTTTTAGAAAATATTATTTTTTATAATTATTTTTAAAAAATGAGGAAATTTACTCTCGAGCAGAAGTAGGGAACCACCAAAAGAAACATTTCGCATTCTACCTTGATTGTATTTTCTTCATCATTCAACGTAACACACTTCGTCTTTACCTCCACCCTAGTAGTCCCATCACCATTATTCCACATCTCGACCCCCACCCCAATTTTCATGATATTTATCTAGACTATATATAAATTTTTTTAAATAATATTTTGGTTACATCTCGAATATTAAGAAATAAATAAAAAAAATGCTTATTCTTCAACATTTTTTTTTTTTTGCCGAACACAACCCCAACGTGTAAAGTAAGTGCCAGCTCGTTATTTCCAAATTAGGCAGCTTATTAGGCACATAAATTGATATTTATCCTTCACCGTTAGGTTAGGGTCAGCTCATTGAAAGCAAACGAAAATAAACAAGAAACTAACAATATCATTCATAAATTCTCTTGATTTTGTTTTGCTATGTTCCATTTGCCAGCTGGTTAATTCTACTGATGATGTCAAATATTACTATCAAATAGCTGCCCTTATCAAACCCAAATTCTTACTAAGCAATACGTTTTTGCTGATGAACTTGTAGTTGATGACATTTGATTGTAATTTGTTGTTTTTTGGATCGGATAATTGTCGGTAGTAGCGACGATGGCTTAGACAACAAAATTGTCACCATTCAATATGATATATTATTTTGTAATTTCAATTAAAATACTCGTCTTTTCAATTTTTAACTACTTCAAATGAATTGAAAATCAGAAAGGAAAATAATCAATCGAGAACGTGAAGTTGATCTCAAGATCCATTTTATTTGTTTTACTCGTCGTCAGAATAATCACATGCTATAAATAAGAACAATCTCTTTCTAAAGAACTTATCTTCTTTCGAGTAATTTCCATGGATAGTCATTCATTTTTTAAATTACTTACAAATATCATTTTTATTTTTTTTAGGATAAAAATATCACTCAACTATCCCTATTTTCCTCAAAATATACTTGATACTTCAAAAACATTTCTTCTCTCCTAGTTGACATGTCATGTCATTAAAATTTCTTTTTTATATATATAATAAATAGATCTATTTAACTTACCAAATTTATTTAACTAAAATTTTATCCTAATTTTTAAAAAAATAAATACACGTGATATATTTATTATTGAGGAACAATTTAATTATGCACTTTAAATTTTATATTTATTTTTTCTTTCTTAAAAAAAATTAATATTTATTCTTTATTCAATACGGGAAAGATTATTACATCACATGATAAAAATATCAGATAATCACGCAACTTAAAGAAAAATAATTCGTCTGATAATGTCATACACATTAGTACTCATCAATGAAGTAGTTGATGTGTAAAAGTTTGAATTATTTTATTTGGTACTTTTCAAAGTTTTTCTAATTTATTTATTCCACCACTTAATAATATTTTTAAAGCTCAATGTATTTATATGAATTGGTACTAATTTAATAATTTTTTGGTTATTTATATCATATACTAAAGATTCTTAAAATGTAAAAGAAATAAAATAATGGTTTTCAGGTTTTCATATACGTACTAAATGTACTATTTTTGAAGGAAAGAAAAATTATTTAGTCATGAAACAATTTAAATTTTTTTAAAAATATTAACAGAATGATCTAATATTACAAATAAATCTTTAAAATAGTACCCAACCAATTTATCGCTTGTTTTCTGTGGGTTTAGGATGAGAAAAGAATATAAACTGGCGTTTAATTATATAATAAGATAAAATATAATATAATAGAAATTAAAATTAATATGAAAAAAATAAATTAAAAATAATAAATTTTTGTTTTCTAAAGTTTTTTGCCTGTGTTAATTTTGTGAATTTATTAATAAGAGAAGTATTAAGCTATCTAATGTCCCAGGTGTTTTAAGAAAAGGAGAAAAGGGATTAAAAAAATAATGTCTAGATTGGCAAAGGAATAAATAGGATATTAGGGTTTATAAGTTTTTAATGTGTTCTTGGCAGTGAATTCTACTCTTTTGAAAGTGTTTTTTTTTTTTTTTTTAAGTTGAAAATTTATGATCGATAAATTAGATGGCAAGCATGTTGTTGCTGAATGAAGTAGTCAAAAAAAAATTAAAGTTTCATCTCTTTCTTTTTAATTTTTTTTGTTTAAATTTTTTTCATAATCGAATTCATCTTTACGTATGTCGTGATAAATCTATAGGTGAGACAGTAAAATTAAAAATTGATATCTTTTCATTGTTCTCACTCTCTTAGTTGATTGGGTATTTTATCCACTAATATAAAACCATCTAATTTTATTTCTGATTCACGTCATTTGATGTTTATTATCGAGGAGTGAAGAAACAAAAGTTTTGATCCAACATTCTTATGTTTTCAATAATATTGAATTTCTAATACAATCCTTGACTTATAAGAAAAGGTCTACTACACAAGTTACTCAAATATATCTAAGGTTAGAATGTTTGAAATTTCTAATATAATCCTTGACTTATAAGAAAAGGTCTACTACACAAGTTACTCAAATATATCTAAGGTTATAATGTTTGAAATTTTTAATGCTGCTTCTTTTATGAAATGGACTGTGTCTTTTGTTAATAATCATAGTATTAAGGGGTTAACAATACGCTCTATCGATTTCATGAATTTCTCAAGCAAGCACATGACAAAGTCGAGTTGGCAATACGTTCTGGCTATCCCTCTTATGTTATTGTTGAGTCAATCCTTTGATGAAAGCGAACTATTAAGAGAAAATGAAACAAAAGAAATGTACATGTAAATATAATATGTTAATTGTTTCGAGGATTTATGAATTCTTTGATTTTATAGTTCCACTTCTTAAATTATATTTTCTTAAAGAGAATAAGTGAAGGAAGTTGAGACAATAAGGTTCTGCAACTGCAAGTAGTTGAGATAATTTGGTATAATACCTACTTTGAATTTTTTTAAAAAATAATATAACTTCAAATCGTTAATCTTTCAAAGAAAGTTTAGATATGTATAACATTTAAAATTTATCATTAAAAAATTAGTTGTGTTCCAAGTATTTTGGAACAAACGTGCGACGCACGTTCACAAAGACTAGTATATCTAATACTGGTCGCATTTGGCCCGATCTAAGTCCGGATCCAAAATTAATATTAAATTTTATATTTATAATTTTTTTTTAATCTTGTTGCTATTCTTGTTTTTTATTTTTATTTTATTTTTGTGACATTATATTAGTTGTAAAGTTAGTTCGATAATATCTCAATATTTCTAATATTAATCAAATAATATTTTTATAAATTAAAATGATAATTTTTTATTTATTTTAGATTTTCTTTTTAGTTTTGAACACATGCAGGCACCAGCACTATTTTCTTTTTTCTTTTAATGATAGTTTTGGAGAATAAAGTTTTTAATGATTCAAATCGAGTTTTACCTTTTGTTAAATTAACTTCATCATTTTTTTCTCAATTCAACTTATATTGTCTAACCTATTTTCACTAAGTTTTTCTCAACTAAACTTATATTAATTAACCCATTTATTACAAAAAAATAAATAAATTTTGATATTCAAAGTAATGTAATAAATATTTAATACTGCAGATTATTGTATAATAAAGTTAACTTATAAATAAAGATACAATTTAATTTAAATAATTAAAAGACTTGATTTAGCAAAATACTTTTGTAGATGTTCTTTCATATTAAACCATACGAAAGAAATTGAAAAGTTACTATTTTTTTTAACTTTAATAGTTTTTTTTTTCTAAAAATATATATTAATAAATTACTATTGATATTTCTTAAATGTGTATGAAGCTTTAATATTTCATGTTAAATTAATTTTTTGTCCTAAATTATATAAAATATTGATCATCCCATTTTTTGCTTAAAAAACATTATCAATAAATGTGAAAAAGAATTACTCTCATTTTTTTTATTATTTAGTATTATTAATATTTGGAGAGTTGAATTATATTTTTTTAACATTAACTTTTCAAACATTTTTAGCTATACATAGAATATAATTTTTGATTTAACAATTAAACTTGCACTAAGTTAGAAAAAAAATGTCAAGATACTTTATTTACTTGTATATGATAAATTTGTTAGGAAAAATGATAATTTGATATAAGATTAATAAATATTTTTATAAAATATAAAGACAATAAACTTTTAGATCAACTTTGAATTTGATTGTATAAATAATTTTTTATGGTGTCACAATCATTTTTTCATGACTCATCACTTTTATATCAGTTAATAAAT
This sequence comes from Capsicum annuum, assembly GCF_002878395.1. NCBI lineage: Eukaryota > Viridiplantae > Streptophyta > Magnoliopsida > Solanales > Solanaceae > Capsicum > Capsicum annuum. Next base: position 37,054,430 of record NC_061122.1, on the reverse strand, counting down.
TCATATAATTGTCCAAATTTTTCAAAATGGATGAAAATTTATAGAGTAATTAAAACTTAAATTAGGGATAAAATTAACAAAAAGACTCCATGTGAGAACTACCAAATTCTAACATTATCTCTTATATATAGTAGTAAAGTTTCTTAATACAAAAACACAATTTAAGAAATAACTATTGGATTTTATTGAACTCGCATATGGGCTTTTTGTGTTGGAGATCACTTCCGATGTAGGAAATTACATGATATGACCCCTGTAGAGGATGATTTTGTTTTTTGGTCCCCTATAAGAAAAGTATTTAAAGATTAAACTATCCTCCTTTTTATGTATAGCACAAGTGCTTTTTCGCCCCTCTAACTTCAAATGTTTTTATACTTTTCATGCTTATTTGTCTCTTAACTTCTATTTTTTTCTTCTACTTTTTTATTTTTTTCTTATTTTAATTTTTCTTTTTTCTCTTTTTCCTTATTTTTTTTTATTTTGTAATTCATTTTTCTCAACATTATTTTCAGTTATTTTTTCTTTTTTTCCTTTTCTTATTTTTCTCAAACACTATTTATTTTTCATTTCTCTTTTTTTTTAATACATTGGTATCAGCCTTTTTTTTTTTTCTCATTCTATCTTTTTTTTCCTCAAACTTTATTTTTATTTTATATTTTTCTTCTCATTTTTGTTTTTTCCAACCTATATTTTTTCTTTTTTTTTCTCGATTTCTATTTTTTCTTTTCTCTTTCTTTTGTTCTTTTTTTTCTTTCTGCTTGACTCCTATTATTCTTTGATAATGTACAGAAAGTTGGATAATTCGCAAAGAGAATGAAGTAAATTTAAGGGCGTGAGTTGTTGTTTGAAAGTTCTTGGGTCAAGTCTTGACTCTAAGACAAGAATTATAAAATATTTTCTAAATCTAGACACAATTGGGTAGTGTCAACTCTTTCTCGTGAGGCATAACTTGTTGTTTGAAGAGTAATAAGTATCTCATAAATCAAGACACAATGTGGTAGTGTTAAATCTTACCCATAGAGCGTAACTTGTTGTTTAAAACTCCTTGGGCCAAGTCTTGCCTCTAAGGCAAGAGTTATAGAGCATCTCATAAATTAAAACACAATGTGGTAGTGTCAATTCTTGCCCATGGGGTGTAACTTCTTGTTTGAAAGTTTATGTGCTAATTCTTACCTTTAAGACAAGAGCTGTAAAATATTTAATCAAGATACGATGTGTTAATGTCAACTCTTGTCCGTAGGGCTAGCTTATTCCTTTAGTGGGCTAAGTCTTGCCTCTAAAACAAGAGTTATAGAACATCTTATAAATCAAGACATAATTCGGTAGTGTCAACTCTTATCCATGTGGCATAACTTGTTGTTTGAAAATCATTGGGCTAAGTCTTGCCTCTAACGGAAGAGTTATAGAGTATCTCATAAATTAAGACACAATATGATAGCATCAATTCTTACCCATGGAGCGTAATTTGTTGTTTGAAAGTCCTTAGGCTAAGTCTTGCCTCTAAGGTAAGAGTTGTAGAGCATCTCATAAATCAAAACACAATCTGATTGTACTAATTCTTGCACATGGAACATAACGAATAAATTGTGGAGCATCTCATAAATCAAAATACAATCTGATTGTATTAATTCTCGCACATTGGACATAACATGTGTTTGAAAGTTCTTCGATTAAGTCTTGCCTCTAATGTAAGATATATAGAATATTTCATAAATCAAAACATAAAGTAGTAGTTTCACCTTTTGCCCATGAGGCAAAACTTATTGATTGATGGTCATTGGCTAAATCTTGCTACAAAGACAAAAGTTATAGAGCATCTCATAAAGCAAGAGACAATGTGGTAGCGTCAACTCTTTCTCATGGGGCGTAAATTATTGTTTGAAGGTCCTTAGGCTGAGTTTTATCTCTAAGGCAAGATTTATAGAGCATTTCGAAAATCAAAACATAATGTGGTAGTGTCAGTTCTTGCCAATGGGGGGGGGGGGGGGGAGGGGGTAACTTGTTGTTTGAAAGTCCTTGGTCTCAGTCCTGCCTTTAAGGCACGAGTTATAGAATATCTCATAAATCAATGCACTATATGGTAGTGTCAACTCTTGCCCATGGGGCATAACTTGTTGTTTGATGATCCTTGGGCTAAATCTTGCCTCTAAGGTATGATTTATAGGGCATTCTATAAATTAAAACACAATGTGTTAGTATCAACTCTTGCTCACGAGGCGTAAGTTGTTGTTTGAAAGTCCTTAGGCTAAGCCCTGCCTCTAAAATAGTTATAGAACATCTCGTAAATCAAAACAGAATGTGATAGTTCCAACTCTTGCTTATGAGACGTAACTTGTTGTTTGAAAGTTCTTGGCTAAGTTCTACCTCTAAGGTAATTTATAGAACATCTCATAAATCAAGACACGATATGGTAATATCAACTTTTTTTCATGGAGTGTAACATGTTCTTCGAAAGAAATTAAAGAAAAAAATAATAAAAGTTGAGGAAAAAGAAAACTCTGATTAAAAAATATTTTTAAAAGAAGCAAAAAATCAAAGAAAAAAATAAAAATTGAGAGGAGAAAATGAAAAAACTAAAAGGAAAAAGGTTGAGGAAAAAAGACACAACAAAAAAAAGTGTGAGAAAAAAATTTTAAAAAAGGAAAAAAATGATAAAAGAACAAAGAAAAATAAAAAAAGAGAAAAAATTAGAAGTTGAGGGGAGAAAAGAAAAAAAATCTAAAGGTTGAGAAAAACTTAAAAAAAAAAAATCAAAGTAAAATTAAAGAAAGAGGAAAAATTTAAAGTTGAAAGATAAATAAGCATGGAGAGTTGTTTAAAGTTATTTGATATATAGAGGGACAAATAAATAAATTCCTATACATAAAAAAAGAAGGTATACTAGTTTTGTTAGATTTTTCTTATGGAGATCAAAAAATAAAGACACCCACTATAGAGACCATTTATGTAGTTTACCCCTTTAAATGAATATGAATTACTTGATCTCCTTATATAATTGTAGACAATTCTCCCTATATAAATTAACTCTTAAAATTATGTTACGTACAAGATTTATTTCTTTATCATTTTTCTCCAACTCTGCCAAGTCAAAGCGAACCCTAAACTAGCTTGTTGGAAGTCTGAGCAAAATGTAACTTCCAAATAACTACTAATAAAGTCTTTGTATTTAATAATCTGAAGGGTGAGTAGCAAAATAATACTAAAATATATAAAAGCTAAAAATCCACTAATAAGTCATGAGCCTCTAATTGTTACCTCATCATCCACAGGACGAGTTTCTTACATATGACTATTGATTCCACTTTATCATTATCTCCTCCTCACTCAGGAACGAATTTAACTTGACCAAAATTCATGTGACACTGCTTCATTAAATTGATTTAACTAGATATATCTATAAAAGTAATAACAAAAATAAAATAAAAGGTAGAAATACTAAAAATACTGATTGCAAATAGCTTTTGTCTGAGAGGTCATGAATTCGAACTTGTAGCCTCAATTATTTTTTAAAAAATTACCTAAATGAACTACTTAAGTTTCTAAACTACTAAAAATTCCCCCACTTCTAAAATATTACTTAAATCTCAACATTTACAATTTTTTGGTAAAGTTGAGATACAAGTTTACACCTTCTTTTCTGAAGTCGTTACTTTACCAAAAACTAACGCATTTTCTCCTCTTTGTATGCCTTAATTCCAGCAGCAGTCTCTATCCAATTTCTCTCTAATTCAAATCTTTGAATTAAGGTAAATTTCCCCCCTAAAATCAACTTCAATTTCTTCTATTCCTATTTTACGCTTTTTTTTCCAAAGAAAAAATTTTACGCTTGGATTTACAAAGTGATTTTTCAGTGTTTTGGTTGCGAAATTTCTTTGATTATCGTTTTTTTAGGCTACATTATTTTAAATTAACATTATGAATAGAGATTCGGGACCATCTTTTAGTCTTGAATTTTCTCAATTAGAAACTATCAAAAAATATGAAGACGTTGTAAAATTCATTCCTGGTAGTTTTGACTACGAATCTATTGGTTTTGATGAAAATAGATCCAAGCATAGAAACGATCCACACACTATGAAGAAATTGCGGCAAAAGCATGTTAAGAAGGATAAGAAAAAATAATTTCATGGTTCTAAGAAAAAAGGAACCAACAATTCTACTAGTAAAACTCCCGCCAAGAGAAGAAGAGTTGTTGAAGTTATTTCCAGAGACGAGCTTCCTAAGGTATTTGCTTGTTCAGATTTGTTGAATATTAGGTCGAGATACATTTTTTCACTTGCATGATATGTTTTAAAATTTATTGTCTATCTGGTTTATTGTTTACGATTTTATATGTATCTAGTGTTTTTTTATGTGTTATTGAAATTAACATAACAAAAGACACAAGTTTATTAGTCTATTGATACATATTGTGTTAACTTGTATTTGTGAGTTAATGTTAATGCATTGATATGTATCTAGTGTTATTTTGATTTTATTGAAAGACTTATTACAAAAGATACTTTGTTATTTCTTTTAGATACATATTTTACTATCTTGTATCTATGGTTAGATGAGTATGCATTTTAATGTATCTAATGTTTTATTAATTTTATTGAAATAAGAAAATGAGAGATACATGTTTTTAAGCTTGAAGATACCTTTTATATTATCTTGTATCTATTGTATGATGTTCTTACAGTACTGTCTTATTGTAGATTTGTATATATTGCTATGCCATTTATACACTGTATTACTACATTTGGGAAAAAATTGCATTTAGTTTACTGTACTTTGATTTCCTTGCTAAAAAATGTCTTTGTAATGGTCTAACTACCTAAGCACAGATTTCAAAGAAATACAGTCCTAAGCTACACTGTTCGCATTTATATATCAACCTTTTGTTACCCAAATATCTTTGTTTGGCAGTTTAGTGGAGTTTCAGTTACAGAGCTCTGCCAACATCGATTTTTACTATGTAATTAAAATGCCACACAACATCTGTTTGGAGTAGCTTCTAGACTAGATTCCCTAGTCCCAAGAGAAGGTCAAATTCTTGCACAGGTTAAGCAGATTGTTAAGAATGGATAGGGGTCCCTGGCTTTGGTAGGAAAACAGATGACCGATTTAAGCATGCAATTACAGCTGGTAAGAGGGTTAGAACTGAGACCAATATCTCCAGCGGATCAGTATAAGTTAGTTCAGCAGCAGTGGAGCTTGCTCTGCTGAAACTTCCAGAGTATTCTTCTTGTACGGCCCGCATATTAGTTGTTGGAGCTCGCAAGATGGGAAGGTCAATTATTTTCACCGAAGTTCAATCACAAATGATCATTATTTCAGATCTGTATTTTCTGGCAGTTTGCTATTTTAACCATATCAAATTACTTAGGACATGATGAAATTCTTTTTTAGGCTATACGTAGCCAACATTACACTTGAAATTCCCTCAGATTGCAGAAAAATCTATCATAGTTACAGTTGTATTTGTAATATTTATTTGTTTCAGAAGAGTATATAGACATTTGTTCAATCCAGAGGAGTATTCATATATTAAGTTCATTAGTATCTCTACTTCTTTCTGCCTGTTACTTTCTTTTGTTTCTACTTTCTTCCCTTTTTCAGTTGTCTCGTCCTTTTATTTTTTTTAACTAGAAAAGGTATTAGAAATATAAAGCATAATAATTCTCTGATTATGATGACAAAACCATGAGTTACTAGTGGTGAAGATCTCAATCTTGCTAATATAAGTAGGCAATTAGCTCAGAAGTTCAAAATGTTTTACATCACTAATATTGTTTGATTTTTTCCATTCTAGCATAATTTACAATCCTGGGTAAGGTATGCTTACAATCTACCTACTATATTTTGGCATGTTTTCAAATTGTTGAAAATTTCATTGATAAATGCAAACAAAAAAAATATTTCTCTTACAATTTTGTGCTAATATCCAAATCATTGTTGTTCATAAAGTACTAAACTAGATCTTCTATAGTTCAAAGTAACATTTCACTAGCTTATTATAAAACTAGTTGAAACTCATATCAAAAGATTTTTTCACTTTATTAAACAAAAGTAGCGAGTTTTCTAGAATACATAAACTAAAAGTCAATAAAGGAAAACTGAAATACATCCTATTCATTATCATCAAGTGAAAATTCCATCAAATTTTTAGATCAGGAAAAAAAAGGAGGAGGAATAAACTCAGTAATATTTTCAACTAAGTACTCATCAATCAATTCTTTAACAAACCTAGAAGACAATGGATGAAAATAAGCAGCGCATTCTACAATAAAATTTTTAATCAAAACCCATTTTTCCTCTTCACTAAATTTCTTCCATTTCTTTTTCATTTCATTTGATTTCAAGCCATTGTAATTGCAGAACTCCATGAATAAAAGCTCTTTGATTTTCTTCAACGCTTTGGCTTTTTGTAACATATGGATGTTCATTTTTCCGACCTCAGTCCCCCGCCAACATGATGCTTTAAACATCTAAACACGATCCTTCGAACGGCATCCTAGGACATAGTTGAATCAATAAAACAAAACTACAACTTATTTTTCTTCACGTACTGACAAAAATAGATTACTTGATACATGAACTACACAAACTTGAACAACATGTACCTAAAATAAAACTATTATGTTTATTGCGTATGTTGTAATAGATAAAAATAAAACATAACGAGATACATAATTAAACATAACTTTATAAACTCAAATACAAGATGATCAAAATGTTTCATTAGCGTAAAAAATATATCTCGACCTTATTAACATAAGGACAAAAATTTTTTGTAAAATAATAATCAACCAAACTTTAGATATAAAATCGAATTAACGTACGGATAATTAACAACAACTGCTACATAAAAAATAAAACATACCTTTTCTTGTCCGATATTTTGGCATAGAAATTGAAGGAATGCTCAATTGCAAATTATGACATAACCGAAATCAGAGTACACTAGTTCTTGTAGATTTGCCCAACCTTAACATCACTATGTTTGCAATCAGTAATGATCTTGTTCCCTTTACTATCAAACAAAGGCAAAGGAGCAGAAGAATTAGATTTATAACTAATTATTTCCGCAACTTTTTCTGATGGACTTTTCAAACACATTACTGCACCAACTTTCTCATCAAACAACATTTCACTGGCAAACTTATCTAATGTAGTGATGATTAGTGAATACTTTCCAAAACCACACTCAATTTTCTTAATTTCGACATACAACTTCACACTTATTTTGTTACGAATCAACAACAGACAAGCATTTCCTTCAACAATATAACAGCCTCAATTTTTTTTCAGATTTCATCGATTTTCAGTTCTTCGACAATTGTCGAATCAATTTTTCGTAAGTTACATGTTCACTGATTACGATTCCATTTCTCTTATATAGCCCACAGAGTTGATCTCGTTAACCCAAACACCGGAATGACATAACAACACAAAAATATTTATTTCAAATACACAAATAAAATTAACAAATCAAAAAAAATTATTGTATGAATTTTTTGAACAAGCTCTATGAAGTTTTTGCAATTTCAAAACAGATTATGGAAAGGTTTTTGCTTAGAATGGTGGAATAACAAATTAATTACCATAAATTATGGGATTTTTTTTTATCTTAATTAGTTAGCTTAATTGTTGTTTTAACGCAAAATTATCTGTTACCTCCCTTAAAACGTGCTAGTTTATTTAATTAAAATATGTATTCGTAGTATGTATCTAAGTAAACATGTATCATCAAAGGTTAAAAGTTCAGATTTTATGAGATTTTGAAAATAGTTGAGATTTTTAGTAAATACTATAAACATGTCGTTATATATATATATGTAATTTTTACATTATTTTCCTCCTACACTTTAATTTAAAATTCTCAAAGGACCTGATAGTTTAACCTAATATTTTGAACCGATATAGGCCCTATTTGTTAAAAGGTTTTTTTTAGTGAAAACTGAAGCAGGTGTTAAGATGATGATACCGCTTACAAAGTCAATGTTCTCATTTTAAGTTTAAATATCACCTCTAATCTTTCACTACTTCAAACAAGTATTGTTGTTACTTTAAATATTGAGGCTTAATGTCTCTAATTATATCTATTGGACGCCAATCACTTATCAATTTTGATAGGAGGAGTGGAGCACTTACTTGAAGCTCCAAAAGCTCGAACTAGAAAGTAGCTAGAGAAGAGAATTTTGTTAGTATGTCCTATAGCTTCATAAGTGTTAAATGTGATGCATTACATACTCACATTTATGAATCTATAATACTAAGTTTTAAGACTTTTGGGACTCTTAAATCTTGATGTAGTGCTACTAACTTATCATGCTCCAAAAGTAAGACATGACATAATTTTCACATAATTAGCTACGAGAAATGAGTTATAGATTTGTACGTGGCAGGAAGAATAATGTGAGCTAGAGTGGTGTCATGTGCTAAGACTAACAATATAAATTTTTATGATCAACAAAGGAGTAGCAAAACATAACGAATAGATGCATTAACCAGATTCTTTATAGATCTTAACCAATAATTAGTAGTGTACATAATAAGACAATATAAGAAATCAATTTCTATCTAGGTCTACAATAACGAGCTGTTATCAAGAAGTTCATCATATGTAGTAAAGGAACGAGGTCCTTCATAGTGAACTAGAAGTGACTGTTTATCATGACAAGACATATTTTGTAAGAACTTAATTTTGTGAAATTTTTTATATGTTTGGATCATTTTACCCATCATCAATGCTATGTGTTATTTCTGAGATATAGAAATGGTTGACACAATTTTTTATGCGATACGGAGCGATTTGTGTGAATTTATTGTTCTTAGAGGTTTAAAGGGTTCACAGTTGATTTTGATCAATATTTCTTATTCTGTGCGTCGAATGACAAAACAGACTACACAACAAATTTAAAATATCGATTTTGAATTAGTAGCGTGGTTGACTAAATTTTATGACTTTTAGATCCCATTTTGATCCTTGATTCAAAAATTATTAAATTAAATTTCGAGAGATCAATTTTATAAAAACAACATTTTTTATTCCAAACGGATATCGAGGGGTGAATCGGCAACTTTGCAACTTAGCAAAGTTGCTGATCCAATTGATATTAGGTGCAACCGCTGTAGAGGCCAAATGAGCATTAAAACGATATACGCATTAGCGGTATCTACTTTAGAGGCCTAGGCAATACTTTAGCAGACCTTTCCAATTAGGGCACCCATTGTAAAAATAGACTGAGACCGCTTTAGCAGTGGGGCACTGCTTAGGAGGCCTAGGCAATACTTTAACGGTACATGCTTTAGCGGTATCTGCTTTAGCGGCCTAGGCAATACTTTAGCGGACCTTTTCAGTCAGGGTACACACTGCTAAAATAGACTGTGACCACTTTACCGATGGAGAACCGCTTAGGCGGTCCAACGCGATTGGGTTGGACCGTAACAACGACCATTTAGTGCTTAAGCAATTATAGTTTTAGCGACCAAAACTTGATTGTTTTAAAAACTCATTCTCTCGATTTTTCTTTCATTTTTGAGACTTTGAACTTCGGGTTAAGAGGGCTTTGGATGATTTATTCTATTTTCGAGATTGAATAATCTCTAACTCACTATCTCAATTATTTTACTTTGATTATCATCGTCTAAAGCCCATTAAATTGTGATTTCAAAAATGGAATTTGGAGATTTTGGCTCAGAAGGGCTAAAATGATTTTTTTCGATTTAAACTCCATTTTAAATTTATTTTCACTTAGGTTTCCTCCTATGACTTTCTTTAAACATGGGTAAGGATTTTATAAATAAAAATTCTAGTTTTACCTTTTTCTTTCGAAAATCTATTTCGGGGGTCCTTTTTGACACCAATTTAAAAATAACTAATATGAGTATCGTTGGCTTTCTTTTAATGCATAGATTCTATATTTGTATGTTTTAATTGATTTAGAGGTTGTTCGATAGAGGAAAGCCCCATGTTGAAGGGCTTTAGGCTTTAATTTTGTCTTCGCGAGATAGGTTATGGCTTAATTTTTTTCTCAGACTGGGTTGGGTAGTTAATATTTATATAAAAGCATGCCATGAGTATGGATAATAATCATGAAAATAATGTTATTACTATTGTGTCTCTGTGTGGGGGCCTATGTTTGTTAGTATTAGTGATTTGAGATGATAATTGTTATGCGTGGCCAGGTGGGGTATTTATTTGGTATTATTGGCCTTATATATGCATTGGTTGCTTCCTTCATGATAGAAATAGCCAAGTTGAGGTTAATGTATTATTAATGATGCATTGCATGCATATTTATTCCAATAGTACATTGCTTATATTGAATCATGAGTGGTTTACATATTGAGTGGATTTTGAGATCACATGCATGTATAGTGAATGGATTTGAGATCTTCATACTGGTTATCTCTTTATATCATATATATATTCATGAGATATTGATACCATTGTGGAAACATTGATTTTAACATATTTGAGATACTTTTACAAAATTCTCTATCGTAGACCATGAGTCAAAGAGAAAATATGGATATTGAGATTAGAATTGAGTATTGAGAAAGTATATGAATTGTGAATCCCCCATGAGTCCTGCCTGAAAGCGTTGGGGCTCAGTAGGTGTATACGGAGGTTATACGATAACCTCAACATATCATATCGTGATCATCATCATCATTGCATTTTACATATTATGCATCTTCTGTGTTGTGATTCTGTGGTTATTCATTACATATATGATTCATTTTCCTTTACATAGTTGTTTAATTATTTATGTGTTATATTTAGAATTACTAGGGGAGACGGTATGAGCTATCGTTTGGGACATTTCTGATTGCAAGTGATGTGCTCATAGTATGCATTTATGTGTCTTATTTTTTACTTTGCTCAGTCAACCTATGATACCTATTGAGTATAAGTGGATCATACTCATCCCTACTATGCTCTTTTAATGCAGATCCAGGTACGAGTGTGTCGTGCGACAACTGCGATCATGCAGTGATCTTTGACACTTTGAGGTATTGACAACTATATACCTTTAGAGTCTATCTTAGAACTTCTCCTATTCAATTTATGTCCTATTTTGTATTCAGAGACAAACTTGTAGTTTTCCAAATTTTCAGTTGTACTTTCAGATTTTGAGTTGTATTTAGATTGTTCTTACACCGTGACATCAGATTTTGAGGTGATTTATGATATTTTTATTTTCAAACTTCTGCTATTATTGTATATCTATAGTCTGACTTTGCTTTAGAAGTCTCACCGTAAAAATTGTGTTGTGTTTTCTTTTTACTTATCAATTTGGGTGATTGGCCTACTTATCAAGTCTTAGCCATGATAAGTGTCATAATGACCTTTAGTTTTTGGATCATGATAGATTTTAAGAGTGAAAAAAAATCTTTAAAGAATTAAGACTGCAACCATTTAAGTGAAACAAGGAGACAAAGAACTATGAAAATATTATCATATTTAATTTATCAATAAGGAACCTTTAGAAAATACGAGAAAACGATGGTCAAATACGTGAAAAAAATCAAATCAAATAAGGATTAGAATATTGAATTTTTAATCTAACTCGAGTTGACTTGAGAAGACAACAAAATGGTCACCTACTTCTAAATAAAGCATCTCACTAATGCTATTGGAGATGGGAGAAGTGGTCATGATGGACACCCATTCTAATACTATGATTGGAGAACCATCTAACCCAACCCATGCCAACTATGTCAATCATTCACAAGTTACTTTTGTCAAATTCTTATCATGAAGTCACCAAATACAAGTAATGATTTTCAAAATAAAATTCAAAGCTTAATTAGATATCATCACTAAAGAATAGAGTGAAAAAATTTTGTATTTATTACAAATTCAAGACCTGAAGTCACCATAAGAGAATATTTAATAATGTTTAAAAAATAAAGTCTGACAGATCATTCAAAGTACAAAAATAGGGAAAATGTCTTACTACCCTAAAAAAGGAACATAAAAGAAAATAAGAAAACTCTATGGTTGCCTAGTAATGGTGTTGCCAGAGTCGAACTCTCATCTTATACGTTGGAATACTCTCTGCACTTAGCAAAAATAAAAGCACATGTAATATCAGTACATCAATTAAGTACTGATGGACATCAATGACTGACTTAACTCAACACTATACAAATAGACAAATCAAACATAAACAACAACAGTTAAAACATAACACACAATTTGAGACAACCAACTACATATATGACATGTCACATCAGTAAGAATACAAGTACAAGATTACACCTTCAACACTTAGTCAAATTCGTCAACAAGACTCATAACCACAAATAAGCATAGATGTACATTTAAATACATAAGATGAATGTATGTACGCAAGATATACATATCATCTCTTTTTCTTCTAAATATCATCATCATTAATTATTTCATCATCATTAACTCATCTCCACAATATCATAATATTCACCATCAACATACACGAAAATGTAAATGTTGTCAATAATAATGTCTGAAGGCATTTACAGACACTTAATTTACATATAAGCACAGAGTCAAATAAGTCTTTTTGCTACAAATAAGTCGTAATTTGCCTTGATTCCTTGTTCTAAACATTTTAAGGTGACAACCTTGCATTTTATCTCTCTTTCAATATGTTTTTGATCTATAGACAACAATTTTACACACTTATTTTAATAATCTCATCTTTTTCAACCATTAGAAACCTATAGTTACCGATTTAAACTATGAATTTGTCCTAACTTATCATGTTAAAATTCTCTACCCTTTAAACATCATGAATTCTACATATTCAAGCATGAACGATAAATATTATACTCAATCGAGTATTTTCTAACGCCATAGGATCATTACCAACTAATTTTAATTCAATTCCCTTAAATTTTCTTTCAATTCATAAACTAAGGCTAAATCTCAAATTCTACCATGAATAAATTCCTAGCAATTTTCAAGAACTTAATGGAGTATCTCAAGTTTAGCATGTAAATAAACCTTATTATCAAAGATAAAAACTCCCAAAGTTGATAGATTATCGTCTCTCTCAACGCCTTAAACATTTATCAGAGAAAAGTAAGAAAGAAAATGATTTCTTGATTTTTAAAACTAAAATCGCATCTTTTACCGCTGCAGTGGCACCTTTACCACTACAGTGGTGAATCTGCCGCTGTAGTAACCTGCAGGTTAATTGAGGTCATTGCTGCGACTGCACTTTTACCATTGTAGTGGCACCTCTGCGGTGGTTCCGAGGTAGTAACTCAGGTCCTCATCTCAATTCATATTATTTTACAACACATCTCTTAAAATTCTATATCACAAACTAATTCTTTCATTGTAATTTCTATAATTAAAGTTCCATACGAATAAAAAACTATTACGACTTGTCAAACTCGTCCTCTAACACAAAAATAAATCAAACAAATCTACTAATGATCAAATTAATATCAGATTTTTCTAGACCATCACACCCTCAAAATTCATCTAAGTATAGTCACTTGACGCGAAATAACCGCAAAATAACTGTGTTGCGGTGGATAGTTAAATGGCAATTGACATTCTCCAGTAGGCCTACGCGATCATACCGTGTTGCGGAGGGGGTTATAATCGGGTATAAACTGTTCAACTAAACCTAACCCAACCCGACCCTCTATAAATACCCCCTCAAGCGCCTAAACCCTTTTATTTTTCCCCTCAAGCGTCGCCCTTTCACCCTTTCCTCCTATTAATCTTTTAAGATTTTCCCCAGCTTTCATCCTTCTTTCAACCTTTGAGGTATGTGCTTTAAGATTTAAATTTATTATTATTTTTTTTTTTGGGGTCTTGTGATGTTGGCTAGCATTTTGGGGCATGATCTAGTTTTTTCCCTACCATAGTAGTTTTGAATTTAGCATTGCCTGTGATATATTGTCTTGTAATCTTTGTGTCGTCTTAATTTAGTCTTCATAATTCTAAGTTGTTAAGATGATAATCTAATGATTATATCCAGTTGGTATTTGGGGAAATTATTTTTCAAATGTTAGTTGCGAGGTGAGGGAATGTAAGGGCATTGTAGCTAGATGCGTGAAGCAAGAAGGTTTAGGAAGTTGGGGTTAAATTCATTCTGAATGAAATTGTGTTGTTTATTCTTCTACTTTCTACTATGCATATACCCTTCCTGTCTGATGTTAGTTGATTTAGTCGAATTCTACAAAAATACTCTTTTGATGTGTGATGCTATAGCAACATGATCTCTTTCATAGTCTCTCATTGAGTAATTAGATGGGAATAGATGAGACGATGTTGTATGCTGAGAAAATGACTATGGTTTTGAAGTCACGAAGAGCAATATGGTGTCATTGAATGTGATAATAAGGTCAACAAGGGGAAGTCTGAGTACCTTGTATTTTGAGACAGGTATTTTAGCTAACAACTAAGTGTGGGGTGGAAAGTCACCAGTAATGCACACTCAGTTTAGCTAGTCCAAAGTTTAACATACTTAAATATTTGTTGCATTTTTTGTGTTACACGAATTATGGAACCACAACCAGTTAAAGGTAAGACGAAGGTAGGTCCTTCTGCACCTGCGAGAAAAAAAAGTAGACCATCTGAAAGTCAACTGACATGGGTACCTAGGGCCCCACCATTTCAGCGGGGGCAGGTACGTAAATTTTGGATTCAAAGCAGTCCACAAGGATGGGAAGAAGTGGTATTCCAAGCATACGAATGCCAAGTATATTCCGGAGGTATATATTGACCGTGCCAGTCTCATGAGAGAATGTCCGTCCATGGTACAAAGAATTGAGGCAATCAATATGAATTTCGTCTTCCATCAACCGACTAAGTGAAATTTACACTTAGTCAGAGAGTTTTACGCCAATTGGTACCCGAGTCATCTTGATCAATTGTTGAAGGTTCACAACAAAGTAATTTATTTCATTGCTACTGATATTAATGACTTATTGGGTATACCAGAAGCAAACCTAAATTTTTTGAGGCAGATTATAGTTTCTCCTCCGTATGTGTATATCAGGCATCTGTTATGTGGTCAGCGATACTCAGCTCGTTAGACTAGGCATCATGTTATAGGTTTGCACTCTTTCTTCTCTTATGCTCAGATGAACAAGAAAGCAAGGATGTGGGGTCGTATTATTTATTTATGCTTGATTCAAGGCAAACATATGACGGAGGTTACTCGGGACATGGTGTGTTTGATCTATGCCCTGATGTGTCCTGATGTGGAGATAAATATGGGTAATGTGATTTTTTCTGCGATGAAGAAGGCATGTACATAGGCTAGGTGCAGTTTTGGGTTTGGAGGTTTGGTTAATAGATTTTTGCGAAGGCACAGGGTGGATGAAAATGAGCTGGATTATAAGCCAGAGGTTATTACTCGGCCTGTGGATATAACTACTGCTAGGTGCATATCTGGGGAAACTGGCCTAATTTTGACCATGGTGGAGCGACAAATGAGGACTGATGAGGTACTAGGCAGGCTGTATGGCCTTATAATGATACTGTCGACGACGGGAGGCAGACCAGCTACACCAGAGGAGCTCCATATTGTAGAGCTTGATTATCCACGCGAGCACCATGCTAGGACTATGTTGAGGATTGGCCCAGATTTTGTTGAGCCGGTTGATGATGATATACCAACTGATAAAGAGCACAGGTACAGGGATTCAAAAATGAAGTCGAATGAAGAGGACCAGTCTGATGATGATGGAGCTGATGATGATGGTGATGATGTGGACGGGACTCCTGAGGATATGACTGCCATAGTCTCATTTGAGTGACCAGGGAATATACTGCCACCCTACCATAGGTTTATTTGGAAGCACTAGGACAGTGCTTTATTTAAGTGTGGGGTGGTGGTTCGTATTTTGCTATTTTATCTTCTTTCTTTTAATTATGGCTGAATAATTTTATTTTTTATTTTGAGATTGTTGGGTATTACAAAGTGAAAATAAGAAGATGACCGCATTTGAGGAGAGCAATTAGGTTTGCAAAATAATGTATGTAAGTGGGGACCTTCTTAGGTAAGAAAAGGGTGAAAATTACACAAGGATATCTGATTTTGAAGAATAGCGTGATACAGAACTGGGTAAATTGACAATTATCAAATTCCAGTAAGGATCCGTGATTTCTATCACGACGTTGAGAAGTGTGATTTGACAATTGTCAAATTTCAGTGAACTGGTGCGATATCAGCGCGTCGCGTCATGTGAACTATTTAATCTGAGGGGCCATGTATTCTGCGATCTTGCAATTTGACCCAACTGCAACTCCAGATTTCTTGTGAGCAATTGTTGACTCTTCAACTCAACTACAAACTATGTTTGTTGAGTCTTTATGTCTGCCATAAATTGTGCTTGTTGAGCCATGAATTGCTTAATCAACTCCTCCACATTGCTATTTTGAGCAGTCGCCTGATTATTTTGAGCCGATTGTGGATTTAATTTCACTGGTCCCTTATACTGATTTGTATTTTGTGCCTTCTTTTCATCTCATGAGAAATTAGGGTGGTTCCTCTAGTTTGGATTATACGCACTGCCAAAATTCTGTTGATCCTGATGATTTGCATTCCCCACATAGTTGATTAAATCTGGATTCATAGAACATGCATCTGCCTTATGCTCACCACTTCTGCAAACTTCACACCACGAATATACCAGTTGAACTGCATTTGTTGTGGCTGCTGGTTGTGTTGCACCCAACTTTAAATTGTTGAGCTGAGTAGTTAGATTATTCTGCATTATTATAATCTGTGCCTGTAATGCAGTGAATTAATCAACCTCCAATACCCCTGCAACCTTCTTGGGAGCACTCCTTGAGTCTGCATGTCAATCAGGATTTTCTTGTGCGATTCGATTTAACAATGTATACAATTCTTCATACGTTTTCTCCAAGACATCATTCGATTGATGGTGATGAGGATAATTTTTTAGTATGCCTTTAAATCTCTCCCAAGCTTGGTAGAGATTTTCTCCATCTTTCTGTCTGAAACTCAATATCTCACTCTTCAATCGTGCAGTCTTCTGGGATGGAAAGAATCGAATGAGGAACTTCCGAGCACAATCTTCCCATAAAGTGATGGAGTACGACGGTTCAGCATATAACCACCTCTTTGCTTCCCCCATTAGAGAAAAAGGGAAGAGTGTCAATCTGACATAATCAACATTCATATCTTCAGGAATGTATGTACCTCTTATTTCCAGGAAGGTCTGCAAGTGCTGCTGCGGATTCTCGTGTGAAAGTTCGTGAAATTTCCCCGCAGATTTCAATAATTGCACCATATTTTTTTTTAATTTCCACCGACCTCCTGGTTCAGGCTTCCTAATGTTGTTAGTCACATGGTTTGTAAGTAGGATTGCCACCTCACAAACAAGTCTTGCGGCTGGCTGAACAGGAACAACTGGAATAACAGGAGCTGGAACATTTTCAATATTTGGATCAGCAATAATTGGATCTCGTATTTCATCCATCTATCCCGGTTGAATGTAATATTGAGCTCTTCGTCTCTGATGAAAATCACTTTCGGTTCTGTAAAGGGCTCTACTAACTCTTTATCCCTAGTCAATCCAATGTTCAGCTAAACCTGTAAAAATTCAGCCGCTAAGATCAAGTTGTTAACACTTAAACTTATTATCAAAAATCAAAAATTAAGCAATTTACTAATTCTATTAGTTCCCCGGCAACGATGCCAAAAACTTATTGTGTCTCTACGCACACGCAAGTGTACGTGATCGTACAAGTAGTATAGAGACTTAGACAGTCAGATATCATTCCCACGAGGATCAATAAATTAAAAATTTATTCAATCTTTAGTTTAAGACAATTGGGTATTAAGTGCTTGGAAGTAACAAGATGATTTTAATTTTATAAATAAAATGTAAATTATTAAACAAGAAATAATTAGTGACGACTAGAGCAAAGCAAGCAACGGTTGTAATCAATAATGAGGATGATTCCAAGGTTGAGATATTTCGAACAATCATACAATTCTCTATTCTTATCACAGTCTAATTGATTATCGGGTTGATGATTCGCAAGGTTTATGCAACGATCTTGGTCTCCCGACCTCAAATCTTTTATCTATTGAACGTTGTATCTACAACTC
The DNA here is from genome assembly GCF_002878395.1 of Capsicum annuum. Classification (NCBI taxonomy): domain Eukaryota; kingdom Viridiplantae; phylum Streptophyta; class Magnoliopsida; order Solanales; family Solanaceae; genus Capsicum; species Capsicum annuum. The sequence continues at coordinate 37,036,347 of NC_061122.1, read as the reverse complement.
CCGCAGAGATACAACAATTCTTCTAGATTCCTAAAGTTGTCTTCTTACAAGTGAACCAAGTAAGACTTCTAGGTATATCCCTATCCTAGATGCTAATTCAAATCTCTTATTTCATAGAAGAATAAGAAACTTGCTCCCTAATTTCTTCGTTCTATCCTATGATTTTCCTCCTGGATGCAAAAAATATAAATTTATTCTAATGGTGGCCAATCATTAAAATAGTAAGCTCAAGAAATTAAGAACAACCCAGATGATAATCTAAAAGGAAACTATGAATAAAAATATAAAAGAGTAATCATGTTTTTAGCCTCAACCCCAGAAATAGGATGTTTAGCTACTCATGTTTGAATTCATCATCCAAAATAAGTAATTAATCATACCCAAAACAAGTCTTAAAGTAAAGAAATTGAAAAGAATGTCTAAGAACCCTAAAAGAGAGAACTTTCCGCTTTTCCGCCGCTCTTATGCTTGCAAAAAGTTTCTAAAATTATCTTGGATTTTTCCCTTTATAGCTGAGATAAAACACTTAAAATCTTTCCAATTTTGCCACACGGCGCGTCGCGCCATGCCTTCAATTGCTATTTTTTATTAAAATCTGGGAAATCGCGGAGCTCAAGTATTCCTTGAAATTTGTAAAATGTACCCTCACCGCGACGCGTCACTATCACGGCGAGCCACTGGATTTGGACAATTGTGAAATATCCATCCTCCGCGACGCGCTAAACTTCCAGGTTGTACAATTTGATAAGTTGGACTGCTCTGTGATGCAGTGATTTCGCGGACCTGTACTAGAAAGTGCCAAGTGAGAATTTATGCCTCTCCGCGACGCATTGATTTCATGAACCTTCACTGGAATTTGACCATTGCTATTTTGTTGATCAGCGCGACGCAGAGTGTCATCAAATGAGGATTTCTACTTTCCAGCTTCCCTTTTTTAGCTTTATTTAACTCTTTTGTATTCCTTCAATCTTTCCATAACATTATTGTATCCAAATGCACATAATTTTTCATAATTTTTAGCCTAAAAGTACTAATCATATCCATTAGGCACAAAACGGAATAAAAGCTAAATTATACTTAAGAATTCATACAAAAGTTCTTGAACTAAGTCTAAATCTGAGTGCATATTGGTGCTTTGAGAATATAAATTTGCTCAAGATCATGTAAGCCAATACTGATTTTTTTAAAAATTGTCTAAGGAAAGACTAAGCAAAAGTTCTACTCTATATTTCAACATAACAACGATTTGGGTCGGCATCAATGTAGTGTTGTTTTGAGTTGTAAAAAATCCAACATTTGGATAGAGTTGTTGAGGCAAAGCCTAAACTACAATCGAAGCATATTATAGACAAGACGAGTTTCTATAGTGGTTAGCTCCTTAGGTGCTATAGTGATTGGCTCCTTAAAACATTGTAGACTCAGATTTAGTAGTTATTTGTATATGTGTGAGAGATAGACCATGATTTATTTACTCTTAGGATGTGTGTTTTCACGCAAAATCCTTATATTGATGGCTTTAAAATCCACACTTACTTTTTTGTTTAAATTTTAATTTAATATTGTAAGAATTATTATATTAAGTTATTTTCATTATAAGGGGTCTCGATATTTAACTTCGTGGTTCCTGCAAAGCTCATATTTAACTAGAACTCAAATATTGTGTTATTTTATGAAAAATAATAAAATATTTTGAGGGACCGATTGTGGACTTAGGAAAAAAAGTCCCTATATATAAAGGTTCTTATAACCTAGAAAAGACATCCGTTTTTTCATATAATACTTGTCCATCCAAGTACTAGAAGTTCGATTATGACTTTGTGATTCTTATAGATGACCACAAAAAGTGGAATCGAATTTGCTTCAAGACATCTGCTCATGCTTCAAAAGGTATTCTTTTAGTTATACTTTTAGCACATATTATATGATTCACGTATTTGTGTTTGTTGTCTATTATTTATATAGACAATAAAAATTATTAAACGCTTTCATTGTGTGATATTTTCTAACAACTTGTACATGTCAATTTCAGGTGTATTCTTATGGTAAAAAATCTTTCCTTTGCAAAATGAAACTCCAAATATACGGTGAATCAACCTTTGTTCGATAAATTGACTGTTATTACTACTCTTTTCCTATTATATGTTATATCCTATTCGATTATGTTTTTCTTTTTGCTAATTGATTTGATATGTGTTGCTTGAGTCAAAAGTCTTTCAAACTAACTATTTACCTCTACGAGGTAGCAGTAATATCTGCGTACACTCTATCTTCTCAAATTTCATTTGTGTATAGGTTTGGAGCTATGTAGCATTAAGGGGGTCCAAACCCCCTTTCGACAGTTAATTACATTGTTTATATATAATTTTATATATATCTTTTATATAATAGATGTTGAACTTCTTAGGTTTCTAAGTATGTTAACTTCTTCATATTTTAAATCTCCTTAATAAAAAACCTTAATTATGTTACTGTTATGAATTATATTGAGTAAATTATTATTGGTAAGATGCTTCCGCCCATTGATGTAATAACTTTGACAAGAATTAACATTCACCACAAATTTATTGGTCCTACTATAATTCATCCTATTAAACATCCTAAGTTCATTTTTTATAACATGAGGGAGTTACAGAATGGTAAGCACCCGTCATTCAATTATAAGGTTGTGAGTTCGAGTATCAAGAGAGCAAAAAAATGAGAGCTTCTAGAAAGGAGTTAAAATATCATTTTTTTTAAGTCGATTTTTTATGTCACACTGACAATCACAATCTACATTATGATGTATTGTCTTCTTTACCCCAAGTAAATTAAGTACAAATTTATGAGTCAAAATTATATCACATAATTTGATTTCAAACTTTATCAAGTTTAAGTTAGTGTTTGACCACATATTTTAACATTTTAATTTTAAATGTTTATTTCACTAAGAAAGTTGATTAAATTTTGAAATTTATCTTCAACTATTTGTTTGGTTATAAAAGTTAATTGAAAATTAAAAATTTATCTTCAAATATCTGTTTGGTTAGGAAAGGTGACCAAATTTTAAAACTTACCTTCCAATACTTATTTGACAAAGAAAGTTGATCAAATTTTGAAAATTTATCTTCAAATATTAGTTTGACTATGAAAGTTGATCAAATTTTAAAAATTTATCCTTAAATATTTATTTGACTATGAAAATTGATCAAATTTTAAAATATTGTCTTCAAATATCTGTTTGACTATGAAAGTTGATAAGATTTTAAAATTTTATTTTCAATATCTATTTGACTATGAAAGCTGATCAAATTTTAAAAATTTATTTTAAAATTTCTTATTGACTATGAAAATTGATCAAATTTTAAATATTTATCTGACTATGAAAATTGATTAAATTATGTGAATTTATCTTCAAATGTTGTTTAACTATGAAGTTTGATCATATTTTAAAATTTTATCTTGAAATATTTGTTTGACTATGAAAGCTGACCAGCTTTTGAAAATGTATCTTCAAATATCTGTTTGACTATGAAAGTTGATCAAATTTTGAGTATTTATCTTCAAATATTTATTTGACTATGCAAGTTTATTAAATTTGTGAATTTATCTTCAAATATTTGTTTGACTATGCATTTTTAACCATATTTTAAAAATTTATTCTCAAATATCTGTTTGACAATGAAAGTTGATCAAATTTTAAACTTATCTTCAAATATTTGCTTGACTATGAACTTGATCATATTTTAAAAAAATATTTTTAAATATTTATTTGACTGTGAAAGTTGATTAAATTTTGAATAGTTATCTTCAAATATTCATTTGACTATGAAAGTTGATCAAATTTTAAAAATTTATCTTCAAATATTTGTTTGACTGTGAAATTTGATCATATTTCAAAAAATTATCTTCAAACATTTATTTGAAAAGATCACTTTTTAAAAGTTTTTCTTTGAATATTTGTTTGACTATAAATTTGATCAAAATGTAAAAATTAATTTCAAATATTTATTTAACTATGAAATTTGTTCAAGTTTAAATAATTTACCTTCAAATAATTTTTAATGTATTTTTTAACTATTTAAGTTGTTAAATGTTATAATTTATCATATTTGTAAAGTAATTTTTAAATACATAAATTTATTTTGAAAAATATAAAACTCCTATATATTCAAATTTACTATTAAAATTTTTGTCTTAAAATTTCAATTTGGCCACATAAATTTGTAAGAGTATCCCAGACCCCACTTGATGAAAATACATTGAGTTTGTTGTTGTTGTAAATTCGTAAGAGAATCATAATATTTTATCTTGATTTGTCTTTATTTTTTCTCGTATATTTTAATTTCTTTTTTATATTTTTATTTATCATTCCTAATTAATGTACTTTCTTTTCCCCGTCAAGATAAGGGCCCGTTTGACCATGGAAATTTTTCTCTTTTTTAAAATTTTTTTTTTTTGGAGTTGAAAATTGTGGTGTTTAGCCATAAAAAATCGAAAAATAATTCCGAAAAAAAATTCTGAAAAGGAAAAACAGGTTTTTGTTGTTTTCATAATTTTTGTTACAAGAAAATCAAGGAACACACGAAATTGGCTCAAAATAGTCCAAACACACTCCAAAAAACAGTTCACTAATTCAAAGAATCGAGGACCCTTTTGAAGACCACTCTCAAATTCAAGAATAAAATACAAGAAGGACAATATAACTAGGTGTTTGACACCTTTTGCAGCCAATAACAAATTAAGTTAACAACACAAGATGAAACAACAATGAGAAGAAGAAGAACAACAACAAAACGGCTTCATAATACAAGATACAAAACGGATACAAGATTACAAAAGAAAAAGGATAGATAGATAGACCACATAAAGGTATAATGTTAAGAACCCAAGAATGGTAACTCTTGGACCCTTAATACTACACACAACAATAAACCTATCTCTTACAAAGACACAAGATCGGAATCCACCTCCCAAACATCAATGTTTCCAAGCAAATGCAAACACAAGTGATTCTACACTTGTCTAAGCCCTAATTTTGGTTTTGGGTGCCTCAAGGAAAGATGACTTGTGTTTCTTTGTCTTGTAAGAATTATAACTTCATTCATAAACTAACTAAATAAAACCCTACATTGTTCTTTATATAGCTATTACAATATATAAGTTAAAATGACCAAAAGGACCTTCAAAGAGTGGGCTACCCATCAAGTGTAAGTTATGAGCTGATTTTGGTGTGTTTTGGGCCTCTTCTACACTTCAATTGCACACACCAAGTCTCGGGACCAACACACACTATATTCATGATTATTCTTGTATCAATTTCCAACTCTAATTTCAACTTTTGTTATTATTACATATAACCCCAATCTTTTTAATTTTTACATAAACTCTCCTTATAACATTACTTTTTCAATATTACGTATATAGCAATTTTAAAGAATAAGATAATTATAATGTCAAACTTAATGCTATCCTAATTAATATATATCTCTTTTTCTCTCTCATCATTATTTTTATCCCTTATTTAATTTTCTCCCTTATTTAAGACATTATTTTACTGCTAATTTATATTTACACCCATAAATATATAAAGTATTATATTTATACCCATAAATATATAAAGTATTATATTTATAATAGAAATATACAAAGTATGTTATATATAAAGTTTATACCATGTATATACCATATACACACATATATAAATATACGAAGTATTAAGAAACAAACTAAGCATATTTATAATATAAATATACAAAGCATGTTATATATGAAGTTTATACCTTGTATATATCATATACACATATATAAAAATATAAAGTATAAAGAAACATACTAAACATATTTATATATTTATGGTATATGATATAATATACCATAAATATGCAAAACATGTTTTACATAGAAATAATTTATTCACACACAGTAAAATCTTTCATGTATAAGAAAATTAAAGAAATAAATTAG
>NC_061122.1:37016712-37027404 GCF_002878395.1 Capsicum annuum | reverse complement strand
AAACGGCTACTAAGACTATTGAACCCGTGAGCAAGATCGTTGTACTTTTCTTGATGATTGAAAACGAATAACGAGGACTTATTAAAAGATTAATTTATTTTAAAAGAAAAAGAGAAAAGTAGAAAAAAGAGCAAATTAAGATATAGTGCTAAATTAAAGGGCAAAAAAAATTAATAGTTTGAGTATATTAATTAACCAGAAATACTGAGATTCATTCTCAAAGTAAATATTTCAAGATAATGTATTTTATGATCATTTCATTATACTTTTGTCTTTCAGAATTAATACCTAGTTTTCGAACTAAATATTTCTATAATAATATTATTTAAATGAATATTATATTTTACGTGCCTATTATCGATTCAATATTAAAGTTTATTTTAATACAAAAAATTGATAGTTTGATAAGATAAAAGATAATAACTAATTAAATATACAACTCACAAAATATGATAATTTAAATATATTTTTAATAGTTAACTCGAGAACAAAACCAGTTAAAACCCAGTAAACTGTCCTTTGATAATGTCGTTATACTCACGTTAGTCAATGGTCTGTGGTCAAGTAGTATAGTACAAAAACAATACTCTTATATTAGTACAAATTACATTCATTCACTGCATTTGTAACATTCCCATATTATTATTTACTATTGTAACAACTTCTCTCTCTCTTTGCATTAAAAAACATAGAATAAAATAAAAAAGAAAGCTTCTTATCTTTCCCTTCTTCTTAGTAAAAAAAGAAGAGAAAAATAAACCTAGTAAATAGGATCTGTTTACGCGGTTTAATTCCCTTTTTTTACACAATTACGCGTTTATTTTCTAGTTATTTTTGCACATTATATTTTTTGTTCCAGTTTCTCAATTATTTTCCCTCTGTAACACACAATTGTTGTAACATATATATACAAAAATACAACACATGTTCCTATTACAGACTAAAATTGTGACACCCTTTTAAAGAGATTTTCAAGAAACAAGCCAATAGAACACCATAGATTAGGATTTTGTTGTTGGTATTTTATTTTTCATTCAATATTCAGTATGTTCATTAAAATTTAATTAATTTAAATTTACGTCATATAAAATCTATTTAGGAAAGATGCTTCCAAACACTTTATTGTAACAATTTAATCCACTGTACTACAGCTTAGATAGTCTTTCTTCTTGTTATTATATATACTTGACACACACAAATAGAACTCCCAAGTGTAGTGAGCAAGAAGATAAGGAAAGCAAAGACTACCAAACTTTTCTCTTTTCTCTCTTACATTACATTACAGCTGTTTTCTTTTTTGTTTTTTGTCAAACACCTCATAATTAATTTAGAAAGAAAAAAAAAACTTTCATTTCTCTATCTTCTTTAATTACTATACCAACTCTTGTGGGTCCCATCCTTCACTTTTTCTTTTTTAGAGTGTGTGGGGAGTAATTGCTTATATATAATTTTCTCAAATTTTCTCAAATCTCATTCAAGTTGTTGTTTTGTGATCCCAAACCTTATCAATTACTAGGGGGATGGGGTGTTGAAAAAGGCTTTAGATTGCCCAACCTTCATATTCTCTCACTACTAGGGAGTGGGGTTGGGGGTGGGGTGTTGGAGTTTTGGTTGGTACTTTGATTTGGCCTTTGTTGTTTTTTTTTATGTGTTACACATTTCAATACTTTTCTCTGTACTTGTGTCATTGTGATAGACTGTTTCCACTTTTTCTCCCTTTCTTTTCCCACTTCCAGCCATATTACAGTCAAGCATTAGCTTAGCTTGTCAAGGAAGATAAATTTTTCAATTTTGTCAAACACAGCTAGCATTGCCTAATTTATTGAGTGTAACAATATTGTAATATTGTAATTTGCTTGTGGGGGTTCTCTGTTTTTTTATGTAGTGTGATTTTTTAAATGTTGGGGTTTTTGGTTTGGGTATGTGATAATGGGGGGTTACATAATTTTCCAAGATTTAGTTTTTAGTGCAAAAAGGTGTCACCTTTATTGATTTTGAGCACTAAAGGTTGAATCTTGGAGTGGGGTTTTTGAGAAATTTCAAGATTTATTATTTTTCTGGGTATTGGATTGTAATTTGTTGTGGAAAATGATGATGAATACGGGAGGAAGGCTTATTGCTGGTTCACATAATAGGAATGAGTTTGTGCTTATCAATGCTGATGAAATTGGAAGAGTAAGTTTTTTTTTCTAAAAATCACTCATTTTGATTATATTGTGAGTTTCGTGGATACCCTTTTTGCCCTTTTTCATAAATCTTCCATCTGATTAGGGTTTTTGGGAAAAAGATTTCTGCTTTTTCCTTTGTTTCTGTATAGGGGATTATTGTTTCTGGGAGTATATTTTGCTTTTCTAGTTCTTTTTCCCTTTATCTGATTGGAGGATTTATTTCAACTGTGTTTTGTGATTGTTAGTTTATCTTGATATTCTGACTTTTTTTAAAATTTTGAAAATCTGGTGGGGTTTGGACTATTTATTGATAATTACACCGTTAATATATTTTGTAGGGTTTATCTACTCTGTCTTGTAATTTGTCAGCTTATGTTGGCTAATTGGTTTATGTAAATACCAGATAACCTTTGAAATTATTTTGGATGGATTTCATTGGTCCATTCTTTGTTTTTCTAAATGTTCTTATATTTTTCTTGTCCTTGTGCTTTTTAACTTCTTACTTGTGGATAATTATCCCCCCAAACGTAGAACATTTTCTAATTTTTGTTGAGGCATCTTGCCCTTGGTTTTGTCCCTTTTCCTTCTGTTTCAATAGATCTTGATTTTTTTTTATATGAATAAAATCAACCAAAGTTTTGCACTTATGCTTTGTGATGCCGGATTTCAAGCCGAGGGTCTATAGGAAACAACCTCTCTATCTCTAAAAGGTAGAGGTAAGGTCTACGTAAAAGCTGTTGTTGCTGCTCTGTGATTCTGGAATGTATTGTAATCTATGACGATTATACTTCCTTTCGGGTAATTTGGTGCTGACTGCAGTGAAACTTTTTGTTCTTGGTGATGTTTATGTCGTCCAGATAAAGTCAGTGCACGAATTAAGTGGACAAGTGTGCCAGATTTGTGGGGATGAACTTGAGATTACTGTAGATGGAGAGTTGTTTGTTGCTTGCAACGAATGTGCTTTCCCTGTTTGTAGACCTTGCTATGAGTATGAAAGAAGAGAGGGAAATCAAGCTTGTCCTCAGTGCAAAACTAGATACAAGCGGATTAAAGGTATGGAAGCTTTTCCCCAGAGCAAACCTAGAAACCTAAGCTGAGTGCATTGATTATGGACATTGTTTTATGGGTTTTGATTTTCAGGTAGTCCGCGTGTTGAGGGTGATGAGGAAGAAGATGACACTGATGACATAGAGCACGAGTTTGATTATGGCATTGGGGCTTTAGGCCGCCAAGGTTCAGGCACAGTTCCCTCTGTTTATGGCGGAAGTGAAAATGCCTCGTCCTCAAGACAAGGTTCATCTTCTCCTGGAATAGAAATACCTCTTTTGACCTATGGTGAAGAGGTAAATATCCCTGTAAGCCCTTAATTTAAATAACGAAAAGAAGAAAAGCAATCACTTGCATAATCTGGAAGATGTACAAGTCTAATGCTTGCAATTTCTTAATCCAGGATTCTCAGATTTCTCCCAATCAGCATGCGCTCGTAGTGCCTCCATCTAATGGCTTTGGAAATGGGGTTTATCCAACTCCGCATACCGAGTCATCGGCATCCTGTAAGTTAATTTTAGTCCATTGTTATTGTGTTTTCTATTTATTATTGTATCAATTACATGAGAGTGAGGCGATGCTTTCTTTTATGTCATAGTGCATCCAAGACCAATGGTTCCAGAGAAAGACGTTACGCTATATGGCTATGGAAGTGTTTCTTGGAAGGACAGAATGGAAGAGTGGAAGAAAAAGCAGAATGAGAAACTCCAGGTGATCAAGCATGAAGGAGATGGTGGCGGCGGCTTTCATGGGGATAATCTGGATGATCCTAATTTGCCTATGTACGTAAATATTTCTGCATCCTATTTTATTAGTGGCTTCGGAAATGGCCTCTCTACCTCACCTTTGAGGTAGTGGTATGGATTGCGTATACTTACCCTCCCCAGACCCCACTTTGTGGGAATATACTGGGTATGTTGTTTATTTTGTTAGTGGCTCAATTAGTAAAAGTGTGAAAGGGAATTTTTGCAATTTTTTTAAAAATTATGCAGGATAAATAGTACCATCAATCTTCTTGAAATATATATACTGTTTCAACCGCTCTAGTTTTGAATGGAAGGCATCCAAGATGCACTCAAGTATAACTAAAATGTCTTTCTCGGCAAAGATTTGAATGCTAATGATTGCTGATGAAAAAACATATGCAATGCCAATGATTAAGATTTGTGTATCATGATCATAAATATAAGCTCTTTCTTTCTGCAATTTCTGTTCATGAAGTCGTTTTTGTGGGGTTTCTTATGTGTTGGGTTGTTGCTAGTCTTATTGGGTTCCCTACAAACTTGAAAGTACTTGTACAGAGATTCCATAGGCGTAACCTGAGAAAAAAAAAGACTTGTTTCTGCTCTCCGTGGTTCTAATTCACTGATGTTTTCTTAATATTTTAAGCAAGCTTTTATAAATGATTCATTCTCTCAGGATGGATGAAGGAAGGCAGCCACTTTCAAGAAAGTTGCCCATATCTTCAAGCAGGATAAACCCATACAGAATTCTAATTATACTCCGTCTTGCAATTCTTGGCCTGTTCTTCCATTATAGAATTCTCCATCCGGTTAATGATGCAATTGGCCTGTGGTTGACATCGGTTATTTGTGAGATCTGGTTTGCTGCTTCATGGATTCTTGATCAGTTCCCAAAGTGGTGCCCTATAGTTCGAGAAACATACCTTGATCGGCTTTCACTCAGGTAGGGTTCTGCTGTTAGTGTTTTGGAGTCGACCTGATATTGAGAAAATTTGATGATTAATTTATCTTGGGACTTTTGGAATAGCCTCAATGGGTTCATTAGTTTTTCACAGAGAAGAATTGCTGTTGTGTATTCACAAGTTTTATCATTTCAGGTATGAAAAAGAAGGAAAGCCTTCAGAGTTGGCTCCTGTTGACATTTTTGTCAGCACAGTCGATCCGTTGAAAGAACCACCATTGATCACCGCAAACACTGTCTTATCCATTCTTGCTGTGGATTATCCCGTGGACAAAGTTACATGTTATGTGTCAGATGATGGTGCAGCAATGCTTACTTTTGAAGCTCTTTCTGAGACATCTGATTTTGCTAGAAAATGGGTTCCTTTCTGCAAGAAGTATAGTATTGAACCCCGTGCTCCAGAATGGTATTTTTCACTAAAGATGGACTATCTGAAAAATAAAGTTCATCCTGCATTTGTCAGGGAAAGGCGTGCCATGAAGGTTTATAGCATAGAATTATCTCTCTGTTTTTTTTACATGCAACAAAACCTCTTTCAAGGCACTTTGATTTGTACCTTCTAGGTCTTTTGATCTGAATATTTTTCTCGTGTTTATGGCCTCAGAGAGAATATGAAGAGTTTAAAGTTCGGATAAACGGTCTAGTGGCAATTGCTCAAAAGGTTCCTGAGGATGGGTGGACAATGCAGGATGGCACTCCATGGCCCGGGAACAATGTCCGAGATCATCCTGGTATGATCCAGGTAAGAGCAATATATTGTCATAAGTTCACTGCACAACTGAATGAGACTGTTACCTTCAAAATTTGTATCATAGTCCTTCATAGATTCTGTTGGCAAGTTATGCATTGCCCATCTAACTTGATTGCCAATCTCATCCTGGATCTCTTCCCTCTCTTTCCAAGTTTCCCAGTTGTTAACTATGTCCTCTCTTTTTCCCATAATTTCCACCAACAGCACGGTTTCTGCACTCAGTGTGTTGATAAGTTCTTTTGGAAAACTTACCCGTGTTGCCACCGACCATCAAACTCTATAGTCAGCACGGATATTCTGGATGAAGCCCAGGGGCATAGACAGCTTCTAAGGTGTACGATCCAGTTCTTCCAGGACTACATTTTGGACCTTGCACAACAGAACTATCTGGATCTTTCTTTGTGTTCAAAGTTCATAAGAATGTGCAAAATTAACAAAAAAATGGATCTGTTGAATTTTCGTCAACATAATTCAGTGGAATGCCTTAAATGAGTGTAAAAGGTATTAGTTGCTATCTTTCTTTTTATACGTCAGTTTTCTGATTAACTCTTCAATAGGTGTTCCTTGGTAATGATGGTGTCAAAGATGTTGAAGGAACTGTGTTACCTCGCCTTGTTTACGTTTCCCGTGAAAAGAGGCCAGGGTTCGATCACCATAAAAAAGCAGGCGCCATGAATGCTTTGGTAATTCGACTGACCTTATGTTTCTTAAAATGTTGAAGCAAAACAAAATTTCTTATTCATGAACGCGGAGTTCTGCTTTTATCAATATTGTCTTTCCCTCTGGTATGCAGATGAGGGTTTCAGCTGTCATATCAAATGCTCCTTTCTTGTTAAATGTTGATTGTGATCACTACATCAACAATAGCAAGGCATTGAGGGAAGCCATGTGTTTCTTGATGGATCCCACTTCAGGAAAGAAAATCTGCTATGTGCAGTTTCCACAAAGGTTTGATGGGATTGATCGTCATGACAGATACTCAAACAGAAATGTTGTGTTCTTTGACGTATGTATAGCTTTATTTCATTAACTAGATTTCAATTCATAATCCATCTGGGCAGAAATTGATTCTTGAGGTTGGTTCCAGATTAACATGAAAGGTTTGGATGGTATACAAGGACCAATATATGTTGGTACGGGGTGTGTTTTCAGAAGGCATGCACTTTATGGATATGATGCTCCTGCCAAGAAGAAGCCACCTAGCAAGACCTGCAACTGCTGGCCGAAATTGTGCTTTTGCTGTTGCTGCTTCAGATCGAAGACGGACAAGAAAGGGAAAACGAAGAAAGAGAAGAAGCCAAAACACAGGGAGGCATCAAAGCAAATACATGCTCTTGAAACCATTGAAGAAGGAGTTGAAGGTTAGATCTTTATGCTTTTAAAGAATAATTGTTCTAGTCCTTTGTTATAGAAAATGTAACATGAAGTTGTTAATGCACTGATCGATAGAGGTGAAAAGTCTAACTTATGCTGCATTACAGAAGCTAATGTGGACTCACGCTTGGCTTCCCAAGTGAAACTAGAGAAAAAATTCGGGCAGTCTCCTGTTTTTGTTGCCTCAACACTTATAGAAAATGGCGGTATTCCAAAGGAAATCAGTCACTCATCACTTTTGAAGGAAGCCATTCATGTTATTAGCTGTGGTTACGAAGATAAAACAGAATGGGGGAAGGAGGTAAGACCCATTGATTACTTTTTGTTATGGAAGAATGTAGTAAATTTGTTGTTTATCAACCAAAAGAAAGTAGTGTGGTTTGCTAACTGATGAAATCGTTAACCTTCAACCAGGTTGGCTGGATTTATGGCTCCGTCACAGAAGATATCTTGACTGGATTCAAGATGCATTGCCATGGATGGAGGTCCGTGTATTGTATGCCTCGGCTGCCTGCTTTCAAGGGTTCAGCCCCTATAAATCTATCAGACCGTCTCCATCAGGTTCTTAGATGGGCACTAGGATCAGTTGAAATTTTGTTGAGCAAGCATTGCCCGCTCTGGTATGGCTATGGAGGTGGATTGAAGTGGCTGGAGCGGTTCTCTTACATAAACTCTGTTGTGTATCCTTTGACGTCCATTCCCTTGATTGTCTACTGTACCTTGCCAGCCATCTGCCTTATCACTGGAAAATTCATTGTGCCTGAGGTAACTCAATTTCTGATTCTGCTATTTACCTGTTATATATCTAAAAGAAAAAGTTACTGAAAAATCAACAATTTAACTTACACTATGTATACATCTGTTCGAGCACAATAACTGGATCTATATTGAGAAACTCCATGCCAGAACCTCGCTATTCTCAAAAGTTCTCAGCAAGAGTGAAAGATGAAATTCATAGCTTATGACTTTCATTAGCTTAACAATATATATAAATGCTCACCTTGCATGCATTGCACAGCATTAGTGAGACACCAAATTGATACTTCTAACTACTGTGACCTGGTACTTTTTTCCCCATTTAGTATGATCCTTCACTTCCTTTCGTCTTCCAATTCTCTTATAAGTTAATTCAGGTTGTCCGCTAATTGTGCATGTTTGAACATTTGCAGATCAGTAATTATGCCAGCATTATATTCATCGCACTCTTCATCTCTATTGCCGCCACCGGTTGCCTTGAGATGCAGTGGGGTGGTGTTGGTATAGATGATTGGTGGAGAAATGAGCAGTTTTGGGTTATTGGAGGCGCTTCTGCACACTTTTTTGCTCTGTTTCAAGGATTGCTCAAGGTTTTGGCTGGTGTCGAGACAAGTTTCACCGTCACATCCAAAGCAGGAGACGATGGAGCATTTTCTGAGCTCTATTTATTCAAGTGGACATCATTATTAATTCCACCAACGACTTTGCTAATAATGAACATAGTTGGAGTTGTGGTTGGTATCTCAGATGCAATAAACAACGGTTATGATTCTTGGGGGCCCTTATTTGGTAGACTATTCTTTGCTTTGTGGGTGATTATTCATCTTTACCCATTCCTCAAAGGATTGATGGGAAGGCAAGAGCGAACCCCTACCATAGTCGTCGTATGGTCTATTCTTCTTGCTTCAGTATTGACATTGTTGTGGGTACGAGTCAATCCATTTGTCTCAAGAGATGGCCCCGTGCTAGAAGTCTGCGGATTGGATTGTGACGATTAAGTCTTAACACTCCAGAGATGCAGCAAGCCATTGTTGGGATTTCCTTTCACGGGCCAGACGTTTGATACTGTGGGAGAGTTTTGCCGGAAGAGACACTTATATACAAGGTTGGTGGTAGAATAAAAAGGTGGTAGGAGTATAGGTGGAGGGAGTCATCAGTGTAGATATGAAGCAGTGGGAGCTGACACATACAATTCATAATATTTGTTTACAATTTGTTCCATTCATTCTTTTTGTTGTGGGACACTTCTCTTCTTTTGGAGCTCCATCTATTTGTCAGTGAATACTACTATATCATTAAAGTTATTTAACCCTCTGTAGAAGGGGATGCATTAAATTTGTACACTCTTTAGTTGAGAATTGCATGTCCTTTTTTGGTTGGACTTTATAACCAAGCAATTTTCAACTTTGGTTAATCCAAGTTTTGCAGTTATTCAGTATTTCACAAGTCAGATAAGTTTTTTGGTGATGTTTGTGTGCAACGAGGGGTATTTTTTGTGATTTGGAATAGGTTGGTTTGTTTTCTTTTTGATGTAGTAGAGTAATGCTCTTGTGATAAGATTAATTACCAAAAGGAGGAGACAAAAAGATTAATAATGACTCCAGGTGGTAGTATTATAGGGATTGTTCTGGTGAAATGTTTGAAAATTGATCAACCAAAGTGGAGGTTGGGATATTTATGTTGGGTTAAAGTCTCAGATATGTGATTGAATTTTGAGAAAAATTATTTATGTCATCCGTTAAAACTGAGCTCATCTATGTCATTATCGTTCATCAAATGACCTGATTTTGACATACCGCATTTAAAATGTGGTATGTGATAGTATAAAAAATGCTATAAATTGTAATTCCTTTTATATATTATATTAATAAAGGACAGTTGCAGCTCTTTATCTTAAGAGTTAGAGGGAGAAATTTTGAATTCGTACTTTCTTTTTGCTGAGGCCCTTAGTCTAAGCATCAATGTCAAATGATTGGCTTTCGACTCCTATTTTCAGGAACTTTTTAAAAGGCTTAATAGCTGAGCGGTTAGAATTCATGATCATGTAAGGCGATGGAAAAAATATACAACAACACCACATCCAGTGTATTCTCACCAAGTGGGGTCTGGGAGAAGTAGAGAGACTATTTCGATAGATTTCCGGCTCAAGGTGGAGAAAAGTTAACAAGGTCATAGTAGAGCATGAAACAGGGTGGGTGGCATAACCGCAATACGAAATAGTAAAGAGTAAAAAAGGAAATAAGAGAGACACGAAAACAAGAGCAGTATGAAAATAAAGGATAGGAAATAAGGAAAGACAAGGACACCCGGCTACACAAGAGCTCTACAGCTACTAATTACAACCTACAGACGCACTAGCCTTCTACCCTTATCCGTGACCTTCACACCTTCTAGGATCATGTCCTCAGTAAGTTGTAATAGCTCCAAGTCATGTCTAATCACTTCTCTCCAGTATTTCTTCATTCTACCTCTACTCCCTCTGAAACCATCCAAAGCTAGCCTCTCACACCTACGAACTAGGGCATCCGTGCCCCTCCTCATCACATGCCCAAACCATCTCTGTCTTCCTTCCCGCATCTTGTCTTCCACCGAAACCACTTCCACCTTCTCCCGAATAATCTCATTCCTAACTCATGTAATTATACCTTCAATTTATTAACTCTATTGAGTCTTGTTTTTAATTGAAATTTGATGTTTTATGAGTGAATCAATTTAATAAAATGATAATTTCTTAACCTCAAATAATTTAAGTGAGGATAGAAAAAAATTATTTTTATGAATAAATAATAGAGCTTTAAAAATAAAATACACAAAAATATAGAATATGAAGAGTACTTTCATTTTGACACATCACACCTAAAAATTAGTAATAAATTTTTAATTATATTATAA
>NC_061122.1:36933343-37013712 GCF_002878395.1 Capsicum annuum | reverse complement strand
GGAATATTTGTAACTTTTTCCTTTAATGAAATAGACAATGAAAAATTTCACTAAAAGAAATTTTGACAGTGTTTTAAATCAACACAATACATAAGTGTGAGGTGAGGGAGAAATTAGTAACAAAACCGATTGACCTGTTACCAGTCACCTCGAAGTTCAGTTGGGCAAACTTCAATGGCAAAGGTCATTCGAAATCTTCTGTCCCGTTCATCTTCCGCTCTACCACCGCTCAAATTCCCCGACCTCCGCTTCCACGTCAACTGTAGTTTCTCCACTTCCGCCAGCAAAACTCCAAAGAACAAAGTCAAAAAATTGAAGAAGAGCAACAACAACAACAATAGCAGTGTAATAATTAACCAAAGCAAGCTTAAACTTTCGCAAGTGAAGCGGCGGACTCGGTCGGAGAAAGAGCTTGATGAGGAGACGTTTATGAAGATGTATGGAAATGACAATTCTGTACATGTACCTGTCTTGCTTGGTGAAATTCTGGATGTTTTTACTTCTCTTACTCTACGATCTTTCCTTGATTGTACTCTTGGTGCTGCTGGCCATTCCTCCGCGGTTAGTGTTTTCCTTTGTTTTCACTTTTTGGAGTTTTATTTGCTTGTTTCCATAATTTGATGCACAATTGATAATCGAAGGCCAATTGTGAAGCAGTTTTAGGAATTATCTTCGAAAAACTGGTGTGCTAATCGGGGAAAATCCGAGAATTTAGCTAAGAATAAGAAGAAATTGAGAGAGAGAAAAGAGATTGGTTGTTATTCAAATGGATGTAACAATCAGTACAATGGTTTATATAGCTAAAACTCTTAATTGGATAGTTGTAACCGCCTTAACTAACTTTGGGACAGTAACAGCTACAGTAAAAACAAATTTTTAAACTATCACTATCATTTTAATAGTTTTAACTAATCAATGCCAGCTCAGCTCAAATTCTTGCTTTCTGCTCTTCTTTGTACTCCATGTTGCATACTTGTAACAATACCCCTTCCTTTAGCAGATTCTTGACCTCAAGGATTAAAAGAGGAAAATCTCAATCGAAACTCAGAAGAGAATTCCCACGTAGCCTGATCTTCATCCAAATTGCTCCACTTAATAAGCAATTGTTCCATTGCTTTGTTACCTTTTTTAACCAGTCTTTTGTCTAGAATTCTCTTCGGGGTGGAGCAGTAGGGACTGGACAAATCAATAACAAGAGGGTGAGCAATGTTGACAGGAACTTCATGGCATTTCTTGAGCTGAGAGACATGAAATGTAGGATGAATAAGAACCTCACTAGGCAGCAGTAGTTTGTAAGCAACAACACCCACTCTAGCCTCAATCAAGTAAGGATCATAATACTTTGCGGCAAGCTTGTTCAAAGGCCTTGTTGACACTGAAACTTGTCTGTAAGGCTGCAACTTCAAGTAGACCCAATCACCTACTTCAAAGGTCCTGTCAGATCTATGTTTGTCAGCCAAATGTTTCATCCTTTGCTGAGCTCTGAGAATGTGAAACTTTAAGAGCTGGATGACAGCTTCTCTGGCAATCAATGATCTATCAACCATTTTAGACTTTGATTCACCAGCCAAATAGGGAAGATGGGTAGGAGGTTTTTGACCATATAGGATCTCATAAGGTGTGCATTTCAAGGTAGTCTGATAGGTAGTGTTATACCATCATTCAGCAAGGGGCAAGTAAGACAGCCATTCCTTAGGCTTGTCTGAGCAAAAACACCTCAAATATGTCTCTAATGTTCTATTCAACACTTCAGTTTGCCCATCAGTTTGAGGGTGATAGGCAGTAGATTGTTGCAACTGAACTCCCAATAAGCTAAACAACTCCTGCCAAAAGGTGCTAATGAATATAAGATCCCAATCACTTGTCAAGGTAGCTGGCAACCCATGTAACTTAAAAATGTTGTCAAGAAAGCTTTGAGCCACAGTCTGAGCTGTGTAGGGATGCTGCAAACTGATAAAATGACCAGACTTGTTTAATCTATCAACTACCACCAATATCACTTCTTTACCTTATACTTTAGGCAAGCCTTCAATAAAATCCAAACACACATCTGTCCAGATCCCATCAGGAATAGGCAGAGGTTTTAATAACCCTGGATAAGCAGCAACATCATATTTGTGTCTTTGGCAAATATCACATCTGGTAATGAAATCTCTGATGTCAGAGACAAGTGACTTCCAGTAAAACAATGTCTGCAATCTTCTGATAGTAGCATCCAGTCCTAAATGTCCCCATTGAGGAGTAGCATGCCATAGATTGATTATATCCTTTCTCAACTGCAAGTCATTTCCCACGACTAATCTGCATTTCCACCTTAGTTGATCATTAATCCATGTAAAAGACTTAAAGGAATGAACTTGTAGCCTGGTAATTACCTCCTGCAATGTAGGATCAGCTTGCCAAGATGCTTGAATTCTTGATTATAAAACCTCATCATGTGTCAACAAAGAAATAGCTAAAAGCTCAGCCTCAGGTTTCCTAGAGAGAGCATCCACAGCCTTGTTCTCAGAGCCCTTATATTCAATAGTGAAATCAAAAGCCATCTGTTTGGTTATTCCAGCAACCTGGAAATTAGTATGGATATGCTGCTCTAAGAGATATTTTAAGGATTTTTGATCAGTCTTGACAACAAAAGATCTTCCTAATAAGTAGTGAGACCACTTGGTGATAGCAAAAATCAATGCCAACAATTCTCTATCATAAACCGACATAAGTTGATGTTTTGGTGCCTAGGACTTGCTGATAAAAGCAATGGGGTGGCCTTCTTGTATAAGTACAGCACCAATACCTGTCCCACCAGCATCAGTTTCCACCAAGAAGGTCTTAGTATAATCAGGTAAAGCCAACACTGGTGCAGATGTCAATGCCTTTTTAAGCTTCTCAAACGTAACAGTAGCCTTATCTGACCATATGAATCCCTCCTTCCTTAAAAGTTCATGGAGTGGTTGACAAATAGCACCAAATCCTTGTATAAATCTTCTATAATAGCCAGCTAATCCCAGGAACCCTCTCAACTGTTTGAGATTACTAGGAATTGGCCAATGTTGAACTGCAGTAATCTTCTTGGGATCAGTAGCAACCCTTTTTGCACTTATGAAATGACCAAGGTATTCCACCTTCAACACACCAAAAGCACACTTGGACCTTTTAGCATATAACTGAAATTGCTGCATCGACTCAAAGTCTGCTTGTACTTGAGCAACATGATCAGTCCAATTCTTGCTGTAGATCAAGATGTCATAAAAAAAGTCTAGGACTGATTTCCTCAATAATGACTTGAACACAAAGTTCATAAGACTTTGGAATGATGAGGGGGCATTAGTAAAAGGTATAACTAAAAATTCATAGTGACCCTCATGAGTTTTAAATGCTGTCTTGTGAATATCTCCTTCAAACATTCTCAGCTGGTAATATCCTACCCTGAGATCTGTCTTTGAAAACACCTGCTCACCCCCTAATTCATCCAACAAATCTTCTATAATAGGGATAGGAAACTTGTCCTTAATAGTTAGTTGATTGAGCTCTCTGTAATCTACATATAACCTCCAGCTTTCATTTTTTTTTCCAACCAAAACTACCGGTGATGCATAGGGGCTAGTGCTATGTTGTATCACATCTTGATCCAACATTTCTTGGACCAACTTTTCTATAATATCTTTCTCAAATCCAGGATACCTATATGACCTCTTACTAATAGGATTAGTAGGTTCCATCAATGGTATTCCATGATCCAAAGGACCCTATGTGGTGGCAGAGTTGAGGGAATCTCAAATATCCTTTTAAACTGATCTAGTAAAGGAGTTAAAAGAGAAGGTACTGCATCACCTTGGTCAGCCTGAATGTGACAACAATGAACCACCTCATAGTCAGCAGGAATAAGGGACAACATGTAAACTTGAGCATCCACCTTACAATGCTTGATAAGGCCTTACTGCTGGAAGTTTTCACCTGATTATTTGCTTCTCTCAAGACACACCTCTTCCCCTGATACTTGAACTCAATGATTCTGTTTCGGAAATCAAACCAAATCCTTCCCAAGGTGTTTAACCACTGCACTCCTAACACAATGTCTACATTTCCCAGAGGAAGAGGAAGTAGTAGAAAATCTGAGGAAAAAGTAGTTCCTTGTAAAAGCCATTGCAGATTCTTGCAAATTGCTGTTGTTGTTACCATTCTCCCATCAGCCACACTGACAGCCTGTTCCACTATATTATTAGCCGGACATCCTAACTTCTTGGAAACTTCTTGATCTATAAAGTTGTGTGTGCTACCAGTATCAATTAAAACTTGCAGAGGTTGCTTTACATGGTATCCGGTCACCCGGATAGTTTGATAGCCATTCATACCGGTAAAGGCTTGTAATGAGATAGTCATCAACTCCTCTTGGTCCAAGATAATTTAATGGTCTGCATCATTACTTTCTAATCCATCCCCTGTATCTTCATCCACCACATCAATCAAGTAAAGTTGCTTCTTAGAGGCACACTTATGTCCCAATTCATATGTCTCATCGCAGAAAAAACATAAGCCTTTAGCCCTTGTTTCATTCATTTCTGCAGATGTTAATCTCCTTCCAGTGCTATTTTCACTTTTTTGAAATTCTTGTTAGTGTAGCCTTTCCTTGCTTTGTTAAAAGCAGTGCTTGCTCCTGCTGTTCTCTGGAACACAGGTGGTTTAGAATCTGCAGGAGTAGGTAATATAGGACCTTGTATTCTCCCACCATTTTTTAATCCCCAAGAACTTGCTTGAGCTTGAAATACCTCATCTTGCAATCTTGTCAACTTATAGGCTCGCATCAATGTTCTTGGAAAACTGCAATCTCACAGACTTATTCAACTCAGGTGTTAATCCACCTAAATAACAACTAATTTGGTTCTCAACTGACAGATTGACAAAACTTAATAGTCTATCAAATTCAGCCTGGTACTCTTTGACGCTACTTGTTTGAGTCAACTTCTTGATTGCTTCCATAGCATCCTCAAACCTTTCCCTAAATCTTTCATTTAAAGCTAAAACATACTCTGACCAACTCAATTCCACACCTGAGTTTCTAGACTTCATGTAGGACCTATGCCAGGTTATAGCCTCCCCTTCCATGTGCACAGAAGCTATCCTAACCCTTTGGTCAAATGGAATATCATCCACCGAAAAATACTGCTCTACCTTGTATAACCTACTGCGTAATTCTGAACCCAAGAATTTGGGGAAATCTAGCCTAGAGAATCAGTGAAAAATGTACCATGATTCATATTCTCCTTGGGCCTGTGATCATTGGGCAAATCCATAGAACAAGCTCGAGCAGTTGAGGATTCTGCCCGACCTCCTTCTTTGTCCCTATTAACATCCCCTAATCTTGCTAAGCTTTCCTTCAACTCACCCAATTCCTTATCAGCTTGGGTGTTTCTGTCCATGATGCTAGTCATTCCTTCCACCAATTTCTGAAGCTGATCTTGCATCTGGGATATTTTATCCTCCATGACTTCAGTAGATTTGATTCTGTTAACTATTTATGGCCGAAAATCGAGTGGCTTTGATACCAATTGATGCACAATTGATAATCGAAGGCCAATTGTGAAGCAGTTTTAGGAATTATCTTCGAAAAACTAGTGTGCTAATTAGGGAAAATCCGAGAATTTAGCTAAGAATAAGAAGAAATTGAGAGAGAGAAAAGAGATTGGTTGTTATTCAAATGGTTGTAACAATCAGTACAATGGTTTATATAGCTAAAACTCTTAATTGGATAGTTGTAACCGCCTTAACCAACTTTGGGATGCAGCTACAGTAAAAACGGATTTTTAAACTACCACTGTCATTTTAACAGTTTTAACTAATCAATGCCAGCTCAACTCAAATTCTTGCTTTCTTCTCTTCTTTGTACTCCATGTTGCATACTTGTAACATAATTATCGTCCTTCAAAGAGAGGTGATTAGACGAGATATGACGTCGTTTCAGATTGCCGTGCATGACCTCGGATAGTAAAATGTGGAGGATAAGGATTACTTGGAAAAAACTTTTTACACCAAGCCAATATATGTATTCCATGTGTTTGAGGGTAGAGTTCATTTTAATTAACCATACTTAATGAAAATGTATTCTACTTCAATAAATCACTTAGCCATGGTAAACCACATTAGTTTGGTGAACGGATGCAGGTAAATTTTTTCCATTGCTGTAGTTGGTTATCAAGTAGTAGAGCTTTGGCTAGATAATCCTTGCCGTTAGTGTTTTCCTTGCAAAATAGTACTTGTACTTCCTTCTTTAAATAATTATTGTTCGGGGAAAAACGATTAGATGAGATATGACGGTGTTTCAGCTTACTGAATTTATGACCTTAAATAGTAAATTGTTGAGGATATGGATTACGTTAGTAGGTTAGCAGGTTAGAGTGTTGGCTAGATTTTCCTTGCCGTTAGTGTTTTTCTTTGTTTTTACAGTTGTACTTCCTTCTGTACATAATTATTGTCTTTTTTTAAAGTATCAGGGGAGGTGATTAGACGAGACATGAGGTAGTTTTAGTGTGTCGAGTTCATGGCCTTAGATAGTAAGTTGTGGAGGGTATGAATTAGGGTTGTAGGTTAGCAAGTAACAGAACGCTGTCTAGCTAGTCCTTGCTGTTAGTGTTTCCCTTGCTTTTTACGCTTGTATTTCGTTCTTTCCATAATTATTGTCATTTTTTTGAAGTATTGGGGAGAGGTGTTTAGATGAGACGTGACGTCGTTTTAGTTTACTGATTCATGGCCTTAGATAGTATGTTGGGAAAGATACGGATTAGCGTAATAGGTTAATAGGTAGTAGAGTGTTGTCTAGCTAATCCTTCCATACTAGTAGTCGTAATATTTACTCTTGTAGTTTCTTGTCCTTAAGAGTTTTTTTAATATCCATTGTTTCTTGTACTTCGACTATCATATTATTATATTATTTTGGTGTAGTTATTGTTCAACATGTTTTGTTATGTGTTCACATCCGTTACTTCCTTTTTTTTTTAAATTGCTTTGAGCCGAGAGTCTATAGAAAACAACCTCATAACCTTAATGTAGGGGTAAGGTCTGCGTACACTCTATCCTCCCTACACCCACATTGGATGCGTTGTTGTTGTTTCTTTTTTTTTTTTATAAATATATTATCGTGTCATTTTGAAAGTTGAGCCGAGGGTCTATTGAAAACAACCTCTCTACGTCTGAGGTAGAAGTAAAGTCTGCGTACACTCTACCTTCCCTAGACTCCACTTTGTGGGATTATATTGGGTGTGTTGTTGTTGTTGCTTTTCATTTTGAAACCAGAAAATAATCTAGTAATTTGTTAATCTTTTGCGTTTTCTAAATATTAGGTTTATATTAGAGAAGTAGAAGGATTAAGTCATATCATGTTATACCTAGTTACATTCAATGTTTTTTCATGGAATATAACTTTGGGAATGAATTTGTTGTCTCATATATACATAGTTGCATTAGGTTACTTGCATAATTTATGTTGAGGTGTTGATATGGAATTATTTATCTTCTATGTTGAAAATTTTAAAAGTTATTTGCTTGTGCATACAGATAATTCGAGCTCATCCCGAAATGCAAGTATATGTAGGGCTTGATGTTGATCCCATTGCACATCAATTGGCTCAATCTCAACTGAGGAGTGTCATAGATAGGGACTCTTTTGATACAGCTGCTGCCTTGAAAGTGCATACCTTTTTGAAAAATTTTAAGGACGTCAAGTCTGTGCTTGGTGAAGTTGAAGATGAGTTATTGGCTTCTGGAGTTAATGGGATCTTGATGGATTTGGGTATGTCATCTATGCAGGTCTGTACTTGAATCGCATCTTAGAGACTACTGTAAAACTTCAAGTTGTTTGCTCGATAATCTGCTTTCTGTGGGCTTAGTTTTCTTCTTCTCTATGTGTGTGACTACTGTGTTAGTTGGCTGTATATGAGAAGAAAAGTTAGTCACACGGAGTTCTTTAAAACTTTGAAAGACTCTTTTCCCCCAGCTAAAATTGGTGCTTTTGATAACTGACTTCGGTTCTCACACTTGGGTGAGAAATATATTTCTTCCTGTTTATCATCTATTGGAGAAATATTTAGAGACACGAGGATACAGATTTCTGAGTTAGTATCAATTTCTTGAACTTTTTTCTATATTTTATTCAGGTAAATGATGCTGAAAGAGGCTTTAGTGTGCTGAAGAATGGACCTCTTGACATGAGAATGAATCCAAAGGTAATTTCTTTCCAGATTCTGTGTGAATTTGACAGTCATTCTGATTTGTACAGCTCTAAAATGCTACTAGTATGTTATGCTGCATTGCACTTTGGCTTATGTTTATTGCATTTCCAATGTCTACTCTTTGGAAAACTATATTGATCTTGTGATTCTATTCCTATGCTGTAATGCACGGTTAAATTCAACTAGATTCATGTATTCTAGTTGGTGCTATGTTGATTTTGATATTGCGTTTCTCTGGTTTAATGGGTGGTCAATTTCTACAACAAACAACATACTTGAAAAATGTCATCTTTTTTTCTTTTTCTTTTGTATTTGTCGTCCTTCTTTCTAATTGTAACTGTTAAATATATCATTTGGCAGTTGGTATACACTTATATGGTGTGTCGTCCTTTTGTGAAACTTGTAGCCTTGTAAGGAATATTCAGAAAGGTGGGTTCTAGGTAAATACAACTTTAAAAGCAGTTCAACAAAGAAAATTCAACTTGGATATCTTTTTAGTAGTAGATGTTCTGAATAACAAGAAAGTGAGGAGTACTCAATGGTAATATTGTCAGCTAATGATTAATGGGAGATTACTGGTTTTCTGGAATTGAATTATAAAAGGAATGGGGTGAATAAAA
Source organism: Capsicum annuum (assembly GCF_002878395.1). NCBI lineage: Eukaryota > Viridiplantae > Streptophyta > Magnoliopsida > Solanales > Solanaceae > Capsicum > Capsicum annuum. The sequence continues at coordinate 37,004,876 of NC_061122.1, read as the reverse complement.
TAATTCTTTGGCACAAAAATAATTTGTGGCAGGGATTAAAGCACTCTTAAGTTTGAAAATGAAGTAAAATGCCTCCCCTGTGTCTAATGTATAAGATCAAATGAGGATGAACATTGATAAACCTATTTTTGGCTGCATTCTCGATTGCAAAGTACTCTGATACCATGCAAGAATGTGCTTGCAAATTCTGATGTACATATGCATTAAATTGTTGAAGGATTAAAATTTTTGTTTCAACTTCTCTTTTTATCCTTTTTCTTGCTCACCTTTTTCATTCAGTGCTCATCAATGATGTACATAAGATATTACATCAATTTGTTTTATCAGTGCAAGATATTACAATAATTATCAGTTATCATGCTCGCATCCTATTAAGTTTTTGTTGTTGATGTCACCGCTCTCATTCTATACTTTCTTATAAAGAATTAATTAATGTGGAGCAAAAGTTCATAGAGTTTTCCTTGATTAACTGACACAGGACTGTGACAGGCAACTCTTAAAGCTGAAGACATACTGAATTCTTGGCCAGCTGATGAAGTAGGACGAGTTCTGCGGGACTATGGAGAAGAAAGCAATTGGTACTCTCTTCAAAACAGAATTGTTAAGGCTCGTCTACATGGAGGGCTACATTCTACCAATGAGCTGGTAGACCTTATTCAGAATTCAACTTCGAGGACTAAAGGTGGTTTTCTCTTCCAGGTGGCCTCGTCTCATGTTTTAAATTTGTCTAAAAGTATAATTTTCTTAACTCTTATTAGTGGGATTTGGTGTGGTGGGTGCTTATTCGTACTTACAATCTTCTGCACATTCGTGTCTGCGGAAATGAGAAATGTGATAATACTTTGGTTACTTGCTTAAGCAGGAAGGCAAGGTTGGATTAAAACAGCTACAAGAGTTTTTCAGGCTTTGCGGATAGCTGTTAATGATGAACTCAAGACTCTGGAGGATTCTATCCGTGCTTGTTTTGAGTCTCTCAGTTCTGGTGGAAGGCTCGCCGTAATTTCATTCCACAGTTTGGAGGACAGAATAGTAAAGCAGGCATTTCTCAATATTATGAACTGCAGTGAAGTTGATGGAGGTGGGGTTGAAGATGAAGAAGGGAAGCGCTTACGCGAGCTGAGGAAAATTAATCTGGATACTGTTAAAGAAGAAGCATGGATAAAACAGGTGATCCAAAGAATAAATGGAACTATCCTTACTAAAAGACCCATAACACCATCTGAAAAGGAGGAAACATTAAATCCTCGAAGTCGGAGTGCTAAACTAAGAGTGATTCAGAAAGCCTGAAGAAAGGTGGATGTTATAGACGTAGCGGACCTTAAGGAGATCTTTCATTCTCGAAGCTGAGGAGCTTTACCATTTGTTCAACATCTAAAGTTAAGTAATCACATCTTTTTCCCGATCATCCTTCGGCTTTATTCATCATGCATAGTTGTCCTCAGAAGGAATTAAGCCTTATGAAGCTCTAGCTCCTCTAGACTTGTCATCCATTTCAATGATTCACCAATTGAGGGTACGGCATTCTAATCTGCTAATTTTCACATTGTTCCATCAAGGAAATGGTGTACGTATTACAAGTAAAAAGTTGTTATCCTTACTGTCCGCCAAGACTATAGAATTAAAGCTTGAAGGTTCAAGCTTGCACCTTAATATGCTAAATTCCACAAAAACCAACTTTAGGTTACTGGCGATTCTGGACGTGCAATATAGGAAAGAACTTGACCGTTATTCCAAGGTCTTAAATATCCTAGATTCCGAGTAGTTCAGATTATCCCGAGGCTTTGAGATCAATGTTCTTGATATGTGATTTCTTTTTTGATTCATTCTTTACTTTGTTGTACTTGAAGCAAGTACCTCACTGAGAGCTTTGTATGTTCACGAAGTTCCACTACAAGGTTTCTTTTACCTGCGTTTCTTTCAGTTGTTGTGTTTAATGTGCCTTGCATAGTAGTGGAGATGATAATGAGAGTTAAATAGTGGACTGGTGTATTGTTATTTTGTTTTTGCAAACCTTTTATAGACTCTGGAGTTGTAACTTAAATGAGTATGGTGATAATAGATTATTTTGTCTAAAGGATTAGCGATTTGGTAAATTCCATAACGAGGCATGTTTCTACTTTGGCCAAACTTACTACTTTCTTTTCATTTAAGTTCAGAAATGATACAGTTACCGAGCATCGGGTGAGGTAAAAATTCTATCGGCAAGCGCTCCCCCGTTAAATAAACCTTATGCGGTGCCAGTTTGGATTAATCGAGACCCAATCCTTATGCGGTGCCAGTTTGGATTAATCGAAACCCAATGCACATACTTGCATGAGAAGCAAAAGAAAAATGCACTTACAGTTGATGGGTATTCTTTCACAAAGTTTTCAGCTAGTAATAGAAGTATCTTTCTTACGTATGAAACCTCAGCGAAATTTGCTTGTAAAATATACTTCACAGTAGCTGTATACAACAACATACTAGAAAGACTGTTTTCGCTAGATGCTCTGCTCAAATAAAACATATATCAAAAAATTAAGTATGTATAACAAATATTGTCGAAGAAATCTGTTGAAAACAATGAAGAGAGAACAGTGACAAAATAATATATAAAACAAAGAAAAAAATTGAAGTCTGATATATCAGTCCAGAAACACTATCGTACCACGTGTTGAACTTTTCACTACTTCAAACTGAACAAATAATAACTAAATACATAAGAACAGAGATGTGAATTCCTTCAAACATGTAACTTAGCTTCATTCTTCCAGTTGAACCAATGCAAAACACAAGTCAGTACCCTTTCTGAATGCCCACAATTGCACCTTTTACCGGCTTTCAAATTATTGTTTCTTACAACTTCACTCCAGTAAGTCACCAACACATAGTTCACTAACAATAATGTTCCTCTTTGCCTTCTTCTTGAAGCGTTGTTGATCTTCGTTGGCTAATTCTCGTGATCTTTTTCTGATAATGGGCAATTGTCTCTCAAATGCAAAATTAGCACTGCCCTTCCTATTGATTTTACACACTTCACGTTTTTGTGAGGACTTTTCGTGACGGAAGAATTCTTGATTGCTGACACCAACATCCCAATATATTTTGAACACTCTGTTTTCCCTTTCATCAGAATTATTTTCCACAGCTTTCTTGATCTTCGATTCGTCACCGTTGCAGAAGAACTGTTCAGCAAATATTCTTGCCCTAGTGTTTCGCATTGATCGTTTCCTCTTTGGGATGACGAAACCAAGAATTGAATTTTCTTGATGATCAATAACATGTGGGAATGAAGACAAAGCAGACTGGATATTGTGAGTGATTCTGTACGGAATTGTTCGTCACGTTCAGCGATTAAGTTGTCTTCTTCACCGTACTTGGATTTGAACCAGGCAACTTCAGAGACAGCCAGCAAATAGTCCATTTTGGGTGTAAATCGTCTGGACTCAGCATTGTGATTACCACGTGTTTTAATCGAACAAACAACACAGTAGAGAGAGAAATATTAGGGTAATATTCTTCCGGTAATTGAAAGACCACTCAAGTTGTGAAGGAGTGTGTTATATATAACAGTTTGGGTTTAGAACAAGGAAATTCTACCCCCTCCCCTCTTTACCAACACAACACACGCTTTAATTAATAAAAACCTAAGACTTCACTTTTTCTTTAGTTGTATATAATTCTAGTTTTAAATCGCTTATGGAGTATTATTTATGCATGTGATATGTGAAGATTTTCGCAAAATAACCTTTAATTGTTGTGGATTCGATATATTCAGTGTATGTTTCCGAGTGATTCTAAAAAGGATAGAATTATAGAATAAATGAAAACTTTAACTTTATTTTTGTGGGGTAAGGAGACTATTTTTTAACTTAAAAAGAAAAGTTAATGAAGTAGGATTACCCAAAAAAAAAAGACAGCAAGATAGCAAAATACAAAACAAAAACGACTAACACATTCTGCAAATAAGAGAGACTATGTTACTACTAAATAATGTTACTAATAAGGAAAAGAGAGGAGGAGGCTAGCCTCTACCTCTCCCACAAAAAACTGCGACAACACTCAATTATCTAGTAACTTTCCATCCTAATCTTCGTCCTGCAGAACTTCTTATCTAGGATTATGTCCTATTCAAGCTGAACTCTGAAGTTGTGTTTTCTTTTTCGGTCTATCTCTACTTTTTTTTCAAATCGATCTCTACATTTCCTAACTCTTGCTATAGTCAACCTTTCACACCTCTTTACTGAGACATTCACACAACTTATCTTTATATGTCCAGACCATTTCAGTCTCACTTCCCTCATTTTGTGACCACTTAATTCCACCTTGCCCCTTATAACTTCGTTCCTAATTATATATCTCCTAACATACCACACATTTCATATGAGTATCCTTATTTCCACCACCTTTATCTTCTGAGTATGAACATACTTGACTGGTTAACACTCTATCCCTATTTATATATGTCCTTAGTTATCCTAACGTGAGACACCATTACACTTTATCCTCATCTCGACTACTCTCTCCCAGACTTTCATAGTATAGCTTAATAATTTGATACCCTTATAGTTGTTGCAATTCTAAAGATCACCCTTATTTTTATACAAAAGAACCCCTGTACTCAATCTCGATTCTTTTGGTATCGTAATCGTCCTAAACATGACAAAGATAGCCACTCCATACATTTCTTGTTTGCGTTTTTCTAAAAGTCCACTAGAACCTCGTCTAGTCTGATCGCTCTCCTCTCTTCATCTTACAAATAGTTCCTCAACTTCCACCATCTTTATGCACATACAATATCAAAAATCCATTTTTGACAATTTTAATTTTAATCCATTGTAGTTGTACGTAAATTTTGATATTTTGGAAGTACAATTAATAGCGGCTCATCTAAGTTGTTGATTCAAGATAGAAGTGTCAAATGGGTGGATTAAAAGAAACTTTAGTGTCCCAGAAAAACTAGTGCTAACTTTTGCTAAAGGAAATTAAGTTACCAAAATATATGTTTCCTTTTTAAAGAAATTTTCATTATAACCTTTTTTTTTTTCAGGAACAACACATTTTATTATTTTCAATCACAAAGAAACAAACATACACTCTACAGCAATGAAATGTATCACTACCCCACCGGAGCCCAAAATAAATCTCCTCTGAATCACTCTCCAACTCTTTTCTATCCTTTGCCTCCCTCATTTTATACATGTTCGCTAAGTATAATTTTTTTTTCTGTTCATTCTCTGTCTTTAAGATTAATCCTCCTGTGTATAAATTCAAAACCATCCTTTTCCTTATTAGTTGTTGTGCAACAAACAATCGATTGAGATTATCTAAACAAACATGAAATATTAGGGAAAATTCAAACAATAAAACAAATAAATACTAATATCAATTAGGGAAAATTCAAACAATAAAACAAATAAATACTAATATCAAATAGATTCTTTATGAGATGAGTCTTAATTACAATAATAAAGAAAATTACTTGTTAATTATTTAAGTTTATCCAAATTACAAATTAAGTATGAAGTTTAATATGTATAGTTTGTTAATTAACCGTGCAAATATGAATTATTTATATATTTTTTTCCAAACCCTTTTTGGGAGTCATTTGTTCGGATAAATTATTTAAGGTTAATTACAAGGTTAAGACATTTGTAATTGTATGAATGAGGAGTTTATAATTTAAACAAATAAACAAGCAAATAATATAATCCAAACGGAATCTCCTAATATATACCAAAATAAAATTCCTAAAAATAATTATGTGGAGTTTAATTCTTATGTAGCCATAGTCATTGAAGGAAGTTCCAAAGAAAATCTTACGTTTCCTAAATGTTAGTTCCTTAGAGAATAAGAAAAGTACTCACTAACCATGATTTTATTGCAATTTTTCTAGAGTAAATGGTCAAAAGCCCCCCTCCCCTTCCCAATCTATATTCGAATTTTCAACTACATACTTCAACTTTGCGGGATCCTATTATCCCTGTGAACGGGTTAAAATTAAAATCATTACTCTTAAAGATTTACATGGCAAAGAGAGTGTATTTTACTCTTTTTGTGAGAGTGAGTCATCAGAAAATATTAAGATTTTGTTTTTAATATTTCTTTTCAATATTTATATATATTATTTTAATTATTATTAATTTCTTTGTTCTTCCTATCACCATATCCAAATTCTTTCCATCACCATCCCACCAATGCCACTGCCGCAACCACCACTATCTTCACTTTCCTCTATTTTCCTCCTCATATAAATCATCAAACTTCTCTCTTTTACAATTGTTCAATTCACCTAAAATCTTGCCTAAATTTCAAGAATTAAGAATCAAGCATAAAAAAATCAAGAATCTTTAAGACAACATTGTACTGTTAATATCACGTTATCTTTCCCCACACTTTAATCTAAGTCAATTCTCTAATTCAAAGTATTAATCTCATCTCTCCTATCAACGCCACTCTATTTGCCGTCATCGCTGCCGCAAACATCATTGATAATTTTTGTTCAGATTCATCACTAAAAGAAGATTTAATCATATTTTTTTTTGTAAATTTAACTCATTTTTGCATTTTCAGCTATTAACTGCAAAATCATTAATGATTTTTGTCCACATTCATTACTAGAAGAAGATTCTTAATCGCATTTTTTTTTTAAATGACTCAATTTTGCATTTTCAGCTATTAGTAGAACTTTTCATATTTTTTTGATTGTGAAAAAGTGGTGGAAAGTGATGAAAAGAAGAAAAATGAAGAAGAAAATAAATAAAAATTAATTTTAAATAGAAAATATATGTGTTAAATATGAAAGTGGTGAGCGTATATCACCACCCACTCCAAATTTGGGTGTAGTGATTCGGTTGGGGGGGGGGGGGCTGGATTGGACCCTCGTAAGTCTAAATATATAGTTGGTAATTGAGTAATAGATTGGAGGTACAATTGACTATTTTCTTCATTTTTCTACTATGTAGAAGAGTGAAGTATGAACTAAGGTATCAACATGGCCGCTTGAGGATAAAAACTATTTCATAGAGTAAAAACATGATTTTTCAGTCACCGCATTATTTATTATACGTGGCTTTCATGACCGCTTTTGTCTCATTTCATCCGTCAAATTACTCCCTACCTTCATAAATTTGCTGTAGTAATCCTTTAACATCCTCTCCATATTTCTGTATTTTCCTCAATTTTTCAGGCTGTTGGTGAAATTTCAAGCTATTTTTTATGTCTTTGCTTATATTTTCTTCTTATCAGTTCTTATTTGCGTAGTTCTTTCTCAAGTTCTAAGTACACAGATATTAAAGAAGTAGGGAAGGTTTTGATTCATCTTTATGAAATTGTTAATTACGTTGCACGTTGATTAAGTTAATTTTATTTCTTCCGTCTGAGTGCTCATTCGAGGTGGTTTCGTCGATTTTTTATGTGAATTTCATATTGGTTTAAATGTTATTGGGTTCTGGTTTTCAGTTAATTATCTTTTACTTTGTCAATTTTGGAGTTATTTTTAGTTACGCTGGTAATTTTGGAGTTGTTTTTAGTTATTTGACATTCTAAGGCTAACCAAGTTATATGAAATCAATTGTATTTTTCTTAATAATTTCAGGTATAAACAACATAAATTTCAGACTTTATGTACTTAATTACCTTTTTTCTCATATTTGAAAAAGTACTTATACATGTGGCACCTACCTTCAGGGGCAGAGCTATACTTGGGTTGGTGGTTTATTCGATCCCACTTTAATAGAAAATTATGCTATATATACATTGTTAAAATTATTTTCTTATCTATATTTAGTAGATATTGAACCCCTTCGATTAGTTCTTATATTCACTTATGAACCCCTTTAGTAATCACTACATACCTTATAAATTACTTAGTATGTATAAGGTAAAACCGTTTTTCTATATTTAAGGAAAGTAAATTAGACACCTTAGTTCTCTAGTTTATTGATAAAATCAGGTACCTATATTTAAGAAAAGTAAATCAGATACCTTAATTAATGAAAATTACTAATTTATTGATTAGTGGTGCCTTAAAATTACTATTAGTAATTCAAATTGAAACTATTTAATACATCATAGCAATTTGGTTTATTAAAATTGATATTTCTCATACAACAATTCTTCCTGCATTAGTTCAAGATCCATTTCCTTTCAACCTTAACAACAATATGAACATCGCAATTTTGTTACGGCATTCAGGTATTTGACAGTCAAAAATAATATATGAATGCTACAAAAGCAATGGTATTTTTGTTTTGGAAAGTATATCATTTTTGAGGTTGATCTCGACGATTACATTAGAATTAGATATTAATGAATGTAGGAAAAAAATATAGGTCAAGTATGTCATGGAAGGAAATTGAAGTGAAGAACTTCATTACATATTGCAAAAATACAGAAATAAAGGTTGATCAGCTTTATAGGATAAAGCAACACTCGTAGCTGTAATAGCGAAATACTGTTACGACTCGAGGCTACCCCCTAGTCGTGACAATGGTGCTTACGGTCACAAGTGAACACAAGCTAACCCATGAGCTGGCACCTGATGTGAGCACTGAGTTAACTGATAATAAACAACATATGTGGAAAAATATCTGATAATGTTATAAGGTTTTAAGTACTGAAATGTAACTGAATCTGCAAGTCTAAAAACACCTGCAAAAATACTGAAATTTGACTAATAACACTAATAAACTTACTGACTATCTGAATGTCTAAAAAGCCTCTAACTGACTGACTGTGGAGTTGATGGAACAAACCTCCAACTAACTCCAACTGACTGAAATAGAAGAATACGAAATAACTGAATAAAAGATAAACTTGTCCTCGAAGGATGAGGACTCACCACTGCTGCTGCTACTGTACCGCTGAAATTATCTAAGCTCGGTCGAGAAATTGAGCGTCTGAACCTATGATGTAAGACATCATAGCACAAAGAAAGTATGCGGTCAGTACTTTGAATGTACTAGTATATGAGATGAAGTTAGGCTGAAATACATGGGTTAGCTGTGCATAAAGTAATGACTGACTGGATAATATGAGATAACTGCATAAGCATGCATGAAAATTGAAATACTGAGAATGCATAACAAAGCATATATATATACACTTTTCAAATAATCTGTAAACAGAAATACTGAAATCTGATAACTGAATAGCTGAGAATCTGTATGCTTTGGTAAGGCAAACCTGAACTGAAACTATACTGAATACTGTACTAAGACTGTGGGAGATAGCTATAACCGACATGCCCCAAAACTATTGTTGGGGTTCTGTAACCCCAGTTGGAAGAGTGTCAGTACTGTGCCATGAGTACTAACGTTGGCTGTGTGGATCCACTAATCTAATGTCCTGAAGGACTAGGGTGTCATGCCTAACTGGCAGGGGACTCCTCAAAGTCTATGGTGGCTCTATAGGTATGGAACTTAGGGACTACTACTAACGTCTCATTCCTAACTAACGAGGGAGATAGGTGCCTCATGTGTAATTGACGGGGGAGACGCCATCCCTACGTTTACTCGGTACTAAGTTTTACTCCCAACTGAAAGTCATTGATTCTGAACTGAACTAAACTCAACTGAATATAATAACTGACTGAATGATAATGCTCATGGTATATCTGAAATCATTCTGAAGATACTAACATTATGTAAAAAAAATAGGTAAAAGATGTTCATAAACCACCACCATTGTTGGAAATAACAATACAGACATATGAAGCTTTTAAAACCATAATAAAGGATCATTGCTCAAAACACAACATTTAGGTATTTCATCAATCACATGAGAGTCATGATTTTAAGCAAGGAAATGGGTAAAGAATGTGAGAAAACATAGTTACAATACTAAAACAATGAATTAGGGATTTAACATGAGGATTTCAATACTCAAAATCATATAAAGGCTCAATCCATCGAAAAACACTTGTAATATAACTTGTAATCAAATCAATAACAACTTCATGGAGACAATTCATCATAAACATGTAGAAACTTATAATTTTCAGTCTTTAAACCTCTTAAGTCCCCAAACTTAATGAAATTTTCAGTCTTTAAACCTCTTATACATGCAACTAGGAGCTGAACTGAGCTAAGAAAAGTATGAGATATTACAATATCTCCCCCTTGAGAATATTCGTCCTCGAATAGGGCTGATTAGACTGAGAGTACTATACTGAGGTAACTAAGATCATATACTGTACATGCATGACTTATAACACGATTGCATAACTAATTCTGAAACATGATACATGAATTGAATATCATGAACTGAATTGATTTCCTTGAATACATGTAATGATACGAGAGAGTCATCTTATGAGTAACCATTGCCTAGGTTGGATCTGGTTTTGTGAAGAAAAGTTGGGAGGTTTAGGACATGAAAACTCAGGATATTACAATATCCCCCCGGGACCATTCTTCTCCCTGAATGATACTGACTTGTCTAAAATACCAAAAAAAGACTGAGATGATGCACGTGATACTTACGGAATGAATCATAACAAAATATCTGGAATCCAAGATTGATGCATGATGCATGAACTAAGCTGAATTCGCAAATTACCTGGATGCAAATAAGCTACCTCTTGGAATGGCAATATTCGTGAAACTTCTGATAGTAAGACTAGATCGGAAGATGGAAAAACCATAGAAACTTGTCTGTCTAATTACTAAACTGAATTGCTGGCTATAAAGACTGAATTATACTTAAAGCTTATACTCAACTGGAGTATTTTTTTCTACACTTTTTGTAAGAAGTTATAATAATATTAGGAAGCAAAGAACTTGGGCATGATCTGAATAAGATATATGAGTAAGGACTATTAATATGGCTATAACTCTGTAACATGGAACATAGGCCTATGAAACATAAACTAGACTTGCTATGCCTTAGACAATGCATTTTCTATTCTCAAGCTTAGACATACTCCTCACATACTCCCTCAACTATACATTCTGCTTCAATACCACACTTTACTTGAGGCTACTGAGAACACATGGGCACTGATAACTCTATCTACCGAAGTGTGAGTTGAACTAAATTCTCTCACAATGTTCAAGCCTACTCAAATTTACAAAGTACACTCACAACACTATAATACTAGTCGAAGTCATGAACTAAAATACACCCTGTGTTTTCACATCTTCTCATCTCAAGAGTAATTCTTCTTACCACTTCAACTACTAAATTCAACCTCTTACTAGGTATGCACTAACAGACAATGCACCCATCGACTTATATACACCAACATGATGTTCAAGCCTTTCATCAAAACAACACATGATCTTCTAGGAAAACAACCCATCAAAGCATCTTTTTCGTACTCTCTAATACTTCTATCATTAACAACTTCTATGCATTATTCTTAAGAAAATCACACATAAAATTTCAACTAGCCATGACATATATCAAAAACTTAAACTCCATCTTACTCCACATGTATAACCTTTAGATCAAACAAGCATACAATAATCTTTCCCCAATATAAAATATTTACTCTCTCCCTTTTGAATAACTGTTCATCACCACTACCATTTCATAAGGAGAGGCTACTGAAAGGTTAGAGCATGAAAACTTGAAGCATGAAATAATATTGTACATAACTTGGACGCTTAATTGAGGCCTGAGAAATAGAGTATCTACAACCTGGATTCATTACAAAGATAAAAAATTAGGATATACATGACATAATCAAAATTTCACTGTTTATTAAGAATGTAGCATGAGCACTGGAATTGAACATACTATAAACCATGAGTACATGAGTCACGAGCTGCATGACCTGAGTTTAGAGTTCATAAATTCATGGAACATGTTCGTACTACTGAGTGAAATGGAACTCCTCATATTAGGAACTAGAAGCACACATAATTCTCTATGATGTGCGTAAACATGAACTATGATCATGGACCTGATATATAAGACATGAGTAGATATCGTGATGACTGAAAAATAAAACTTTGCACTGAGATAAGGATGGGTTGGGAATCATCCTTCCTTGCTTCTATTCCACAACACACTAGCATCACTACTAGAGTTTGAGAGCTTAACTTGGTTACTTATTCTATCATTTCCCCCTAGCTATAAACCATTACTCTAAGTCTGTGGGTCTCTTTTGATAATCTCTAAACTGAACTGCTACCACTTTACTCTAAAGTTTGGAATATGACAATACTTATTAGTAATAACTACACCCTGAAAGACTACACCCAAAAGTGCAAAACCCACTGCTAATACTTTTTTCTGAAATACAACTCTTAACTTTCTCTAACCCAAATAGTCAGCAAACAATAGCTTTAAACACTGCCTAACTTAGAATTTTCATGAGTATCACCATACATTGAGTTCACACTATCTAGAATTTCAACACTACTTTCTATTAGCTCAATCTTTAAAGATTCAAACTTAGATTCTAACACTTGATGTGGATATCCCCAAACCTTTAATGAACTACTCTAACTTCTTTCATCGCTTACTAATATCACATCTCTAAATCACACCCACATCATCATACTTAATTTTGAATCAATAAACATAAATTCTTACATACACTATTTCAAGACTTCTGGTTCACCTATCATACAACTAACCCCATGGATACAAAATCTATTAAATTCAAATAACAATATCCCTACTTTACTACTGCTAAACTTTTGGGTTCATGCTTTTAACTCTAGATTATATGCTATCATAGGATTATGAAAAGGGATCTGAAAACATATCTGACCCCTAAACACTGAGGTACTACCCCTCCATTTGATGACTGGTTCATTGGGAAACTAAAACTGAGTGACTCTATTTCTACTATCAACTGAAGCATAACTTGAGCAGAGCCAATCCATGCCGAGAATGACATCAAAATCAATTGTCTATAACTCCACAAGATCAACTAAAGTAATTTTTTAGGATACTGTGATCGGGCAGTTTTTGTATACCCGTTTGGCTACAATAGAGACACCTATTGGAGTAGACACTGAGAAGGGTTCTACTAAAGATTCGAGACTAACATCGAAATTGACTGCTATATAGGGGCTTACAAAAGAGAGCGAAACTCTGAGGTCTAATAAAGCATAAACACGAAAATGAAAGACTTGTAACATACACGTAACCATATTAGGAGAACTTTCTTGATTATGTCGGGATTGGAGTGCATACAACCTGTTCTGACGCTGACCACTGGTTACGCTGAAAGTGATACCCTGCCGAGTTGGGCAACCGGATAGAACTAGAGGACGGTTGAACTGACCCTGCTGACCACTCTTTGGGCAGTTTCTGACTTTGTGGTCTGGCTTGCCACACCAAAACACACCTCACTGCCAGCTTTACACGTACCCTTATGATTTCTACCATATTCTCCGCAAAATGGATTGGTACGACTATTTTTCACACTAGCCTAGGTCTTAGAGCCTGGCACCTCATCCCAACTGTCATTCCTAAACCTTGGTAGCGCACTATATGAAGAAGAAGCTGGGGCTGAGAATTTTTGATGAAATTAAGAATAGGTACCACTCTTTGACCTTGACTTAAAACTACCTATTCTGGCCCTCATATTCTCTCTCTCTTTCTCCCTATGCTTCTCCTCCTCACCCTGCTGAGCATGAACCATTGACCTAGATAGGACAACAACCTACTGATCTCTCTGAACAACTATTGAATGGGCTAAGGTAGCGAAAGTAGATCTGAATTCGATGTGAGAGACATGCTCATTCAGGGGATCTTCCTGAACATGCGGAGGTGTAGGCTGGTTCCCATTCCTTATTTTATTATTCTTTCTGGGAGGTATTGTCTGTAAACGGAAGGAAGAATAAGTCAGAAAGAAGGTTTAAATAGAGCATCATGCTCTTTCACACAACGTGAATATTGAAAGAGGGGAAACTTTTCTTAAAACGTCTTGTAGCATCTTGTCCATAAGTATGGAATGCTTTACACCCATGTACAATACTATACTCAATGCGACTTTTCAGACTCCCTAGGATACCGTAAAACCTTATGTTCTGATACTAAATTTTGTCACGACCCAAGGTTACCCCTAGTCGCGACAATGGTGCTTAAGGTCACAGGTGACCACAAGTTAATCCATGAGCTGGTACCTACTGTGAACACTGAGTAAACGGAATATAAACAACATATGCAGAAAAACATCTGATAATGCCATAAGGTTTTAAATACTGAAAATGTAACTGAATCTGCAAGTTTGAAAACATCTGTAAAAAATACTGAAATCCGACTGATAACACTAAAAACTAACTGTCTGAATATCTAAAAAACCTCTAACCAACTGACAGTAGAGTTGATGGGACAAGCCCCCAACTAACTCTAACCGACTGAAATACAAAAATACTGAAATAACAAAATAAAAGATAAACTTGTCCTCGAAGGATAAGGACTCACCACTGCTGCTGCTACTGCACCGCTGAAATTATCTAAGTGTTATCGAAAAACTGAGCGTCCAAACCTATGATTTAAGACGTCATAGCATGAAGATAATATACAGTTAGTACTTTGGATAATATGGTATATGAGATGAGGCTAGGCTGAAATAAATGTGTTAACTGTGCATAAAGTAATGACTGACTGGATAATATGAGATAACTGAGTAAGCATGCATGAAAATTGAAATACTGGGAATGCAAGACTAAGCATATCTATACACTTTTGAAATAATTTGTAAATAAAAATACTGAAATATAATAACTGAATAGTTGAGAATTTGTATGCTTTGGTCAAGCAAATTTGAACTGAAACTATACTGAAAACTGTAGTAAGTTTGTGGGAGCTAGCTATAATCGACATTCCCTAAAACTATTGTTGGGGTCCAACCTATAACCCCAGTTGGAAAGGTGTCAGTACCGTGCCACGGGTACTAACGCTAGCTGTGTGGATCCACTAATCTGATGTCCCGAAGGATTAAAGTGTCATGCCTAACTGACAGGGGACCCCTTAAAGTCTACGGTGATACCGTGGTTTAGAACTTAGGGGCTGCTACTAACATCTCATGCCTAACTGACGGGGGAGACATGTGCCTCATGCCTAATTGACGAGGGAGACGTCATCCCTACGCTTACTCGGTGCTAAGTTTTACTCTCAACTGAAAGACACTGATCCTAAACTAAACTAAACTCAACTGAACAAACAATTGAACATAATAACTGACTGAATGATAATGCTCATGGTATATCTAAAATTATTCTTAAGATACTGACATTATATAAACAAATAGGTATCGAGTGTTTATAACCCACAAACAATAACAACAACAATAACAAACCCAGTGTATTCCCACATAGTGAGGTTTGGGGAGGGTAAGATGTACGTCGTCCATACCTCTACCTCTAAAGAAGTAGAAAAGCTATTTTCGATAGACCCCCGTCTC
The DNA here is from genome assembly GCF_002878395.1 of Capsicum annuum. Lineage (NCBI taxonomy): Eukaryota > Viridiplantae > Streptophyta > Magnoliopsida > Solanales > Solanaceae > Capsicum > Capsicum annuum. Next base: position 36,989,527 of record NC_061122.1, on the reverse strand, counting down.
GAGACATGGAATACTACACAAATACATAGTGAAGTATGGAACAAGATGGCATAACATAAATACGACACCCATAAGTAATAGAAAATAGAGAAAAGTAAACAGATTCATAATAAAGCATGAAACAAGGTATCATAACAAGAATAATACCCCCACCAAGTAATTCCCTATACTAGCGACCCAAACTGGCCCTAGCCTTCTGCCCTAATTCGCGTCCTTCAAATCTTTCTATCTAGGGTCATGTCCTCAGTAAGCTGTAACTGCTCCATGTCCCGCCTAATCACCTCTCCCCATTACTTCTTCGGCCTACCCCTACCCCACCTAAAACCATCCAAAGCTAGCCTCTCATACCTATGAATCGGGGAATCCATGCCCCTTCTTATACGTGTCCGAACTATCTCAATCGGACTTTCCGCATCTTATTATCCACTGGAGTCACACCAACCTTCTCCCTGATAGTCTCATTCCGAACTCTATCCCCCCTAGTTAGCCCACACATCCAACACAACATTAGCATTTCCGCCACCTTCATTTTTTGAATGTGGGAGTTCTTAACTGGCCAATACTCTGCTCTATATAACATGGCCGAATGGACCGCCACCCTGTAGAATTTACCTTTAAGCTTGGGCGACACCTTCTTATCACACAACATCCCCGAAGCGAGCTTCCACTTCATCCATCCCGCCCCAATACGGTGCGAGACATCCTCGTCAATCTCACCGTTACCTGAATCACGGCCCCGATATACTTGAAAATATCCTTTTTACATACCACCTGTGATTCCAACTTTACTACCACCTCATTCTCCAGCCTCAAGTCATTAAACTTGCATTCCAAATACTCTGTCTTGCTCCTACTCAACCTGAACCCTTTAGACTCAAGAGTTTGTCTCCACACCTCTAATTTATCATTCACACACCCCGCATCTCATCAATCAAAACTACATCATCTGTAAAAAGCATACACCAAGGCACCTCTCCTTGAATACGCCACGTCAACACATCCATCACCAAAGCAAACAAAAAGGGACTAAGAGTAGATCCCTGATGCAATTCTGTCAAGACAGTGAAATGCTCTGAGTCTCCTTCCGCCGTCCTCACCTGAGTTTTAGCTCCATCATACATGTCCTTAATTACTCTGATATATGCCACTGGACTCCACTCGTCTCCAAGCATCTCTAAAGCACCTCCCTGAGGACTTTGTCATATGCCTTCTCCAAGTCGATAAACACCATGTGCAGGTCCTTCTTCCTTTCCCTATACTGTTCCACCAGCCTTCGTACCAGGTGAATTGCCTCCATCGTCGAGCGGACAGGCATAAATCCAAATTGGTTCTCTAAAATAGACACTATCCGTCTCAGCCTCACCTCGACCATTCTCTCCCAAATCTTCATAGAGTGACTCAATAACTTAATACCCCTATAGTTATTGCAACTCTGAATGTCACCTTTGTTCTTATAAAGAGGGATCATAGTACTCCACCTCCAAGCCTCGGGCATTTTCGCCGTCTTGAAAATTTTGTTAAACAATCTAGTCAACCACCTTAGACCAGCCTCGCCAGAAAACTTCTAAAAATCCACCGGTATCTCATCAGGCCCCGTTACCCTACCCCTTCGCATCCTGCGAACAGCCTCTCTAACCTCTTCTACCTTAAAACGTCTATAATAACTAAAATCCCGACACTCCTCTGAGTGCTCCAGCTCCCCTAACACAATAGCTCTATCCCCTTCGTCATTCAAGAGCCTATGAAAATACGACTGCCATCTATTCTTAATGTGGCCGTCCTCTACCAACACTGTACCATCCCCCCCCTCCCCCCCCCTAAATCCCTTCACCCTGGTCGAGGTAACAACCCTTTCTCTCCCTAGCCTTAGCGAGTCTAAACAACTTTTTTTCCCCTCTTTTCTCCTGTAACCCCGCATACAAGCTCTCAAAAGTTGCCGTCTTAGCCGCTGTAACTGCTAACTTAGCCTCCTTCCTAGCTAACTTATACTCTTTCCTATTTACCCGCTTCTCTTCTTCATCCTTACTCTTAACCAACTTAGCATACGCCCCTTTCTTGGTCTCCACTTTCTTCTTAACCTCTTTATTCCACCACCAATCCCCCCGATGATGCCCAGCCCGGCCCCTAGCAACACCCAACACCTCACTAGTATTCTCTCTGATGCACCTAGCCACCCTATCCCACATACTATCCACGTCCCCCTACACTCCCACAACCCCATTCCCGCCAACTTCTCCCCTATCTCCCACGCATTCACTGGCGTAAAGCCGTCCCACTTAATTCTAGGTCTACACTCCTCACCCCTTCTCTTCCTATCCTTCCTTATACCCAAATCGATAACCAAAAACCTATGCTGGGTCGAAAGATTCTTACTCGGGATGACCTTACAGTCCTTACACAATACCTTATCCCCTTTCCTAAGCAATAAAAGGTCAATCTAGGTCTTGGCTATTGCACTTTGAAAGGTGATCAGGTGATCTTCCTTCTTCGGGAAGCCCGAGTTCACCACCACCAGCCCAAAGGACCTCGCAAAATCCAATAGAGTAGACCCCTCTTCATTTCTTTCCCTAATACCAAAACCACCATGCACAATTCCAAATCCTCCCGGTAACGCCCCGATGTGCCCATTGAAATCTCATGCTACAACAATCTTCTCCGAGCTAGGCACGCCTCTCACCATCTTATCCAAAGCCTCCCAAAACCGCATCTTCTCCTCCCCATCTAAGCCCACTTGCGGCGCATAAGCACTACACACGTTCAGGGTAAACCCTCCAATGACCAACTTAATAGTCATCAACCTATCGCTGATCCTCTTTACCTCTACTACCTGACCTCTAAGATCTTCATCTACTAAGATGCCAACTCCATTCCTATGCCTCTCGCTCCCAGAGTACCAAACCTTATAATCGTCCATATCCCTAGCCTTAGACCCTACCCACTTGGTCTCTTGAACACACGCAATATTAATCCTCCTCTTTCTAAGAATCTTCACAAGCTCTATGGACTTACTCTGAAGAGTCCCTATATTTCAAGACCCAACTCTCAACCTACCATCTCTATCCACACGTCTTCCTCTACCACCCCTGAGGCCAAACCTTGGCCACCCTCCCACCTCCGCCCTTTTTTTTCCCCCGCCCCCACAACGGCCCCTTGCCCCAACCCCCTCGGACATGACCCTATCCAACCACCAACGCCCACAGCCACTACTCTAAGAAAATATAAGACAATCTAAATAATGGTAGTAACAACCCACAAACATTGAATAAAAATAACAATACGGACATATGAAACATTAAAACTCATAATAAAGGATCATTTCTCAAAATTCAACATTTAGGCATTTCATCAAACACATAGGAGTCATGAATTTAAGCATGGAAATGGATAAAGCATGTGATTGAAAACATAGTTACAATACTAAAACTATGAATTAGGGATTTAGCATGAGAATTTCAGTACTCAAATCATATAAGTACTCAATCCATCAAAAAACACTTGTAATCAAAATCAACAACTTCATGGAGACAATTTATCATAAATATGTGAAAATACATAATTACACCACTGATCTTGTCCGAGACTTGCAAAAAGGCACCTAAACTTTAACTTCGACCTATTATCCCATGATTCTTCTTTATTTCATTGCAAACATACCATTTTGACCCTCTGCGTGTACACACGCGCCACAGGTACGTGAAAGGGCTGAAATTTATTTTTTTGACCAATTATAAACTGTCACGTGTAAAATAATTTAATATATAATTTGTATTCTTTTATTTTAAATTAATATTTATTTATTTTTAAAAATTATTTCATACCCTCACCCCACCCCTGCAACCCCCATCCACCATTGTCTTCTTCCCCAACTTCTTCTTCATCACCATCACTCAACAACATCAATTACAACACACAACATCAATTACAACAACAACAATCAATTACGCCTACAACAATAACATCATCATCATCACCATAACCCTACCCTTTCTTCTCCAACACAATGCCACCATTAAAGCTCCTTCATTGAAGCTTTTTTTTTTTTAAAAAAAAATCATATTATTAAAGCTCTATTTTGCAATTAAATTATATCATTTAACTACCTACCATTTCTTCTTCACCACAATATCTTCTTCAACAACATTAAAGCTCTTCAACACAATGTCACCATTAAAGCTCATTGAAGTTTTTTTTTAAAGCTCCATTAAAAGTCCTCCATTAAAGTTTCATTAAAGCTCATTTAACTATCTTTAAAAACAAATTCAATCATTTTTATATCCTTAAAACTCAATTCAATCATAAAATTAATTTTTGAATTGATTTGAACCAATAAAAAACTGGACGGGGGAGTTGCTGGATTGGGGGTGGGGGGAAGAGGGGGTAGGGTGGGGTGTTAAATTAAATAAAAAAAAAATTATATTAAAAAAATAAAAATATATGAAATTAAACATATTTGACACTTGGCAACACCTGATTGACACGTGTATTTCACTCTCCTTGTTGTGACTGAGATTCATCGAAAAATGATGTGTTTGTAACGAAATTAAAAAGAATCGTGGGGTAATAGGTCGAAGTTAAAGTTTAGGTGTCTTTTTGCTTATCTCGGACAAGATCAGTAGTGTAATTATGTATTTTCTCAAAAAGTTATAATTTAATGTCAAAAGGGGATTCTTAGACTCTATGGGTGAATGGTCCATGGATAAATATCACACATACCTTAAAGCCCTTAAGCTTGAAAGAGAAATACAATCTTGATAATTTTCTTAAAAATTCTTGGATTAGGGAACTTGAATCCTTGGTTTTGTTGAAGAGGAAAGAATAAAATTGATGAACTTGGGGGAGGATTAGGATTTGTTTTTGAGAGGTAATTGGATAATATGGGCATATAATGCCCAGCTTCATGGATTTATGAATTAATTCGATGGGAAAAAACATAACTGTCCCTCGGGAGATTAAATTCGTAACTGGAATACGGTTTGATGGGTCAACGCAATGCGACAAGGAGTACATCGCTATATAAACCACGATGCGATGCTATCGCAGTGAGCTGTTGAAATCGAAATCTAAACATGACCCAATCCTTGTCCAAACTGAAACTTCCTCGAGACATGTACCTTACACCCCTGAATATGAATTAACTAAAAAACCTACGTTTCGGGGTCGAAAAAACCAATTTAAAAATTCTCAAAGTTAAGAGACCTAAACTAAAACTAAGTCCCCAACACTTAGTGAAATTTTCAGGCTTTAAGACTCTTATACATGCAACTAGGAGCTGAACTGAGCTAATAAAAATACGAAATATTGCAAATACGCATTAGCCAATGAATTTAATTGTAGATCTAAACATTCTGATAAAAAGAGGTATGAAAGTAGGTTGTTTAAATAAATTGATTACATAATATTGTTGTTATTGTGTTTGTTAAATCTTTCAACAAACACATTAAGCTTAATTACAAATACGCAAAAAAAAATTGAGATGTAGTAGCACTAGTTAAATGACGAAAAAAATTGATGAACCTTATACATTGAAGTATTTGTGTTTATTTTCTACTTAATCATGCTTAACTTATGTGATTGTAGCAGTGTAATGTTATATGTATAATGAACCTATTTGTTAAATTTATTATGTATGGTGTAACATTTGTGAGTTATGTATGGGCAAACGATTTTTACCTTATACATAGTAGATTATATATATTAATGCTCTCATACATAGAGTCGTATGAAGAACGAAAGATTATAAGTATTTATGCCTATACTTATTTAAAGATTATAATAAGTTGAACAGTGTGTAATAACTTTTTTATATATAACCCATTTATGTAATATTTAGTATACTATCTTATACGTTAGCATATTGCGTATAATAAACTGTTAACATTAATAATTTTGGTGACAGACAAAATTGAATTTTATATATATGTTTGGATGCTATTTTTTAAATATATATGCTTCAGTTATGTCCTTCATTGTCGTAATGAATATTGCAAATGTATCCTCAAGGCATCTTGTTTGAATTAGTCTGATGTTTTGTCATTTGACGATTTGATTTCGAGTATACTTGCCGAGTCAGTAATAGGATTCTTAAAAATTTAATTACTACAACAGCTTTTGTGAGTGAATTTATCGCCCCGAAGTCAGTAAATCACAAGAGAATACACACACCGGCCGACATTATTAAAGAAATCAAAGTTGTTTATGGATTGATATAAATTACATGAAGGGAGACATAAAAAATCAAGTGAATCACTTGCATCAAGTTCAAACTGTTGCGTTAAATGCAGCCGTGCAAATCACAATAGACGCACCTATAATTTTTTCTCAAAAGACACCTAAACACATCATTTTGTTAATACATAACATGAACCATTTATATTTGATCATTACTTTCGCTTTCATCAGTTATAATAATCTTTGACTATAAATAACCAGATTTTATTTTACTAGAATGAAACTGGAATATGTATAAAATAGTTTGATTAATCATAATTTATCTTTACCTGTTTCTGTTTTTTGATTTTACATTCCAGTATGATTTCTGAATTTTATAGAAATTTGCTATCTGAAAAACAAGCTTGTTTTAGGTATTTATAGTAATCCAGTATGGTGTTTTGTGTAATGTTACTACTATAAAATTGTATAAGCTAAAAAAATACTTACAGTAAGCAAAATAATATCTAATATGTAATTTACATATGTTTGTGTTAAAAAATGTGAACTTGTTTATGTATAAATGAATACGAACTCATGGATCTCTATTTATAATAGGTAATATGTTTCACATATCTCTTATACTTTAATGCATAATATTGATATTGACGGGGTTTCAAATGTATGATATTGAAGAGTATACATAACTTGATATGTATAATGTCAAAAATAAAATTGCATCAGGTGAGTTTTAGTTTTTTAAAAATAATATAGGTTCTTAAATATGTTAATCTATACATTAGTATTGTAACCTTATACATATGCATGCTATGTATAATATTATAGTTACCTGCATTATTGATTGAACTTACACAAAGTGGGTATGTGAAAGGTCTAGCCAACCTGCAGGTAACAACAACCTTATACATAAATAAGTGCATACATAAATAAGTGCATATGTATGTGAAAGGTGTACCATACTTGTAGTGCTTTTTTTGTCCACTAAATAATGTGCATAATCAGCATTAGAGTAACCTACCAAGTTAAAATTACCCCCTTTAAGGTACCACTAGTCTCAAGCTATTGATTCCCATGAAGTATTTCATGATTCTTTTGATTACACTAGTTCTACAAATAAAATTATCAAAAACTTGCTTTGGTGTTATTGATGAATCAATTCCTTGATTTGTTGTTCCCCCTGACAATATTCCCTCAGTGTGAATAACAGTTGGACCAGGTGGTACAACCTATTCTTGTGCATGCTCATTAGTTTTACTGTCATCCTTTTGCCTTCTCTGCTTCTTACATTAGTCTACAAAGATTTATAGGAACTAGATCCAAGAATTGGATCACACTTATATGATTATATTATTTTGAAGGAGGATCTCCTTTGCTTTCCCTTTATGCAAACACTACAATTCGACCTTTAAATATGAAGAGTGAAAGAACTTTATTTTTTTCTAGTCTTATGCCTTGAGCAAGATCTAATTATATACTAATTTTGCTTGCCTCCTTTTACTCTCATCTGTAAAATAAATTAGGGATTAACTTTAAGCACCCAGAAAAACTTGGGTCCTTTATTGTGAGAAAAAAGTTGAATCAAGTTTCTTTTGGCCCAATGAGGCAACAAATTATGGGACCTATTTCTCTGACTGATTTTGTTATTTATTTTATTTGTCTGGGCTTTCATGAAATCAGATTTCTTTGCCAGACTTGTACTTTTGGACCTGCTTTGATCAACAATTGGACATTTAGTAGTTGGATGTCTAAGATTTCCATAAATATAGCACAGATCATTAGTGATAGTGTGACTCATGTAAAATCTTAATCCAGCCTTTTCACTGTGAGCCCTTTCACCCAATTGGTTAACAATTCTTGAGGAATTTGTCCATCTATTAGCCCTTTCAATATCAAGTTTTAGCTTAGAGCTTCCTTGGATTAGCCTATCTACCTTTTCCTTTTCATTATTACATTCTTGTTTAACCTTGATCAACTCAAGCTCAAATTTTTTTGTTCATCACTTTCCACCTTTTTACCCTTTTCAGAAAGAGTTAGTTTTAAGATCTCAGATTATAGATTCAAATTTGAAGAATCAAGTTGACTAACTTGTTCCTTGAGAATGTTATTTTCCTTTTCAAAGTGTTTTTGCAAGTTTTAGATCAATAAGGTCAAACTTGAGACTTGCACGACCGTTGAATAATTCATTCCCATCAGAAGTTAATTCTTAGAAATCATCTATTAAAGCATTCATTAGATAAACAAGCTTTTCTTTAGAAAGTAACTATAAATTCTTTTTAAGTGCAGGAACACTTACCTCAGTTGTGTTATCTTCATCTTCCATGTCTGAATCTCTAATTACAATGAGAGCAGTTTCATCTGCCTCTTTCTCATCTAATTCTTCTGAGTCAGATCCCCAAGAAGCTACCATAGCATATTCTTCTTTATCCCTTTTCTTAACCTTTTCTTTTAATTCTTTTTCAGCTCTTTCTGTTGTCCATTCAATTTCTTAAACTGGACAATCTCTGATTTAATGATCAATTTTATCATACTTATAACACCTAGTGAGATTGTCATTGGAACGCTTTTTGCTACTTGTTCCATTCTTCTTCTTGAATACTTTGCCAAAATTTTTATTTTTACATGCCACCTGATCTTCAGTCAGTTCAACTTCTTTATCACTGTTTGAAGCCTTTAAGGCCAAGGTTTTCTCAGGAGCTATCATTTCATTCTTAGCTTCATCAATCGATATCTCATAAATCTTTAGATTACCCACTAATTCATCCAAAGTCATACTAGCTAGATCCTTTACCTCCCTAATTGCAGTAACCTTGACATCCTATTTAGACTTAGGCAAGACCCTCAACACTTTCTCAACTTGTTCCTCAGAAATAATAATTTTTCTCAAGAAAGTCAATTCATTGGTTAAAGCAGTGAGTCTTCACATCATCTAATGAAAAGATTCATTATCCTTCATCTTAAAAGTCTCGTATTCAGTAAAGATGAGAGCAATTCTAAATTTTCTCACTTGAGTTGTGCCCTTATGTACATTAACCAAGGCATCCCAAATTTGCTTAGCAGTGGTGTAAGTAGACACTCTGTTGTACTCAGCTGGACCTAGTCCACATACTAAGATGTTCTTTGCCCTTGCATTTTTCCTTAGTGCAATCAAATCATCAGCAGTAAATTCACTTCTTACTTTCTTGATTTGTTCTCCATTTTCCAACTTTATTGGGATTGTTGGACCATCAGTAATTTTGTCCCACAAATCGTGGTCTTCTCCTTAAATGAACATTTCCATCCTAGATTTTCACCAAATAAAATGAGACCGTCAAAGAGTAGTGGCCTAGTAGTGGAATGACCTTCACTTTGACCAGTAGGTGGTGCGAAATTCATCATAGTGATCTACTCTTAGGTTTTAACCCTATTTAAGAGACCTCGCTCTGATATCACTTGTTAGAGTACATGCCCTACTGATTTTCTTATTTTAGCCTAATTATTGCCTATAAATGGAAAAGGTTAACTAATGTGTTTCAACCTAGCTAAAACAGTAAGTAGATAACACAGTGAATTTTTACATAGAAAACACCCGGCTCAAAGAGGTGTAAAAAATCATGATCTGTACCTCTACAGAATTTAAATCCAACTCTGCTAAATCACTTGAGTCTCAAAAATCAACAAATTACAAGGCTCTTGCAACCTAGGAATTATAAACTTCTAATTCCTATTTCTACAAAACACTAACCTTCCCAAGGTAAGTGTTCCCAAGTCTTTGAGTTTTCCAACTTAAAATGATGCTTCTAAATCAGTTTATACTTCACTGATACTAGAGCCAATACAATTTAAGAACCAACCTATTACATAAAGTCTAAGACTCATTAACTCTAAGTAATAGGAACCAGTTCAATTATCCTCCTTCAAGCTTTGGAACTGTAGGGATAATTTGTCAATCGTTGTTCTCGTTTTCAGTACCTGAGTGATTGTGGCAATCACTTCCTATTTTTAAACAACAACTCTTCAAAGAGTCCTACATATCGTCCATCCCTTATCTTCAATTGGACGCTTCAATTTATTAGAGTTTGTTGTTAAGTTAAAGTCCTTATTCAAGTCAATCTCCTCATCTGAATAGAACTCTTTCTTCAGCTTATCTTTAAGTGTTTTGTTTAATCACCACTTCTTCATTTTCACACGTGATCAATGATTTCATCGAATCTTGATTTCAAGTATTATCATCTCCTTATTTTGAATATTCTTGTCTTATCTTTATCTTCCAGTGACAAACTTGTGTTGTCTTAATTTGCATCACAGTTCAGTGGACCACTTCAACTAGCATGTTTCATTTGTCATGTCAATTACCAAAACCATCCCAACAAAACACAACTTGATATGTATAAAAATAAACAAACAACAGATTTCAACCACATACTCAACACTTTGCTTAGTTATGTATGAGGGTTGAATTGAATCAAATTGAATAAACAACAGAATTTAACCACGTTTTCATATTTTGCCTAGTAATGTATGAGGATTGAAGTAACAATATAAGTATGACATAAAAAAGGTTTTAACACTATACATTACAAAGCTATGTATAACAATGATGAGAAACTACAATTAGAAAGAAAAAAAAAAATAATTCACTATATCTTTGAAAGACGCGGTCATCATGATTCATCAATTTTTTTCTTACTTGCAGATTTCGCAATTGTATTTTTGAAACTTGTACCACCAACTTTCCTCAATTTCTTTATATTGATTGGATCGTTTTGGTATTTCGATCTATTCTCTGCGAAATTGGAATTCTTGTAATTAAACGTTCCAGAAACAAATCCAACAACGGAATTTCTTTCTTCTTTTACATCTAACTGACTAAATCCTAAACTAAAGCTCGGATTAGACTCCATTACAAAGCTATATTTTAGGAATTAAGCACATGCAAATATAAGCAAAATCCCCCAAAATTTGAACTAGTTAAGCTGAAAATATTACAAACTAAAAAAAATGTCACACTGAAATGTCATTACAAAAGCTTAGATTTTAAGAACTACAAACATGCAACAATTGAAATTGGAAAAAACTGATTTGGTAAAGTTGAAAAAAAAAATCAAAAGTAATAGAAGAATATAATGAAGTTGAGCACTTTGATAAGTTAATATTTGAAATTTGAAATCTTGAAACCTCCGGATAATGGATTGCTTGATTGTAGGCTAAAATTAAGGAGCATTATTTATGACAAAATCGTGTATTTGATATGTATGAGATTTCTAGAAAGAGAAAGTATAAAAGGTGGTATTTTATGTAATTAATTTGAAATATTTGTAATTACTTTTATTAAATGAGATATTACGTAATAAGTATAACTTAACATGTATATTTATGTAAATTTTTGTAATTTTTATGGCTTTGGTAAGTATATATACAACTAGCATTTCTTACAATATTTGGTTTGACCATTCTCTGGTAGTAAACCCTGGTGAAAATATAATGGAAAATGTTGCATTGCAAATGTCAAATAACTTACCATTACCATATATCTATATCTATATATCTTGATTGTTTTATATTTCCTTTTAATGTTTATTTATTACAAAAACTTTGTCTTAATTGAAAAGGGAAAGTCTTTACTTTAGACTGTTGAAAAACATTACTCAATTATTGTTTTCTTCTCAGATTGTAGTTTCGCCTTTCTGATTAGTTGTTCTTTCAAATCATTGAAGCCTAAGTAAATTGATACTTTTGACTTATATAAAACCTTCAAATATTCTTCAAATTTTTGAACCTAAATTATTTCGGTAGTTCATATTGTATATAGTATATTTCTTGAACCATATCCTAAAGTTTCTGTTGATTTCCTTCAAATTAGAAATCGATAACTCACGCAAGTCCATGTGTTGCTTTATTTTCGTCTTGATTTATGTAACTTTTTCCGAACTTCTTTAGTTGTGACTTGTGGGTGTAAATTAAATTACTAATGCTTTTGTTTGTATGTTTTATTTTTATTTTCTTTGTTTCAGATTTCACTCTGTTTTATGATAATTGACGTCTTTATGTGGTTCAGAATTTCAAATTCTGGTGAGTATCAATCTTCTATATACTTGAAATCTTCTTTTAATACTTAACTTTAATTATGCAGCCATGCTTAACAGTTATATTTCGATAATGATGTATATGATTGTTGATAAAGATAGATGCAGATGTGTACCAATCCACTACTATTTAGCACAAAATTGCACCAAATCAGATGATGTTCTTAAGAAACTATATCTTCCGGTCTGTCCTAGCCTTGTCGATAGAGCTACCTGTTACCTGTTGCGGGTGGGAGATGGTAGGTCTTTCATGGAATTAGTTTAGGTGTGCGTAAGCTATTGTACGGACGCCAATGTTATCAAAAGAAAAAAAAAAATTACGAATGACTGAAATTGTCAAACTGCTCTAGGTCATGCTTTTGCTTTTCTAAGCAAATTGGTCAAATATTGAAGAGTAGAATCTGCACTCTTTAGCTGCAGATAGATTATATAGATTACAAATTAGAAAGTAAAGACAATATATATGAAATTTCAGAGAATGAAACAGATAGTGAATTAGACGAATTAAATGAGTGAAGAAGATATATAAATAAACCAAATGACTGAAGAAGATATAAAAATAATAACAAAAGAAGAATATTTAAATGACGAAGGAACAGATCAAAAATTAATATTTGATAATAATATATTTGATGAAATAAAAGAAAAAGAGTTAGACTTAAGTGTAGAAAAAATATTTAAAATACCAACAATATAAAATATATTTACTAGGAAAAAGGAAGAATATTATGTAGTAAGCCAAAAATAACATGTAATAGACTGCAGATATGCAAATGGTAAAGCTAGTATACCACTAGTGACAAAAAGGATAATAAATAAAGAAATAAACAATATAAAAAGGAGAGACCCAATAAAATATGTACACCTTGGAGGTACAGAGATATTAATAAAAGCATATTTTAGAGAAGGAATAGATACACCAATAGAATTATATTTAGTAGATGATAAGATTATAAGACCTATAAAAAAAAGAATAATAACTGCAATTAAAGGAAATTTAATATATCAAAAATTTAAATTTATAATAAGTGCAAATTATTCAGTAGCAATAACAGATAAAAATATAGATAAATCATTAGTATTATATTGGAAAATCAGGAATAGAACTAACCTCAGGAAGTAAAATATTTATAACAAGACGTAAAAATCTATATGTTTTAACAACAAAACACAAAATAACAGAAAAAAATAAAATTAATAAAATACAAATAGAAAATCCTTTTGAATAATTCGTAAAAATAATTGATAATAATGATTATAGTTACAAAAATATAGACATAGAAGAAGATTTAGAAATAATAAATGATAGAATAAGTACAACAAAAAGAATAGTTTATTAAAAACCAAAATCATCAAGTTCATAAAAAAGAACAAGTTATGAAACAAGTTCAATAGTTAATTTAAACCAATATTACATAACAGGAACAATAAATGAAAAGGAATATTTAATACTCTTAAATACAAGACAAGAAGAAAATTATATAGCAAAATATCTAGTAAAAAATGAGGAAATAAAATCTGATAATAATATATGCTCAGATCTACCAAGAAGCTTAATAAACACTAAAAATATAGCAGAAAAATAAATAACAATAGGAGTTAGAAAAATAAAAATAGAATTTGAAATAAAGGAAGAAATGCAAAAAACAGACATAATATTAGGAATTAAATGGCTAGAACAAGTAAAATCATACAATATAGAACATACACAATTATCTATAACATATAATAGAGAAAAATTATTCTTTCTTAAAAAGAGCTTTAACATGATATGAAAATATATGCATTAATAAAGATAGTAGTAGAAGGATATTACAGTAGATATTATACGCCTATGATAGATACAGGAGCAGAAGCTAATTTATGTAGATATAATTGTTTACCAGAAAGTCAATGGGATAAATTAAAAATACCAATAATAGTTAAAGGATTTAATAACGAAGGAAGCTTAATTATTTATAAAGCTAAGAATGTAAAAACACAAGTATGAGATAAAATATTAACAATAGGAGAAATCTATAATTATGAGCTAACATTAAAAGATATACTTTTAGGAATGTCGTTTTTAGATAAATTATACCCACATATAATAACTAGAACAGATTGGTGGTTTACAACACCATGTAAACAGAAAGTAGGAGCAAAAAGAATTACTAATAAAATAAGAAAGAAAACTGATTGGATAGAAGGAAGTGAAAAAATTACACAAAAATTAGAAAATATAAAGAATACTGAAGATACAATAGAACTGGTCGTATTTTCAATAAATAAAAAGAAAATAACTATATTTTCAATAAATAAGATAGACATAATTAAGAAAAAATTAGAACAATTATATAGTGAAGGTCCATTAAAAGGATGGGAAAAACATAGAACCACTATAAAAATTAAACTAATAGATAAAAATAGCATCATAACCCAGAAACCATTAATATATAATTTTGATGATCTAAAAGAATTTAAAATGCATATAGAAGAATTATTAGAAAAACAATATATACAAAAAGTAATAGTAAACATAATAGCCCAGCATTTATAGTAAATAAACATAGTGAACAAAAAAGAGGAAAAAGTAGGATGGTTATTGATTATAGAAATTTAAAGGCAAAAACAATGACTTATAATTACCCAATACCAAACAAGATATTAAAAATAAGGCAAATACAAGGATATAATTATTTTAGTAAATTTGATTGTAAATTAGGATTTTACCATTTAAAGTTAGAAGAAGAATCTAAGGAATTAACTGCATTTACAGTACCACAAGGATTTTATGAATGGAATGTACTACCGTTCGGATATAAAAATGCACCAGGTAGATATCAACATTTTATGGATAGTTATTTTAAACAATTACCTAATTTTATAGTATACATAGATGGTATACTATTATATATAAAAACTAAAGAAGAACATTTAAAATTATTAGAACAATTTACAGATATAATAGAAAAATCAGAAATAAGTTTAAGTGAGAAGAAAGCAGAAATTATGAAAAATCAGATAGAGTTTTTAGGAATACAAATAGATTAAAGTGGAGTCAAAATACAACATATAGTCCAAAAAATAATAAATTTAGAAGAAGAATTAGATACAAAAAAAAAATTACAATCATTTTTAAGATTAGTAAACCAAGTAAGAGAATATATTTCAAAATTAGCAGAAAACTTAAAACCATTACAAATGAAATTAAAAAAAGATGTAGAATATAGATATAATGAAGAAGACAAAAAACAGTTACAGAAAATAAAATTACTTTGTAAAGAATTACCAAAATTATAATTTCTAGATGAAAATAAAAAATTTACATATATAGTAGAAGTTGATGCAAGTGAATATAGTTATGGAGGAGTACTCAAATATAGGTATGAAGAAGAAAAATTAGAACATCATTGTAGATATTATTCAGGAACGTTTAACGAAACAGAAATAAAATGGGAAATAAATAAAAAAGAATTATGTTCTTTATATAAATGTTTAATAGCATTTGAACCATATATCGTATATAATAAGTTTATTGTTAGAACAGATAATACACATGTACGATGGTGACTAACAAGAAAAATACAAAACTCAGTTACGACAAAGAAAATTCGGAGACTAGTATTAAATATACTGAATTTTACATTTACAATTGAAGTAATCAATACTAACAAAAATATCATTGCAGATTACTTATCAAGACAAAGCTACTCAAACTGATTTACCAATGGAAGAGGCTGATGCCAAAGATACCCAGACTGATTTATTGCTCCAAATGTTTAAACAAATGGAGTTATTACAAGAACGAGTTATTACACTAACTACTGAAGTTACAAATGTAAAAGTGCAAGTCGAGCACTATAAAAAATAAGATACCGTGCAGGAAGAGCATATTAAAAAACTAGACCTAGAAGGTGACGATGAGAAACACCTTAAAACTTGCATATATTTTGTATTTTCTATTTTTATTTCTGATATTTGTTTATTTTTTGGGTTTTTAGGTAATTCACAATCTCTAGCTAAATGTCCTAATTTTTCACAGTTATAACAAGTACATTCCTTTATAGATTTCTTTTTCCTATATGGTCTTTTATGTTTATATTTTTTACATAATATCTTTTTGTTGGTTTCTTATACTTATATTTTGATTTCTTGTATTTCTTATACTTTTTTCTTTTCTTATAATATCTTTCTTCACATCCAAATTGAGGTGCTATTTTATCTTTGCAACATGCTAAATTTCTTATTAATGTTCTTTCCATTTTTATTTCTTCTCTATATTTTTCACATAGGTTTCTATACCATTGTTGTAAAAAATTTTATTCTGGCTCCTAGAGTATCTACTATTTTTGCTTCATCCCAACTTTTTATTATTTTTGAACTAAATGGTTCAGGTAATTTACTAAAATATAATTTTCTTATTTCTTTACTTTCTTCTGTATTATATGCTCCTTTATAATAATATTTTTTAAATGCGCAAGTATATTCATCTATGTAGCACATATTACATATTGCTAATTTTAACATTAAATTTCTATTTGTATCTTTTTCTTCATTTTGTTCTTCTTCTGTTGTTGTCATGCTACTAAATTCGTCTTTTATAGCTGTTTCATATTTTTTTAATAATTTTATAGGTGTTAATTTAGTTGTAGTTGTTGATGATGTTTCTTTTATAGGTTTGTCAGTTCTTAATACTCTTTTACTATTTTTAGTTAGATTTAAAAACCATAATTTCACTGTTCCTATTAGTGTTCTTTCTATATATTCTGGTGCATCTATTACATTTATATTATTATCTAATAATTATTTTGTCATATATCCTATCCATAATTGTATTATTTTTTCTGTATCTATCACAATCTAAGTCTAAAAAGTTATAATTTTTATTAACTATTTGTTTTGGTGTCCATTTGTCATATTCATTCTTTAGATTATATTTTTTAAACTTATTCTTATAATATGTGAGTTTTCTTATTTCTGATGTTCTAGATATTATATTTTCATCTTCTTTTTTATCAAGAGTGTTTATTTTCGTGTTTATATTTTCTAAGTTTTCTTCATTAATTACTTCTAGTTTTTCATTGATTCCTAAATTTTTTGTATTTTTAAGATTTCTGTATATGTTTCACTATCTTCCGAATCATAATTATTTGTTTCTTCAACATTTATTGTATTAATTTCTAATTCCTTGGTTTCTATTTCTTTATTGTCTATTTCTAATTTTTCTTGAAATTGATTTGTCTCATTTAATAATTTTTGTTCTTTATCTTTTTCTTATTTTTCTTTCTGTCTTTTTTCATACAGATCTTTTCGGATTTGTAGTTCTTTTTCTAATTCAGCAATCCTACTATTTTTAGTTTCTTCTATTTTTCGTATTTCTTCTGTAGTTTGTTGTTTTATTTTTTCTATTTCCTTTTTTCTATCTATTTCTTTATTTTCTTTTTCTATTCTCACCATAGCTGTCAATTTATCTTCTAATTTTAATTCTTCTTTCTCTAACATTAAATATAAATATTCACATATTTTCTTATACCTTCTCCCTAGATTAGAAAATACTATTTTTATTTTTAACCCTTCATGGTTTTCATATGTTTTTTCATCTATTATAAATTTTTCTTTGTTCATTTTTTATTTAATTATTAATAGATCATGTTGGTATGTATATTCTAGATTATCTATTGTTGATTCTATATTTGATATTTCTTCTTTTTGTGCATTTATTGAGCTTTTACTAACTCCTGCAATTATATTATACTGTAGTCTTTCTAACCTTATTTTTAATTCTTTACGTTTTTCAAATATTATTTGTTTTAATTCTTTATATTTTTGTACGTTATTCATTTAAATAATATTTTGAGGAATAAATCTCATCATAGTTAATGAATTAATTAAATAAATCCATATATATACTACTTCCGTATTTTTTAAATAACAAGGTTCTGATACCATTTTTGTAGGGGGTGCAGATTAGGCGCGGTAACTAGGCTTGTCCTTCTCATGCCTCCAATGGCTTCTATTTATAATGAGAAACTTTACATAATTTTACACGTTTCTAAAAAATTTAAAGACTTGAAAAGTCTTTTTTTACCTAACCTAATTAAAGTTCTGACATATTTTACATGAAAGTCTTTACAAAGACTTTAATATCTAACTATAATACAAAAATTTATAAATGCTTTTGGCTTGAAAAGTCAAAAAAGCCTATTCTATCTAAAGACTTTACAAACTTTATATAATAAACTTTACGTAAGGTAAAGTTATGCTATTTTATTCATATGTCTTTTGTTTTTATCTCTTTCTTTCGTATCTGCTTTGGTTATCTTCTCTATTTTTTGTCAGTGTAGCATTACATCTAAAATATAGTTGCGCTTTCCACTACATCTGTTGCATATATGGTCTTTGTATTTTTGGCCAACTTTTTCACAAAATTGATCCATAGCTTCTTCTGAAATAATTCCCTTACTGGTAGATCTCGTTAATGGTTGTTCTTCTGGTCTGAGGAGTGTTAATCCCCATTTTCTAAGTTCTTTCATGTCATGGTCTCTAACTTCTTTGCAAGTTGAATAAATCAATGCTTGATTCCTTGAATTATATATCCAAACTGGCCTTTTATTTGAATAATTATTAAGTAATTCTGATAATATATTGCTTATTACAATAACTCTTTTGTTGCGGTAAAATGCTGGTATATGCGTTTTTGGTATCTCGGTCTGTTCACATATTTCTTTCAGAATAATATAATATCTGGTCATACCCATTTTGACCACATTAATAGTCTGTTTAATTTCGTCAAATAATATTTCTGCTGGTGCGGAATAAAATCGAACATAGAATAATTTTTCGTTGATAATTCTCTTGTAAGTCATAAATTCTTTGTGAATTTCTGGGATTCCTGCTAACTCTTCTCCATCGGTTGTATAAACTGTAGATAATAGTCCATAATAGTAACATGATTTAATAAAATTAGGGCTTGTACCTGGTAAGGCAATAAGTTTATTGTAATTTTGACATTTCTGGGTAATATATCCTTTTTGTTGTGCGGCTAGCTCTTCACTTTGAATAGGTTTGATATTTAATAAGGTTTGTAAGGTGTGTATGTTGTCAATGTATTTACGAGAAGAATAATTGTATGTCTGTTTTTCTTGGTTAAGTGATTCAGAATAGGTATGTATCTGGGGAGGTGCAAATGCTTCTACATTTTGTATATTTGGTGTATATGGTTTTGAAAATATTTGGCTGAGGTTATAATTCTTTTTTTTTTTGATATTTCAGATCTATTTTGAGTGACTATATTTTTTCCTTTAGATATGCCACGATGCATTTATCTGGTCTGTTTCTTCTCTCTATCTTGAGATGAAGCCCATTAATGATCATCATTTAGGAGCAAAGTTTCAATTTTCAAAATATATTATCATTAGTTTCGACTTAAACTAGGGGTGACAAACGGGCGGATTGGATTGAATTTGGATGAGTTAAATATGGATCGAGCAAAAATGGTTTGGATTGCAATCCGCCCATATAAATATAGGTAAATATGGATTTGGTCAAATATGCATTGGGTAAAAATGGTTTCAACCCACTTTAACTCCTAAGTAAAAAAACTTAAAACTTCTATATCATATCAACTTGACTTCTTTTCTATTTTTTTTTAGTTTTTTTTTTTAGTTTTTTTTTGTCTCTCTTCTATATGTAGCCTCTAGTTTTTTTTTCTTTTTCCTTTTTCATTTTTTTGTCATTTCTATTTTTCTCTCTCTTTTATCTCCACCCCCTATCCTTTGTTTCTCTTTCTTTTTTCTTTTTTTTTCCTTTTCCTTTTTAGTCTCCTTTTTTTTCTATTTTTTATTTTTTTGTTTTTACTTCTTTCTCATTTTTTTTAGTTGTATTTTATGTTTTATATTTTTTTTATTTTCGAAGAACATGGTAAAGTAAGTACAAATTATGGATGATGACTAAAATATCGTAACCACTTAGTATATTTGTTTTCACCATCATGTCTTTTCTTTTTCCTTTTCTCCTTTTTCATTATTTTTTCTTTTTGATTTTTTTGTATTTTTTTCTTCAATTCTTTCTTTACGCTTTTTTCTCTCTTATATCTCTAACTTCTACCTCTCTTTCTGCTTTTTTTTTTTTTTCTATTTTTGGTTTCCTTCCCTTTTTTATGATAATGAAAATACCATAAGCGCATATTGATTTATATTCGCCCAATATTTATAATTCGAGGGCTATGTGGATCCTCATCCATATATATTTTAGTCTCAAGAAAATACAATTAATTCATATATTTTTTTTTGGTTTTTCATCCGATGTCCGGTGCCTGCATTAAAGCCCCGACTAATCCGGATCGAGCGTTGCAGGGCCCATTAAGGTGGTAGTGCTTCCAACAGAGTTTTCTCCATAACCAGGGTCATACCGTCGACCTCTGGTTAAGGATGGAGCAGCCCCATCCACTGCACCACAACCCATGTTGATTTTAATTCATATACTTATTTGTATATAAATACAAATGATAAATTGCACATATTGACAACTAATTATTCAAATACAAATAATAAATTTATTTGAAATATATAGTATGATACAAATAAATTTAAAGTAAAAAAATATAAAATGCAATGAAAAAAAAAATGAGGAAAAGAATATAAAAAATAAGAAAAATGAAAAAAATGACAAACCAAGAGTGAAAAAGGGGGAAATGGAAATACAAAAAAAAATGAAATGCAAAGAAATAAAATTGAAAAAGAAAAAAATGAAGAAAAAGAAGAAAGAAAAAAAGTGTAAGAAACGAGTAAAAAATAAGTGAAAAAAAAGTAAATTAAAGGAAAAAAGAAAGAAAAAATAAAAAAGAAAAAGAAAAAAAAGAAAGAGATATAAAAGATAGAAAAAAATAATAATAAATGAGTGAGACTATAGATTATATTTAATTGATAGAGATGTTATGAATTATATAGGCTAAATGGGATAATTAGAAGCTTATATTTATTAACCCATGTAGGTCTCAAGCAAATACGAATAATGAAATAAAAATGAGAAAAGGGAAAACGAAAAAAAAAAAAAAAGAATACAAAGAAAAAGAAATAAAAATAAAAAAATAAAAAAATAGATGAAAAAATAAGAAAGAAAAAAAGAAATTATAAGGAATGGACTGCGTACATCAGAGGTAGAGGTATGGACTGCGTACATCTTACCCCCCAGACCCCACTAAGTGGGAATACACTGGGTTTGTTGTTGTTGTATAAGGAATGAGTAAAAAAATAAAAAAAGAAAAAAAAATTAAATTAAAGGAAAAAAGAAAGAAAAAAAGAATAAGAAAAAAAACTGAAACTTTAAGCATAGTGGGTGATCTCTGTGTTTAAATGGGTACTCATATTTTATCCATTTTGTCCATATTTTTATGAGCTTTTAAAATGAGTTGAAGTCCATATTTATCCATTTGAAATATGAGTGATCCAATTCACTAAATATGGGTTAAATAGACTTTTTTTTACAAATATGGTCTGAAATTGTCATCCCTAACTTAAACCAATAACTTTAAGCCAAGTTTTAATTTTGTGATATTTTAAACCCTACTCTTGATGAATGGAGGATTCCAAGGTCTTATAATAGGGAAGAGGAACGTAAGGTTGTTAAGACTTATAATAAAGAACATAAGCTTAAGGATCTTACAAATTCTTTAAAGGGAGTTTTATATCTTTTTCAACATTTTTTCTACTATATAAAGGCATTAGTTCAGATATTTGGATCGACATGTCAACTTTTTGGTCCATCTTTAATTTATTAATGAGTCTTTAGTCATTTCATCTATTGACAGATGCTATGCGTCTTTCTTGCATACAACCAAACACATAATTTAGTCCTTCTCCCAAAGTTCTTTATACTCACCAGAAAGTTTCTGTTTGTTTGATTCTTTAATTTCAAATTTTGCTTTCAGAGAAAATTAAAAAGCTGCAGCGGCGAGGATGTTGGATTTTCATCAATAAAAAGATGAGATCTCAAAGAAGATCAGACATCCAAAAATACATGCTGCTAAAAGAGTTTGGTGACATGAATTATAGTCTGTTACAACCTGACAAATCTGAGGCGTTTTTAGCCCAACAAAGAAGAAACATAGATCGACTAGAAATAAAGACAACCTTTGAAAAAATGTTACTTCTTTACCAAAGTTCCTAATTTTTCTGTTGTTGTTTTCAGTAATGAGGAGAATCTA
The DNA here is from genome assembly GCF_002878395.1 of Capsicum annuum. Taxonomy (NCBI): domain Eukaryota; kingdom Viridiplantae; phylum Streptophyta; class Magnoliopsida; order Solanales; family Solanaceae; genus Capsicum; species Capsicum annuum. The sequence goes on along the minus strand of NC_061122.1, from coordinate 36,967,111 downwards.
TGTATTTTAAAGTACACATGGACACAGTAATTATAATGCAAGCTAATAGGGCTTTCAATCAGATGGAGTTCTGTATGTTGATGATGTTCAGGTTGACTCCTAAGTTAATGGAGCAGTCATAGCTTTTGTTAGCAGAGGCTCTTCTCCAAGAGTTCAAAGATTCTCACTTTTCATCGTCATTTTTGCTCTAATGTGAAAGGCACTTATTATCTGAACATTTAAAACACATCAAATATATTCACAGAAAGGAGTATCAGTTGAGAAAGTCATCAAATACACTTTGAACTTGTCCCGAAAAGCTGACGACACACTCAAACTATTATGACGACCTATTACACATTTATATTATTTTGAACTAAATTTATTTCCACCGTAGCGCAGGTATAATCAGTCACATGGTGGACGGGTGTATGCCACTCGCGCCACATCATTGCAACATCAGATGCCACATTAGATATGCTATGTCATATTTTAAGTCCTTTCCTCTCAATATCACCTAATTGCTTCTTCTTCATTCTAGACCACAAAGCCATCATAAAACCATCATTATTACCGCCATACCATCGCTAAATTCATATATTTCACCATCAAAAACAAAAATAATCACCACAAATTTTGGCCCCCATAGGAAAATCACCATCGAAATTACACCATCACTGTTATCACCATAAAAAATGCAAAGAAAAACCACAAAATTCAACACTCATAATCATATCTATCATTGAAATCCCTGTCATCGTCGTAAAATGTGACTTTCGATTTCTTCTTCTTTACCACCCAACAGTTACAAGAACACTATCACAAAATTGTCATCAATGTTTACTTATCCTTAGTACCTCATTTTTCCTTTTCTTTTAGATCTACGCCTTTTTTTTCAGAATTATACACATTCAGAGAAATTATATCAACAGTACAGAGGTAATCGATCATCAATTATGCCAAAAAAAATTCGTTGAACTGAGTCTACCAAAAAAATAAAATTCTCACCGAAGAATCGCTGAAAAATTTATACTTTTTCAATGAAACAATAATTTTCCGTCACCAAAAGCTATATTTTCTTAATGCGTGATTCATTAATTATTTTAGTCTATTCAGTTTTTTTACTGAAATGTATGTATAAAATTTCTTTTAAAAATTAAGAATGAAGATGGAATATCTAATGATAAAGTACATATGAAAATCTGAAACAATATATATATATATATATATATATATATATAAAGGTGGCTTAGAAATATGTTGATGTGGCATACTTCTAATGCCTCCATTTATATATATATATAAAGGAGGCTTAGAAATATATTGATGTGGCATACTTCTAATGCCTCCATTTCTATTTTTCTTAACTAGTGAAATTTGTCGCGCTTCGCGCGATTTTAAAATAAATTAGTTAATTTTTTAAAAACATCCTTCATGATTTTGATTCTATGAGTTGACTGAATTTTGTTTTTTGAGTTAGTTGAAAGAAAATAATGTGAACTCAATAGATATTATTTGATTTCAGTTCAAGTATTTATTTAACAGATAGTATAACTTTTAATTTGAGGATCTAAATGAAAATTTCAGACCAGTTTAAGAAGTCACCTATGTATTCAGCCCAATGAAATTCATTGTTGATCTTAATTTTTATTGTTGTTTTTACTTTTGATTGCTATCAGAAATGAATTAGCTTCTAAATAATGAACCAAAATAAAATCAAGATATTTAATTCTTTTTCACCAATTTTTTCAAGAAACATTTCTAATTCAACCTGCAAGTCTTATGATGTACACAATATTTAATTAAGGATATTTTAGACAAAAGTCTTTAATTTTTAAAATAAAATTTCTTAATTCAAGTACCCAAACATAAAAAATAAGGGAGTATTATAGAAACTTTAAATACAAAGATACATCATCAAAAAATAGTAAATGTTCACTTTAACTGTTACTTGGCATGCATGAAGTGAGAAAAGGCAACTTCGACAGGTTAGTCAACTTCACAATCAAAGGTTCTGATGGAGTGGTAAGTTCCTTCATTCTTAACCAGTCGAGTCTTGAGTATGAGATCGCCTTTGGTAGGGAGTATTTTATCTCCATAATGAAATATTTGAGCGTGAATTAAGATAAATCAGTCTCCAATATGAATGTCGATCACTAAATAGGATATCCAAAAAAAAAAAAAATCTCAAAGACAGGTTTCTTTCTTGCTATCTTTAAATGATAATGTTTATTTAACAAACATGTAAAAATTAATTTGCAAAAAAAACAACAAACCTAAAATAAAGAAAAAAATAAATAATTATAAACAAAATCTAGAAAGCAACGCCACACACTAAATGTAGAAACAAAGAGAGAGAAGAAGAAATAGAAAAATCTGCAGATAAAGATATGTTAATGGAAACTAAAAAGGAAAATAACAAACAGAGAAAAATTCGAAGACAATTATAAAAAGTTCAACATATAAAATATTCATACCCAAATAAAAATTAAGTATACCACTTATTTAGAATTGGAGGAAATACAACCTAATAGATAATTTATAATTAATACACACACAAAAAAAAACTTGAATACATAAATAAAACATGAACACCCAAGATCCATTATATACATGCAGTTTTCAAATGCCATTTTTCTTATTTATTTTACCATTAATTTTTAATTATTAATAATATTAATTAATATCAAGACGTTTCTTTTGTTGCGTGTGACCTTTGAATTTTTACGAATTTTAAATCTTATAGTACAATATTAAATTTGAGATTTTGCATGTTTTCAATAAAATAAACTATTTTTTTTTATCATTTTTCTTTTTGCATCTTTAGAATTAAGTTTAATCGGATTAAATTAGTAGGATGAGGAAGGGTTTTTGAACTAATAATTATTTAATGTTCTTAAATGCATTTTCTTTTTAATTGAGCAATGGATATAGATAACTATAAAGTAATTAGTGTACTTGTTCGCTATAGTCTAAAAAAAATTTCTTACAAATACAAAAATTTTAAATTTTATGAGAAAATACAAAAAAGTTGATGATAAGCAAAATAAAAGGTATAGGACACAAGAGACTGAATAAAGAAATATAATTCTTTTTTGGCTTTCTTTAAATGTCACCTAAGTCAAGTTGGAGTGAATTGAATCAAAGTAAAAGTTGTGAGAATAATAAAAATGAATGAATCATGCTATATACCACAATTATAACATATACACACATATATATAAGAACATATATCATCTTATTAAATTTAAAAATAAAAAAATATATATGGTGTAGTAGATGTTAATTATAATATTTATAGTAAAAGTAAAGTGTGTCTATATATAAAAGTGAACAGACTATATACTCCTGACTATATACCCCTTCGTTACTTTGTTGTCATATATACTAAAAATAGTTGCTTCTAAATATTTATCAGTTTAAAAAATCAAGAGAGAATATGAATAATTATTTTCCAACTTTACCTTTAAATGTTAATTATTTTAGAATTAAGAAGCACATAAATTATTACAAATATTAAAGATTTAGTAAGACATATATTAGTGAAAACTTAAAAAGAAAGGAACGGAGGACGTAGGTATATACAGAGTAGGGGTGTACAAACCGAACTGTTAAGTCAAATCGAACCGATGAATCAAATCAAACCGAGGAAAAAAGCCGACTTATGGTTTGGTTTGATTGGTTTGGTGTTGGTAAAAAAATCTCGATCATTCTTGGTTTGGTTTGGTATTAGCAAAAATAAAATCAAACCGAACCCAAACCGAACCGACATAATATATATATATAAAATTTTAATTTTTATACGTAAAAAAATATTACTTATAATCTACTTTCTAATTATTTTTATTACTATTTTATATTCAGAAAATAGATATATATTCTTGGGCCTTTAATTATAATATTTGCCCATTAGTAACAAATTAATATAAAGCCCAATATTAATATTAAAAGGAAAAATTATATATTATAGACAAAATACTATATTAATTACATGGTGTGGTTAATGTTTTAAAAAATTACAATTCATAATTATTTGGTAGTTTAAAATTTATTTTTTTGTTCTATTGACCAAAAAAAAAAAAAGCAACAATGGGAACATCAAAACGCACGATTATTGAAGATATCTTCTTCAACTTTTTTTTCTTATTTTTCTCTCAAAATCACTCTAATATCCTTGATTTTACATTAAAGAAACAACAACATTGGCAACATCATAATAGTGTTCTTCAAGAGACCTTCTTCAACTTTTTTTCTCCTTATTTTTCTCTCAAAATCACTTTAATATCACAAGATATCATCCTTGATTTTACTTTGGAGAACCTTTGTTGCGGAGTTGTCACCACATAAAATCCGTTTAGAATATTTATTGAAGATTTGAGGTAATTTTCAGTATTTTTGATATTAGATTTAATTTTTTTTATATATATATATTTTGCAATCCTTTCTATCATAAATTTTGATTGAGATAACTTAGTTCAATCATTATTTTCTCAATTCAACTAAATTGTTATCAATTATATATTATGTGTCAATTATATATGCATATATGTATAAGTTGTATATTAATTGTGTATATGATGCAATTGTATAAGTAGTATATGTGTAAGTCAATTGTATAAGTCATATATGTCAGTTGTATGTGTCAATTATATAAGTCATATGTATAAGTTGTTAATTGTATATGTATATATATGAGCATATGTATAAATTGTATATTAATTGTATATATGATATAATTGTATAAGTCGTATATGTATAAGTCAGTTGAATAAGTCGTATATGTATAAGTCATATATGTTAATTATATAAGTCATATATGTATAAGTTGTTAATTGTATATGTACATTTTTTTTTTTCAATTGTATATCTAAATGCTTGTATATTATTATAGTGTATATTAAATAACTATATATCTGTATATATACAGTTTGCAGAATTTATATTGAGTGTATACATATACATTTTGCATAGTTTATATATACAAATATACAATTCTTGAAATTATAAAAAATAAAAGAATGAGAAAGAAGGGGGAGGGGGGACCAATAGAGGGACAGGAATGGAGGAGGGGAGAGAGAAGCAGGAGAGAGGCGAGAAAAAGTGAGAGAAAGAGAGGAATTTAAGGTATATATATGTTTTGTAACTATGCAAACATTAACCATGTCTTGTAAGTATGGACTAAAAGTTACCTATATCTGAATTTTTGCCATATAAAAACCTAAAACTCTTCATTGCTTCACTTTACATTTTGTTCTGTCGTTCTTCAAGTTGTGATTCAGGTTTGTTTCTCTTCTTTCTCTTTTTTTTTTTAATGGAATTATGTTATAGTTAATTACTTTATGGAGTTAAGTTTTTAATAAGTTGTCTCCAATTCTTCATTCTTTTGTATGCTCACATTTTATGTGAAAGGAACTTTCAGATAAGCTACTGCGACTAATGACTAAGAAATTGAACTACTGGGTATCCACATAATATTACTTTGAGAGATAGTAGTTTAGACGTCTTAGTAATTTGCCAACTTAATTTTAATTGAAACTACTCTATGACCATTTTTTTTTTTATCTTTTTAGTGAAAACATTTAATTTTTTTTCTTCAATCACATTATAATTGTAAAAAACCGAGAAAACCAAAAAATCAAAAAAACTAAAAAAACCCAACTAAAGTCGAAATTTAAAAATCGATTGTATATTGGTTTGATTTGATTTATAGATCTAGAAAATCGACATTATTGATTTAGTTATATTTTAATAAAAAATCGAACCAACTCGACCTATGTACACCCCTAATAAAGAGTATAACTATGAAATGCATGAAATTCATACTTAATGGAAAATGAAGAAACAAATACAAAGAAGGAAGAAAAACGAAAATAAATAATCTTCCACTTGTTTGTTAGTTTCAATACTTTCCTTGAGTTTACATATACCTGAAATAAAAATAAAGAAGATCAAATTTAAAACATGACAACCCATAATCGCAATACAAAAAAAATTGATAAGATCAAAATCTTAAAATAATACAATTCATATGCATTTTGCGAAAAAGCTAAAAAGATCAAACTTGCACAACATCAATTATTATCCCATAACTCGTAAGTATAAAAGATTAAGAAGAAAGAAAGATAATTACGGAAAAAAAATCTTCATAACATAAATAGATAAAAATTTATAGGGATTATGAAGGGAAGCAATGACTTCTCCAGAATCGATAGAAAAGGGTTGAATGCATCAAAAAGTATAAATAATTAGAGGAGAAGATGAAAAGTTAAAAAATAAGTTAGTGATCATCTTTGACGTGGGGAGATAGAAAGTTTATAAATTTTGTTAATAAAGCTAATACAAATTAATCACACTAATTATTGAAGAAGAATAAAGAATTAACCAAAATATTTAGACATTAAAATTTTTTTTAAAAAAGGAAAAAAATAAATAGAAATTGCTAAAGACTTTTCCAATTCTTTTTCCTTCATAAATAAGGAATTTGGGTGATTGAAACAATAAAACTAATTAATTAGTATGTGGAGTATCAATTATAGAGTCATTTATTATTATAACATTAAAAAAAAAACTCAAAAAAGGAGAAAAAAGATAAATGACATTGGAGGCTTCTTAGACATGCCACATATGATGGACTACAATTCTCTTTTATATATATACTAGTGAACTCGACCGTGCTTCGCGTAGTCGTAAAATATCTTATTAAATATATAAAATATTTTTTTAAAATATTGACCACTAAAAATATTCTTAAAAGAGTCTTAATTCAACTTATTAATTGTATTTATATTTTGTAATTTTTATAATTTTAAATCATCTGAGTGTCTTTGATCTTTTAAAGATGTTTCTTACCTTGTTGGAACCATTCTCTTTGTTTTTGTTAAGAAAGAAAATTTTTATTTTATATGTTGAACTTTCTATGTGAATAAGAAAATTAAAAATAATAAAAAATTAATTTTTAAAATAATTAAAGCACTAAGAAATTAAACATAATTAAATTTGACAAAGTCACCTAGCTATCGATAGATGATTGTAAATGTATTATTCTTTGATGGGTGAAGGGGAGCCTTGGAGCAACTAGTAAAGTTGTTGCCACGTGATTAGGGGTTCATGGGTTCAAGCCCCAAAAACAATCTCCAAGAGAAATTGAACTGCCTTTTTTTATTATGGATGAAACCAATTTGATGTTCATTTGTTAGCAGTCCTTTCTGTTGTATTTTTGAATTATTTTTGTTTCAGGGATATGATTTTCATTTTCCTCTTCACACGATATTTGACGTGTCACTTCTAGAAGGTATAATTTTTTTAAGTGGCAAATTCCAAATTGTCTCTGCAGACATTCTCTAAAGAGTTGCAGCCTATAGACACTTGAGAGTACGGCTCTTAGGGTATTGTTCAGAGGCGATTTTGTTTCTTCGTCCTTTATCGCTGCTAACTAAATTAACTGAAAGGTTTAGTAAGAGCCTTGAACCTTTGGGTCATTTTACATATTCATTGACTATTTTGTGTCAATTTTATAGTATTAAAAGGAACTAAATGTGAATTGATTGAGATCCCCATTCATATTTCATAAATAAGGAGTAAAATTTAGAGAGATAAAATAATTCTCGTCTGTTGCTGCTCAGTGCTCACAATTGCTACGCAACAGGTAATAATTTTTAGATAGTCTCTGTTTCATCATCAATTTTTGTCTAGTGTCCAATCTTCGATGTATGTATAATTTCTGTCCAAACTATAATTAGTGCTTAATGCTTGTGAATCCATTGTTTAAGACAACATAAAAACACTATCAACAAATGCACAAGGAGGTTTCATAAAATTGAAATTATAAAGAAGAGAAAACCAGTAGAAATATAGTGTAAAGTTGGATTGTTGGATTGAACAGAGAGACAGTATAATTATTGGGTATTATTTTGAGTTTATAGGTTTGATTGTTTACTAAATGTTAGAGTGTGTGTATGTTACAACTTTTCCCTTCACTATGTGTTATAAGAATAGATGCGCGAGTTTACGTCATTGTTGATTGATGAATTGTGCTTTGAATTTTGGTTCAAAATTGTGTTTTAGGGATTGTAGTCGGAACACATAGTTGTTTTGATTGTGATTTTGTATGTGCAGATACATGTGCTGTGAATGTGTTTGTTTGAAATGACTACTTCATATTGGTTAATTATTCGTATCTCATAACTAGCATTACATAATGTTATTCTCACTCATGAAGCAGTCATGGTAGTAGTGAACTATTGTTTAAGATTACTGAATGCAAGTTTGTACTCCTTGATTTCTGTTGGAATAGGTTCATAAATTGAAGGGATATTGTGTAAGTTTAGCATTCGAGGTAGATATTATTGTTGATATGATGTGAATTATGTAAAGATTGTGATGTGATAATCACTGTACTTTGCTTGAAGTCTGAGCAGTGAAGGATGGAATTATGAATCTACGAGTATGAACTTGAAAACATAATGGTTGAAATCTTGCATATATGATTAGGATATGTATAGGTAGATTACTCATATTGAATTATCTAGCACAGGAGTCTAGTAGGTCCTGATAAGGATATTTAGTTATGTAAATTTAAAAAGCTAATGCTCTCTGTTTCTTGCTCATTTAAATTGATGACATTTGGACATATCCCTTTTGAATAAACTTATGATCTTTCTATTATTTTAGTACTAATACTTTCCTTTTCACTGGAGTAGACAGTAGCTTTTTACTTTAAATTATATATGTTCAATGTTAACGGTTAACCCGATAAACGAACCGATAACAACTAAAAATCGATAAACTGATAACCGATTAACCGATATCTTAACGGTTCTTTAACATTTTAGTATATATACAAATCGATAATAAATAAGTAAAACTGATAATTTTCAAAACTGAATCGAACCAACTCATCTCCTCGAACAAAGTTTCTTTTACCACACTCTTGGCACATGTAGATAACCTGACTCATCTCCAAAGTCATGAAACTTAAAATGTTGAATTCGATTAGTAATTTCGTGGCTGAAATTATGCTATCCACCAATTTCATTTGTTCTAGGACTCTTAATTTTATGGTGTTGGCGGAGTTACCTGGATCAATTCACACATATTTAATTCTGCTATCTAAAGTATTTAATAAAATTAGCAATGCATTATTGTGAGTGAGTGTGAGGTCATTTGCATTTGCAACATCGAAAATAATAGTGTCTCGGAGTCCAGATCCTCTCATATTTTCTTCTCATGGATGAATGAGAACTTTGTCTTTTTAGCTACTGAGTATGTTGAGAAGAATTGACAAAAGGGACACTTTCAAAACTTATTTTATCTGATAACCACTTAATTTTTTTCTTTAATTTTTTGAGTTAGGTCCAAAAAAGGAGAAAAAATGGGGTCTGGATGTGAGGCAATGTGCCTATTAAACATTTTGAAAACTTGGAGAATTAAACTACATCTAACTCCCTCTACCTTTTTCAATAATAAACTAAACCCTCTCTCTCCTCCAAAACTCTTTTTCTTCTCGCTAGTCTCAAGAAAAAAATCCCAAACTTCATTTTGCTTTATCTTCTTCTACAATGACAAAGGTCTCCTTTTTTTGTACTAAGGTAGGTTAAAATCAGGTTTTGATTATTTTTAGATTTATTTTAGTATATTTTATTTGTTATCTGTTGTGTAGTGAATTCTAGTATAGGAACTCTTTTTCAAATATGATTGATTAAACAATGAAAATATGAGAATTTTATAGCTAATTAGTTTGATTTTGTAACAATAATTGAGTTTTGATTCCACAGATTCGACAGAAAATCTTTCATTGATCACATTGTTGGATTTTGATTTTAAAAAAAATTGATTCAGTTTTACTATTTTGTGTATTGCATTGTTGAATGGTGGAATAATTCTTAGTTATTTTTGCTGTTTGAATTGAGCATTGATCTATTTATGTTAGTAGACTTGTGCTCTATGAATTGACAATGTCCTAGATTCTGTTAAATTTTTAGATATAGGAAATTCTTTTCAAATATGATTGATTAAATAGTGAAAATATAAAAAATTTATAGCTAATTAGTTTGATTCCATAGCAATAGTTGAGTTTTGATTCCGCATATTTGACTAAAAATTTTTCGTTGGCCATGCTGTTGGATTTTGAATCTTTTTATAAAAAAATTGATTCAGTTCTGCTATTTTTGTGTACTGCATATTTGAATGGTAGGATAATTTTTAGTTATTTTGGCTGTTTGAATTGAGCATTGACCTATTTTTGTTAGTAGATGTGGTTTATGAATTGACAATGCCCTAGATTCTATTAATTTTTTTGGTGTAAATTTCTTTTGCAAATATGATTGATTAAATAGTGAAAAAATAAAAATTTTATAGCTAATTAGTTTGATTTCGTTGCAATAGTTGAGTTTTGATTCCGCATATTTGATAGAAAAATTTTTGTTGATCATGCTGTTGGATTTTGAATATTTTTTTAAAAAAAATTAATTTTATTCTGCTATTTTTGTGTACTGCGTTGTTGAATGGTGGGATAGGTCTTAGTTATTTTGGTTGTTTGAATTGAGCATTGACCTATTTCTATTAGGACACTTGTGGTTTATGAATTGACAATGACAGATTATTTTTAGGTGTACATTTTGCTAAAAAATGGGTAAAACTAGAGGAGGTGTTAAAGATACTGCTGCTATGGCGTCTAGTTGTGCTTCTAGCAGTAGAAAAAAATAGTGAGGTAGCAGAAAAAACCTCTAAAAAAAACTGAAACGGAAGAGTTGAAATTAAATTCGAAAATTATGGCGGACATATATGAATACGTTGATGAATCTAGTAAAACCATTGGGTCTAGTGATGATGTTGCTAAGTGTAGTGCTAGTAATGATAGTGATGATAGTGAAAAAAATAGTGTTGATAGGGATAATTACTTGTTCGTGTCATTTTGTTCAAGGTACATTTTCGTGGAGCGATATAACCTTCGAGCTTTAATGGACAAGGTTGGATCTTTCCCGACAAAGATATCGGTTAGATCAAGGATGACTGCATACCGATATTTTTAGCAAGTTGTTGTTGAACAAAATTTGAAGAAAAGATTTAAGCAGTCCTGTTTTGGACACTTGAGAAACATGTCGTAATATCTCAAATTCAATGGACAGATGGTTCACTATTTATTGTTGCTACGTGTTAAGAACGATAAGATGTTGCATGATGTGGGTTTGTGTGAATAAAAAGCCTGCTTGTTTTGGCTTAAAGGAGTTTTGTTTGATCACGGGGTTGAACTGCTCATCATACCCCAGTGAATCAAAATTGAAGAAGGTGTTAGAGAAAAAGGAACATTTGTGCTTTAAGGTGATAAAAACAAAAGCATAACATCGGTCAACTTGTTATAGTTGATTAGAGGGAATAAGTTGACTCAGGATCGACAGTTTAATTATTGTTTACTGTGGTTCTTGCACACTATGTTGCTTGCAAAAGATTCAACGAAGGTTGTCTACACAAAACTGATTCGAATGATGAATTCCTTGAGTTTCTTTGAGAGTTCTTCATGAAAAAAGAGACATTTCAATTGACCATAAATTATCTAAAGAAAAAAACTGACTTAAAGAAGTAGAGAAAAGTATTTGATGAGAAGCAGAAGGCATCTGTAAGACCTTGTATGATATTAGCTCGTTTCAGCTTACTCTTGCATGCCAAAGGGGTTCAAGACTTAAAAAAAATTCACTAAGTGTTAAGACTTAGTCATTTTCAAAGCCACTTAAACTTTGATGATTTTAATTTCGACCTTCCCGATCTTGGAATATTGATTTTTAAGTTGATTCATGATCGAGGTGGTCGATAGCATGTCCTGGGTAAGTTTTGAATTTTTTGGATGAGGTTTCAAGCTTGTTTGGATGTTCAAACCAGCGAGTCAGCGTGATATAGCTGTGGAGCCCCGCTTATCGCGTTGGTGGGGGGCAACGCGGCACGTCGCTTACCGTGTCACTGACCACATTCAGTTTAATTAATTTCGGGTATGTGAGGGTATTTGAGTTATTTTCTCCTTACTTTGTGTAAGACCCTGCAAAATCCTAGTCGTATCAGTCATATATAGTATACCAAAAAAAAAGGTCCCAGACTTAGAAAAATTTAGCTAAGTAATGACACAGTCTCATTTTAAGACCTCGGTATTTCAATGATTTTATTTATGATCCTTATGACCTTAAAGTGTCAACTTGTAAGTTGATTCATGATCAGGAAGGTCGGTTGGTGTTCTCAAGCGAGTTTTGGATTTTTTTGGACCACGTTAGAAGCTCGTTTAGATGTTGAAAACAATTAATCGACGCGATCTCGATGCGTCGAGTCGCCCATCGCGTCGAAAAATATTTTTCCTTGTATCAGAGTGAAAATTCCAGTAGCCCAATGCAAACTCGACGCGGCGCGCCGGCCATCGCATCGATACTGTCGACGTGGCGCGTCGTCCTGGCGCGTCGCTGGGCACTTTTTTAGTCATTAAAAATCTGCGTCCAAAGAGGTAATTGAGTCAATTTACCCACTTTTATTCCGCCCAAAACACATAGTTTTAGCCCTAAATAGCAAAGATACCTCATTATTCATCATTCTCTTCAAAAGCAAAACCTTAGAGCTCCAAAGCTTCTTCTCCAAGAAATCAAAATCCACCATTGTTTCTCCAAGCAAGCTTTAAATTGAGGATTCCCAAGACAAGATAATCAAGAATCTTTCTCCAAGAACTCAATTAGGAATCAATAATTCAAGATTCTTCATCTAATCGTCTACCAAGGTATGTGGGGTTTATGAACAAAGGTCCTTTTCATCCTTGTGCCCAGAACCAAACTTTATTTACAAATTCATATTATTTTAAATGAATATTCTTGAGATTTGAATTAGGGTTCATACCCATATTGCTCTTTGTAATATTTTGAGATTTCAAGTATTTTAGAAGGTGATTACATGTCTATTTTCATAGTTTCATGTCTATTGTAGAAATTTACAGATTTTGAGATAAATTATCATTGTCTTCATTACTAAGCATGATTATTATGATGTTTTGACATGAGTTTGATACATGGGTTATCAAACCCCAAGTTTATATGTTGATATTTCAAGAAAGATGATTCTTTAAGCATCTTATGAGCTGATTATTCAAGATTTATAATAAAGTTTTGATCTTTTGATCCTCAGATAAGTTTTGGAATCTACTTTACAGATTTATTACAAATTACGAAAAGCAAAATAGCTTCATTTACAGATTTATTCAGATAAGTGCACAACTGGTTTCATAATAAACCATTATGCTAGTTTTAAAAGTGGATTTCTAACAAGATGAGCGTAGAAAATTAAAGGGGGTAGTATTTAGCACCGAGTTGGGTATGATTTCAAGTCTCATACCCCATAACTACGTGCCACCATAGAATTAAGATTAAAGTATCCATGTGGGCTAAGATAGTGATCACTTAAGCTGAGGTTATACTCCCTGAAAAGAGTATGACACCTCTCTCTAATGTGAGGTTTCTTTCTTAGGAGGACGAGACGTTGGACTCCATATAGCTCGCATGGTTTATGTCGATTAGAAGGATCTCCCTTGCAGAACAGTTTTCCCTAAAGCCTTAAGATAAAGTGTTTTTCCTTACATCTTTTTCAGAATAGTTTCTCAAAAAAGAATAACAGAAAGCTTTTATAAATTTAAGTGTAAAGGCTCACAAAGATTACTCAGATTATGCTTTAAAGAAAGATACTAGCTACAGACTTCAGCTTTCAAATTTCAGAATTAAGAGTGACTCCTTTCTACACTTAGACAATATGATTTAAAGAAAGAATACAAGAACAACTTTCATAACTAAATGTTATGACTCACTAGATTTATAAAGTATAATTTGCTTCTTATTATTTCAGTATTTCAGATATTCCAGCTTATGTGAGTCATTTACATTTAGTATGCATTGTTTTATAAATTATGATGATGATATGATGTTTTACTGATGCATTTCACCCCATATACTCAGTATATCCTCAAAGTACTGATCCACATATACGTCTACGTGCTACATTATCTCATAGTGTAGGTTCAGGTGCTAAGTATCAACAACATGAGTGGTTCAAGCATCTTCATCTACATTCGACAGTTGGTGAGTCCTCATAGTTCGGGGACTTATTTATTCAGATTCTGCAGATTAATAGTTTTATATGATTCAATATTCTTTTCAGACACTTCGAGTTAGCTAGAGGTGTGTCCCAGTGACTCTCTAGTTATTAGTAGTAGAGGCTTGTCAGACTGCTAGATTTGATTCAGACTTACAGTATTTTATTTTTTAACATTTCTTTTAGATTATTCTCAGTTATTTCAGAAATTTTACACATTCAGTATGACTTTCATGTCTATTTTATCTTGATTATGAGATTTATACCTAGTAGAAGATAGACAGGGTTAGCTTAAGGCTACTCATAGTCTTGAGCACCGTGTGACATCTCAAGATTAGATTTTGGGGCATTACAAACTTGGTATCGAAGCCTAAGATTTTAAAAGTCCTAGGGAGTCAGACAAGCCACGTTACGTAGTGTCTTGATCATGGGTGTAAAACGCTCCAAATTTATGAGCAAGAGGCTACGGAACGTTCTTAGGAAATTATCTCTTTCTTTTATGATCTATCATGCTTACAGTATCTCTATCTGTTTTTAACTCATGCTTTTACGTGACAATTGAATATGCTCTTAGGGTTGCCTTTCAGGCAAGCTGTGACTGCTAATGTTCAGGGCAACCATCAAAATCAGGCTGCCGTCCCACTTCAGCAGAATGGGGATTTAGCAGCAGCTAGAATCAGAGACTTAATGAGAATGAACTCGCCAGAATTCTTTGGGTCGATAACAGGTGAGAACCCATAGCTTTATCTAGATGAGGTGAAGAAGATCACCTAGATTATGTATGTTTCTGAGGAGGAAAGTATAGAGTTAGCATCCTATAGATTGAAGGATGTGGCGTATGATTGGGTAGTGACACAGTAACACCGCTGTCGAACATGGTGAATTGATTGAGATCACCATTCATATTTCATAAACAAGGAGTCGCTTGCGCTCTTATTATCCCTTAATATATTTTTCGTACAAGGCACAAGTTTGTTCTTTGAACTGGTGACATATGCATGCCTCTCTTGAACTTTTCACTAATGTTTTTAGCAATTAAATTGAATATGTATGACACGGGGTACTCTCGTTCATCCGTCAACACTAAGTTGAGCGACTCAGCGATGTTTGTGGTCATCATATCATACCTATTGCCCGAAAAGTGTGGGCTGCTCCACTTCTCAAAACCTATCACATTTTCAAGGATATGTGCTGCCTCGGGGCATTTATCCTTGAATTTCGTAAAATGCTTGCCAAACTCATTTAAACAATAAGCCTTTATCGCAGCATAGAATAAATAAAAATGGTATCCACAGTGCTGATTTACTCAAAGATTTTCATCGAGGTGCCTTATGAAAAGTTCATGATGCGTACGATTATAAACACGAGAAAATGCGTTAGCGATACTAATGTGCCTATTGGAGATGGCACATAAATCTGGTTCATCATCCACTATAGTCTTCAACTTCTCGAAGAAGAAGGTCCAAGAAGCATCGTTCTCTTTATCCACAACACAAAAGGCAATTGGATAAATACGATTTTCGGTGTCCTGTGCAATGGTGGTCAGCAACATACTCCCGTACTTGCCATATAAATGTATGCGGTCAACGGTGTTGACACCTAATTTTTGCACTCCACTACCAAGTTCAATTCTGTGTTTCTTCGATTTTGAATAAAATTATAATATTTATTTTATTCAGATGAAAATTTTTCAAAATATTTATCTAGGTAATTTTGTCATTTTAAGTAGCGATTATATAGTTATGTATGTATGAGATCGTATAATTTTGTTACTTAATAATAATTTTACAAAAATTAAATTTTAATCAAGGGTCATCTCAAAAATTAATGGATAAAACCTCGATTTAAATATAATTTATTCTAGAAAATAATTTATTTACAAAAATATTTATTTAATTTTATTAAACTAAGAACCTCCAGATTAAATTGGTTGATAATTCGTATCAGATTCTACTTTAATTTTAGCCAATTTATTAAATTTGATCATAATTGAAATCAATGTGGGCACAATTGATTTTCAATATGATTTAAATTTAAATAAAATAGATTGAAATTATAACTTACGACTATTTGTTAAATAACCTAGTCTTAAACCTCTAATCCCAATACACTAGCTCAACCCCTTTTAAAATTATATACCCCAGCCCAATAGACCAATAAAATGAGCCCCGTTATTAATTCCTTAGGCCCAATCGGCCTTGACCCGACCCAACACCTATACCCCTTCCCCTTACCCAATTAAAACACAACACCAACAATATCGATGACAAGAATAATCCAACATTCAATAACAATTTCAACGACGATAAAAAACCAACATCGAACAACAACTTCAAACGACCCATTAATAAATTCGAACAACAACCCAACGACAATAAAAGGAACCAAACAATGCAACAACTGATACCGAACAACCCCGAGCAAGTGACTCAATAGCGCTAACCGACGAATCGATCTGGCAATTCGTCCAACTCAGCAATTCGACACCTCACCAGCCATTGTTGATTGTATGAATTCATACAATTTTTGTCACCTCAAACCTTATTCCATTTTCAAATTTAAAATTCCACATCAAAATTCCTTTTCGAAATTCTCAAACATGAAGCCGATATAAACCCCAGAGTAATTTCCATGGATAGTCACCCAATTGCCTACAAATATTACTTTTGTTTCTTTTAGGACAAAAATATCACCTAACTATTCCTATTTTCCTAAAAAAATACTTAACACTTAAAAATCTTATTCTCTCCTACTTGGCATGCCATGTTGGTAAAATATTTTATTTTCTTAATTATAAACCTATTTAATTCTTCAAGTTCATTTATTCAAACCCACGTCTTATAAAGTACAAGAAAAATCTAAATTATGTAATTTTTTTTTGAAGAATTTGTAAAAGAATTTACCAGTAATCTAATTCTCTACAAGTTTTTCAACCAAATAATTCGATGGAAAATCTATAAAGTTTTCTATAAAATAAAATTTGAAGGAGAAAATCTTAGAATTTTTTTGTGAGGCAGAATTCAATAGAAAAATCTTAAAGGTAATTATCACCTGAAAATTTTAATTCGTATGTAGATCACTTGCAAAATTTTAACCAAGACCTTTTTGATAAAAGATAACAAGAAAATGAATTCTTTTTGCGGATTTTCCCCAAGTAAATTTCATAAACTAATCAAGTAAATCAGCAAAGTTAACATAGGCAAAAACTTTAGAAAATAGAAATTTATTATTTTTAATTTTATTTTTTCATTTTATTTTTTATCTTTATTATACTATATTTTATCTTATTATATAAATAAACACCAATTTATATACTAAACTCACAAAAAGTTAGTGATATCTGGTTGGGTACTATTTCAAATTCATTTATAATATTAGATCATTTTTTTAATATTTTTTTTAAATTAATTTGTTTCATGACTAAATAATTTTTCATTCCTTCAAAAATAGTACATTTAATACATATATGAAAATCTAAAAGCCGTCATTTTCATTTATTTTACATTTTAAGAATCTTTAGTATATAAAATAAATAACAAAAAAATATTAAATTAGTATCAATTCATATAAATACCTTGAGTTATAAAAATATTATTAAGAGATGAAATAATATTTATTTCATATACTAAATGTTATTTAGTATATGAAATAAATAACAAAAAAAATATTAAATTAGTATCAATTCATATAAATATCTTGAGTTTTAAAAAAATAATACATTTAATACGTATATGAAAATCTAAAAGCCATCATTTTCATTTATTTTACATTTTAAGAATCTTTAGTATATGAAATAAATAACAAAAAAATACATAATTAGTATCAATTCATATAAATACCTTGATTTCTAAAAATATTATTAAGAGATGAAATAAATAAATTTTAAAAACTTTGAAAAGTACCAAATAAAATAATTCAATCCTTTAGTTTTATATACACTTGGACACATCAACTACTTTATTGATGAGTAATGTGCATTGCATTACCAGAGGAATTATTTTCCTTTAAGTTGTGTGATTATCTAATATTTTTATCATATGATGTAATTTTTCTCATATCGAATAATAAATAAATATAATTTATTTTTTATTTTTGTAAGAAAGACAAAATAAATATAAAATTTAATGTATAGAATTAAATTGTTCTTCAATAATAAATATATCATGTGTATTTATTTTACTTTTTTTAAATAAGACCAAGTTGTAGTTAAATAAGTTTGATAAGTTAAATAGATCTATTTCTTATATCTTATATATAAAAAAGAAATTTTAATGACATGTCATGCAAACTAGGAGAGAAGAAATGTTTTTGAAGTGTAAAGTATTTTTTGAGGAAAACAGAGATAGTTAAGTGATATTCTTGTCCTAAAAGAAACAAAAGTAATATTTGTAGGCAATTGTGAAAACATGGATGATTATCCATGAAAATTACTCAAACCCCCACTATTTCCTTATCTGAGTTGAACGTTTTCACGATAGAGAGAATCCTCAAAGGCTCTAAAGAAGCTTGTAATTTCTTAACAAACAAAATCCCCATTATTCTGGATCCTTAGAATTATTTCGAGGAATCAAAATTCTAGATAATTTTGTTTGGCTTTGGTAGACTTGAAGTCAGGGAGGGATTTATTTTTTAAAAAAATTGAGGGTTTTGAAGGAGCATTCCTCTAATCCTACGTAACCAAAAATTCAAGAAAGAATTCTAGAAGAAAATCAAATTCCGACGAATTCATCTATTCCGGCAAGGTTAAATTCTAATTTCGGTAGTGGAAGTTCCGTCGTCAAGGCTCGTTTGTCCTAGTTGGCTGCTCCGTAAAAGATAAAACACATTTTATCTTTCAAATTCACTCATTTGTCTTCTTCGTGCCAGTAACGATTTTATAGTAATGGTGCGATTATGTGTTGTAGAAGGCTTTTTAAAAGCCATAAGTTTTGTGTTTGGTTTCTTGAGTTCATATTCTTGATTTCGCGATCCTTGTAGTTCAGTGTTTTATCTTTGTGATGTTTTCTTTAGTGTTAATTTGTAGTCTTATTTAATTTTCAAGTGTTTGTTTCATTGTGGTTCGAATCACCATTTTTCTTCTAATTAAAATTTCTATCTCTTAAAATGTCGAAGCATGATTTGGTGGTGATTTAACCTTATTTAGACGACACAGCAATTTGTATGAGTGGTAGTTTTGTTAAGCAAAATTTCATTTTGATTAATTTCTTGTTCAGATTTTAAGTGAATAGGATTTGATTGGAGAATTTATCAGTCGAAGTCTATTCGAGAGTTCTGCCTAAATTTAACTTGTTGCTGCCTTTTTGGTTAATTTATTTTTTAGAGCATGTGGCGGCCACTTCGTTTCCCAAGTTCTTATCGAAAACTGAGATTAAAAGAGCAAGAGGGTAGCGCTATCATGATTTAAGCTTAATACGTGTATATCCCGATATTATCTGTGTGATTGGATGTTTATATGTTAAAAAATTATAGTTCATGTGCCTAATTGTTGATCTAGAAACTTGTCTATTGTAACTAAGTGGTTGCATCCCCTCAATTATCATGAGATTAGCTTAGACATTTTTTTTTTTTAAGGAAAACCTTTCAAACAAAAAAAAAAAGTTCATGGGTTAATATGTTTCTAAAACAATCATTTGAGGGTATTCTTTTCAATTAGTAGACGTGATTTTTTTTAGCTGGTTAGCATACATATTATAGCACCATTTCCCCATGTTAGGTGTCACTTTTATAGCTGCACATGATAAAGCATTCATGGAGATTTATTATTGCTAAAGAACTGTTAGGGTGAAAACACGATAAACTCCATTGATAAACATTGAAGAAACGCTGAAGAACCCTAGAAGGTTCGAGAATAGTAAGATGAAGAAGAGAGAGAATTTTTCTTTATTGAATAGAAGATAAAAAAAATATCTTTTGTCTCAACTATCTCCACTCACTTATCTATATATACAAATTTGTATTGGATCGGGTTAAGTGTTGTGACATTGGGCTAGACAAAAATACAATAAGCTAAACCATTACAGCTGGAAGTCCAAATAGATATGTATATATGTAGACAGCTAATTGTATATGAAAGATACACAATATGTATATTATGTAATAGCTCCAACACCCCCCCCCCCTCAAGCTGGAGGGTGCAAACACGCCAAGCTTGCCAAGAATGTGAAGATGGGCAGGGCCAGATAGAGACTTCATAAAAATATCAGCGAGCTGATCAACTGAATGAACATAATGGAGAGAAATCAAGCCCAAGTGAAGACAATCACGTACATAGTGATAATCAATCTCGATGTGCTTCGTGCACTCATGGTAGATTGGATTGTGAGCAATATGCAGAGCTGCCTGGCTATCATAGTAAACAGAAACAGGATCAATGACATTACAACCAAAATCAGAAAGTAGGCGAACCAACCAGGAAACTTCAGCAACCACTTTACGAAGAGCACGATATTCAGCTTCAGCTGAAGATAGAGAAACAGTAGGTTGTTTCTTACTTTTCCATGAGATAGGAGAACCACCAAGTGTGATGAAATAACATGTCAAAGACCAGCGTGAATGAGCACAAGAAGCCCAATCAGAGTCAGAGACCGAATCAAGTCATCAGAATTAGACAACAATAAACTCTGATCGAGTGCATTCAACAAGTATCTGAGGACATGAAGACCTGCAAGTAGGTGAGGCACCTGGGGAGCCTGAAGAAATTGGCTCAAATACTGAACTGAGTATGAAATATCAGGTCTTGTATGTTATAAAATTTTAATTTTCCAACAAGGCGATGATAAATAGTGAGATCAATAGGAGGAGCTCCCATATTAGTTGTGAGCTTAATGGAGCAATCAAGAGGAGCACTAATAGGAGTAAAGTTGTTACAGTGAAACTCAGATAAGAGTTCTGAAGTAATTTTTTTTTGAGACATCAAGTAACCCAAGGGATGGGGAGTGACCTCCAAACCTAGAAAATAATGGACAGACCCAAGGTCTTTGATCTTGAACTGTGAGTCCAAAAAATGTTTCAAGTTATCTAATTCATGAACATCATCCCCAGCCAGCAAAATATCATCAACATACACAGCTACTACAGTATATGAAGCACCAACAGATTTAGTAAATAGGGAATAATTATTCCTGCTAGAAGAATATCCCCGGATAGACAAAGCTTCAGAAAGTTTAGAGAACCACTGTCTTGAAGCTTGTTTCAACCCATAAGGGGACTTTTTAAGTTTGCAAACCACAGGAGAAATAGGAGCAATAGAGCAAGAGACTTCCAGCCCAAGTGGAGGCTTCATATAAACCTCCTCAAGTAAATCCCCATGGAGGAAAGCATTGTTAACATCGAATTGATAAACAGTTCGATTTCATTTAATGACAATAGATAAAAAGACCTTGATAGTAGTAAACTTGACAATTGGGGCGAAAGTTTCATTGTAATCAAATCTTTCTTTTTTAGTATCCCCACGAATGACCAAACGATCCTTATACCTCTCGACAGACCCATCAGCTTTATGCTTAATTTTGTACACCCACTTGAAAGAAATAGGCTTCTTGTTAGGAGGCAAAGGGACCAGATCCCAAGTGTTGTTGGCTTCAAGAGCCTGAAATTCCTTGAGCATAGCATCCTGCCATGCAGGGTAAGAAACAGCTTGGTGATACGACTGTGGCTCAGTAGAAGGAGCTTCAAAGGGGATGCTGGTAGAAGATGAATGACAGACATAATCTGAAGGTAGGTATAAGTGATGATGGGTTTGTTAGACCTTCTTAAAAGAACAGGAGAAGGTGATGGAACATAAGAAATAGAGGTAGAAGGAGAGAGAAAGAAGTATAAGCTGGAATAATAAGAGAAGAAGAAGAGGGAAGAGGAACGAAAAGAGAATGAGGAGAAAAGTCTAGAGGAGGTGGAGAAGGTAAAGGAGCAGGGTGAGAAGGATAGGAAAAGATGTGTTCATAGAAGCAGACATCTCTAGAATAGAAAATGGACTTGTTGGAAAGCTGCAACAACTTATACCCCTTTTTACTACAAGGATAGCCAATAAAAACACAAGAGATGGCTTTAGGGAGAAATTTATCTCTCCCAACAGGAGAGGTAATGGCTTAACACAAGCATCCAAAGGACCTTAGATAATCAAAGAAGGGAGGAGAACCATGCAACTTTTCATAAGGAGAAATATTTGTAAGATAGAAGAGGGCAACCTGTTGATTAAGTAAGTGGGAGTGAGTACACAATCACCTCAATACATAGTGGGGAGTTTGGATTGGAAAAGTAAAGCTCTTGAAGTTTCTAAAATATGTTTATGTTTTCTTTCCACAACACCATTTTGTTGAGGTGTATATGGAATGATTGTTTGGTGAAGAATGCCATTGGTAGCAAAAAATAAAGAAGCTTCAAGGCTACTACCCAATTCATAGGCATTATCAGATCTGAAAGTTTGGATAGATGTATTGAAATGTACCTTCACCATAGATACAAAAGTTTTAAGAATGGAAAGAGCATTACTTTTGCAAGTAAGAAAATGAGTCCAAGTGACTCTGGTAAAATCATCAATAAGAGTGAGGAAATATCTGTAACCAGAGTATGTTTTAGTATGATATGGGCCCCAAATATCAATGTGAACTAATTAGAAAGGAAGAGTGGAATGAATAGTGCTGTGGGGAAAAGAAAGTCTGTGTTTTCTAGCTAAAGTACATACATCATATGTAAAAGTTTGACTTGACGAAAGCTGAGATTAAAGAAAAGGGATGGACTTTATTTTGTGATAAGGTATGTGACCAAGTCTTTGGTGCCAAAATATATCCATTTTATTAGAAACAGTTGCAAAATTACAATAGGAGGGAGTTACAGATGGGATATCATGAAATACATTAACAAAAGTTGAAACATGTGTACAACTAGAAGCAGAAAATAGAAAAAAAAGCAGAATGATGCTCAGGTACTGGAGGAGCAGAAGGACCAGTATGATAGTAGTATAATTCATTTGCAGCCTTACCAATTTCCAGTGGCCTCTTCAGAGAAGGGCCCTGTAAATGACAAGAAGTGACAAAAAATACAGCTAAACATGAGAGATGTTTGAGTAGTTGATATATAGAAAGTAGGTTAAAATGGAAAGACGGGACTAACGGAACATTATCTAAAGTAATGTCATCCCTTAAGAGCAAAGACCCAATAGACACTACCTTGACTTTGTATCCATTAGGTAAGGTAATCAGAAAAGGATGAGCTAAGGGTTGTAAGTTGTGAAGTAGGTGTTTATGTGGAGTCATATGATTAGAAGCACCTGAGTCTAGCACCCAGGAGGTGGGGAGTAATTGAGAAGAAGCACACACACTGTAGACAGCAGAAGTAAAGATTGAGCTATTTCATAAACCTACAAAGTGAACAAACCCAGAATTCTCTGCATGATCAAGCTGGGGAGGATGCATGGGAGAAATCTAAGCTTATTGGAAAAGACTCATAAGGTGATTATATTGTTCCTTACTGAATCCATAAGAAGAGTCCTCTTTGTAAGAATTTGAATGTGAAGTAGAAGAAGAGGACTTGATATCAGAATCTGACAGCTGAACACAAGAAACAAATGATTTCTTGTTCTTGGTGAACTTGAAATCATGAGGAAATCCATAAAGCCTAT
This sequence comes from Capsicum annuum, assembly GCF_002878395.1. Classification (NCBI taxonomy): domain Eukaryota; kingdom Viridiplantae; phylum Streptophyta; class Magnoliopsida; order Solanales; family Solanaceae; genus Capsicum; species Capsicum annuum. The sequence continues at coordinate 36,943,410 of NC_061122.1, read as the reverse complement.
AACATGTGTCAATAGTATGACCAGGCTTCTTGCAATATTTGCATGTCTGTGACCCATGAGGCTATTTAATAGTTCTGAAATTGACCTTCTGATAAAAAGGTCTATTAATAGAATTAGAGACAAGAGCAGAAGCACTAAATAAGTCTGAGTCACTAGAGAAGTGAGGTGGTCCAGATTAAGATTCCTTTTGACTTTCATCCTGTTGAAGGAGATCATAAACCTTACTGATAGATGGAAAATGTGTCATCATCAGGGTATTGCTCTTGACAATGGAATACCCTTCATTCAAGCCACTAAGGAATTGGAACAATTGTTGATCATGGATGAACTTGGATAATGCACCACATGTGCACTCAGGACCAACATAAGAGGCATTCAGTTCATCCCAGAGTGACCTCATCTTAGTGAAATAAGTAGCTATGCTTTAAAATCCTTGAACAGTTGAATTAATTTCCTTTTTGTATATGAATATACCTAGACTCATTAGATTGACCATACCTATCATGTATGTCCTTCCAGATATCCCTAGCAGTAGGAAGGCACATAACAATAACAATAATATCTCGTGAAAGAGAATTTATGATCCAAGATTTTACCATATGATCACATCTTTTCTAGAACTAGAAATATGGATTACGAGAGTCAAGTTGAGAAAATTTTTTATTGACCATTCCCAACTTATTTTTGGCAGACAAAGAGGTGATCATGTTGTTCCTCCAAATAACATCACCAGAGCCATTAAAAGGTATAGGTACTAACCGATGGCTAGGACTCTTAGAAGGATGGATGTAATAGGGATGAGAAGGATCCAAAGATAACTCTTCAAACCCAGCAGTACCTATTGAACCATTAGTAGCATTAGTACTAGGAGGGGTTGTCATCTTAGTAATTTGTAAAACTATGAAACAACAGTTATTTCCAGGACTAATAACAAAAGCAATTTACAAGTAAAATGAATCCACGACAACAAACTACAGATCCAAATAAACACCATACAGGAACATATCTACTATAACAATGGCTTTAATAAGCACAAAAAAGAAAAACAAATCGGGCCTAAATGATGCATTTTCAACCGGAAATCGATGTCGAGCGGATCAAGAGCAAGTAAATTTCAACAAAGGAGTTTCAAATACTATTTACCGAACTCTTTCCTTACACCTGAAAGATAAAAGGTCTTTGGCAACAAAACTTGAAACAAACATCGTCTGATTATGCCGCCGTAACGAACCCACACGATTTCACCATTAATGGGTAAAATCGGAAGGTGAGGGAAGAAGAGAAGATCGATCTATACCTCTCTGATACCATGTTAGGGTGAAAACACAATAAACTCCATTGATAAATATTGAAGAAACGTTGAAGAACCCTAGAAGGTTCGAGAATAGTAAGATGAAAAAGAGAGAGAATTTTTCTTTATCGAATAGAAGATAAAAAAAAAAAATCTTTTGTCTCAACTACCTCCACTCACTTATCTATATATACACATTTGTACTGGCCGGGTTAAGTGTTGTGACATTGGGCTAGACAAAAATACAATAGGCTAAACCATTACAGCTGGAAGTCCAAATGAATATGTATATATGTAGACAACTAATTGTATATGAAAGATACACAATATGTATATTATGTAATAGCTCCAACAAGAACTGACAAACATGAATATTTTGGTAAAAAAATTGCATCAACTTAAACATGTTCAATCCCTACATTTTGTTAAACTGTATGTTTATGCTCTGTTTCTATGCAAGCCAGTCTAGTTTGTTTAAAATAACTTTTAAATTCTAACTTATTTTATAATGGCTTTTATGTTCAATTTCAAATATCAAATAGGTGTATATATTCAGTTAAGTAAATTATCTTAGTACTAATCTATTTTTTCTTTTTTCTTTCTTCACATGTGACACCAACTTGGGTCCAAACGGACTCCCTCTGCATTTTTCCACGGGACTAAGTGACATTCCTTCTAGTCAAACCCAAAAACTAAGACTGTGGACTAGTATACACTATCATACAGAGATATACAATAGAAATGAAGGAAAACGAGCAAGCATACAGGTGGAAGACGAAGTATATACGCTGTTATACAATCATATATTCAGATATACAGTGATATACATATGATATACACGAACATACAAGCTGTATACAATAGTATACATTGCAGAAACGGACTGAAATAAGCTCATAATTTAAAGACCTAAGTTGGAAAGATTTCAAAATAGGCCAGGAAGGGGCTCAAATCTCATCCTTTTCTTTTATTTGCTTGTAATTAATTTGATTATTTATTTGTAATATGATCTAATTTAGAAGAATCCTCAGGGAGTAAGTTTATATTAAAATTATTTATTTTATTTTTGTTATTTTTTTTTTAATTTCTATAGTTAGACAAACTCAAGCTTATAGAATAACTATAGAATTTATTTATATTCTTTCATAGTTATTAAATAGCTTAAATCTACGTGTAAGAAATTGAGTTAACTATTTAGCCTAAAGTCTTAATTCGGACAAAATATTTAAAGTTAGAATTATTTTGAAACTTTGATGTTTACTTCATTTCATTATTGGAATGGATTAAATAGATAAGTGTCATATAAATTATACTTATTCAAAAAATAATAAGATTTTCAATAAATATAAAATTTACTAAAATAGTTTGAAGATTTTTAAAACTTAAGAATTTTTTTAAAACTAACCAAATAAGTTTAATCCGTCGGGAACAACATTTTGTGGATTTTTGAAAGTGCCTAACACCTTCTTTCGACTTTAGTTGAACCCTTGCCTAGACTCTGATTATTTTCATTAAAAGGTTTTTTAAAATTACCTTTTTAAACGGTTTCTTAATTCTCCTAAAATTAAGTGGCGACTCCAAATTATTTTTTCAAAATAAATCAAATAGACTTATTTTTCGCCACAAAGTTATGAAACGTTTTTTAACTTTTCAAAATCGAATCATAATAAACGGCAATTACCTTTCTCATGTAGGGGTATCCCCGTATGCTAGCTCCGAAAGCTAGGAATAGTACACGAAGGATCCATCTTTTTTGTTAACCATAATAGAATTCGAAGAACTGGAATTCAGTGACTCGACCATGTAGGAAAAATTAATCAAGAATATTCGTGCTCTGGTGTCCCACAAACAATGTTCTTCACAATTGCACTTCCTTTCTAACACATCTAATAGCTTGCATTGCAATGCATCTCCATAAAGACAATCCTGTGAATTTCTTTTATGCTTGGACCCTTACCATCACGAAAATAATTTAAATATAGTGAGAAATAATTTCGGACGAGATTTTCTTATGCCTGTCCATGGTGTGTTCAACACCGCAAGTGTGGACCCCAACATAATTGTAAATGCAAAATCTGTCCGAGTATTCATACATTTTTGCCCATAATAAACAACCGCAACCACGGGACATATTTCACCTTCAAGAATTTTCTACAACTCTTTTTCGTAACAAAATCAAAAGACTGCATCATCGACGCTCGGTCTAGTAATATTTTTAGCTCTTTCTTGTTACTGAATGTTTGTTCATAATAGACATTAGTTTCATCGGAGAAGGAGTGATTTTGTTGTGATCCCAATCCACTATCTTCTTCAACACCTTTTGCGTCTAGTGAATCATATTTCATATCCATAGAACTTTCATATTCACTGGATGTTCGCCCTAGTTCTCGTATTCAACCAAATCATCGTCGACTGATAGGTGACAGGGTAGGGGTGGCGTTGAATTCAATGGTTCTTCCAAGGGCCTCTCAACTACATTTATTCTTAAAATAGGCCTAAAGCCATCAGTACCAACATCCAGCATGTACAAAGACATATGTTTATCATCATTTATGATAGTAGTATGTACCTTTTCCCTCGAGTTCATTAGATAACTCATCACCACATTGCTTAGCGCACAATCTAAATTCCCGCTCTCCATTATACTTGCAATCAAGTCATCATATGAATTATTGCAGCAAATTGCAATGGGCAATGTAACTTTAGTAAAATATTTCAATTCCAACATTTGGGAGTCTCCTCCCATTCTCCCATGAAATCACCAGAAACAAGAACAATCTCCGCAATAGACATCCTAGAAATACACTGAACTCGACTTTCAATTATGCTAGTGGTATATATCTATTCTATGAATTGTCGATGACTGGACAGATCTCCATACATAACAGTGAAAGTGCAAAAATTACTTCTAATCAACAATCATTGGGTTTATGGAACAGATAAACGAAGTTGGAGTCACCTAAGATACTATAATGTACATTCTAAAGAGGTTTTGCATAATGTAAGAGTGATTTGAAAGCTTTGTAACAATGGTGAAAAGTATGTTTGAGAAGATAACAAACAAATGGCATAACAATGGGTGGAATAGACAAGATTATGATATTTGTGAACTGATTTTGAGTTGATCGTTGAAAAAAATCATCGGAATCATGCCTGAAATAAAAAAATTTGGAGGAAAATCGGGAGCTTTTTTTGAGCTTTTTAATTTTGGATTTTTAATTTTTTTAAAGGATATTTTAAATATAATTATGGATTAGAGGGGAGCTAAAGTGTATTATTAAAAACTTGTGCTCTAGATTTGTTAAGTTGGAAACAATACATGATGACATCATAAATGATGTCTATTTGACCAAATTTTCAAGACTTGTGTCTAAATGACAATAAAATCTTCATTAGTGTCTATCTAGCAACTTTGCCCAAGTATGTTACACGGTTAAATCTTGCTCCTCTGAATATAATAGTTATGTTATTACGCAGGGAAGAGGGCTTGGTCTGTACTTTTTTGCCCCTTGCTTTTTCGTAATTATTCTTGGCCCTATCACTTAAAAAGTCCCTAAGGTGGGCATTTTTAAGCAGTCATGCTACCTCTTCCCACAGGTATTTGCAATCCCCAGTTTTATGTTTGTGAGGTCTGTGAAATTCACACCACACATCCTTGTCTCTACTCTTGCGGTCTGACCGAATTTTGCTTGAACACTTTACCTCTATAACAAAATTATCGAGGAGGAGAAGTTATAGAACAAGAACAGTGAAGGAAAAAAAATAAAACAGCAGAAAGCTTTTTCTTGAATAGAAAATATGGCGACTAAAATTCTTACAAAAGAAAATAGAGCAGTCTTTCTCTGTATATATAGACTCCTACTACAAATATAATTCCTAACTTATAACGTTCTATTCAATCTAACTTACTCCTAAAAATCCTAATTCCCGGGCCACTTTCTAAGGTGAACAAACCTCAACTAATAATTATTTTGACCTGGAAAGTACAGTAAAATAAATGAGACAGTAAGTTGCACTAATTTATTACACTCTCCGTTAGTGCAAGCTCACGATGAACTACTCCCGGTGCATCTCAAAAGTATTGAAACTTAGACTTCTCCAAAGCTTTAGTTAATATATCCGCAACTTGAGCGTTGGTGCGAACAATTGTCAGTTCAATCTCTTCACTTAAAAATTTCTCACGAATAAGGTGATGGCGGATCTGAACATGCTTTGTTCGAGCATGAAAAATTGGATTTGACACAAGTTTGATGGTACTTTCGTTGTTACGCTTGATTTGCATAGCATAGTCTACTTTCTGGTGCATATCATTGACTAGCCTTTTCAACCAAATGCACTTTTGTGCAGCCATAGTTGCTACAATATATTCAGCTTAGGCAGTAGACAAAGCAACAACATCTTGCTTCTTGTTGCACCAAGACACCACTGCTGACCCGGTACTAAAACAGTAACCTGAAGTTGATAGATGATCATGTGCATCACCTGCCTAATTTGCATCAGTAAATCCACTCAATAAAGAAGTATCACACCTCTTGTACCAAAGTCCATGACTAAGAGATCCGTTCACATAGCGCAGTTTTTTTTTGACATTTAAATCAGAAGTTGTTGGATTTTGCATAAATTGAGACATGACACCAATAGAATAAGATATTTCTGGCCTTGTGATAGTTAGATAAATCAAACTTCCAACTAGCTGTTGGAACTTTATCGCATCTTTCAAAGCCTCGCCTTCATCCTTCTTCAACTTGAGATTTGGCTTTATTGGAGTAGCTTTTTCTTTTGACTCCCCCATAATGAAACGTTCTAAGAGACTCTCCGCATAACCTTTCTGAGAAACAAAGTAGCCTCGATTTGATTTTTCCACTTCTAGACCAACAAAACATCCACTTTACCCTAAATTTTTTATCTCAAATCGAACAGACAAGTCTTTCCTTAGATTAGAAACTTCTAATTCATTATCTCCAGTTATTATCATATCATCAACGTATAATAATATCAGGAGACATGAATTTGATTCTAATTTTATAAATAAACTAGAATTTGAATCAGATACTCTAAAACCACAAAAGATAAGGTATTGAGCAACTTTACCATACCAAGCTCGTGGTGCTTGTTGAGGCCATATAGAGCTTTCTTCAAACGACAAACATGACTTGGAAACTTCTTAGAGACAAAGCCATGGGGTTGCTCCATAAATACTTCTCGATCAAACTCTCCATAAAGAAATGCATTCTTTACATCAAGCTACCACAGTTTCCAACTTTTGAAAGCAACTAGCAAAATAAGTGACCTTACTATCACCATCTTCTCCACCGAGCTAAACGTCTCCTCATAATCCAATCCATGGTTTTGAGAAAACTCACGATCAACTAAACGAGTTTTAAATCTGTCAATGGTACCCTCAGATTTTTTCTTTAAGCGAAATACCCATTTGCAAGTGACTGGATTGTATTTTTCTGGTTTTGGTACCAATCTCAAGTTTTATTTTTGTCTAAAGCGTCAATCTCTTCTTGCATCACTCTTTTCCAATGTAGACAACCCTTTTCTTCCTCATAACTTAATGGTTCTTCTGTAGTTAGCGCTTCTGTAAAGAAACATAAGGTCACAAAATAACTTTTAAGTTTGACCTTATAATCTTTGAGGTAGTTCGGCTGCTTTTTCTCCCTTGTTGACCTTCTCGCTGCTTGTTGTTCACCATTTCCTTCCTTTGAAATGTTCTAATTCGGAGATGCACTTTCTGTCTTTTCACTACAAGGTGATGGCGCATTTACTTCAGGAAATAATAGATCCAAATTATCTTGATCATTACCCAGAACAACAAGCGTTTGAGCAAAAAACAATGATGACGTTTTATCAAATACCACATCTCTAGAAATGGTAATCTATTTTTCTTTGGATCCATGCATCTCCAACCCTTCCTATAAGAGTCATAGCCAACAAATACACATTTTCTTGCTTTCGAATCAAGTTTGGTTCTATTAGTTCTGGTAGCATGAGCATAACAAGTAGAATCGAAAACTCGAAAATAGTTCACATTTGGCTTCTATCTATATAAAAGTTCAAAAGGCGATTTCTGTGTACCTGGCCAAGGAGGCAGCCTATTTGTCACATGGCATCCACATTGAATAGCTTCTGCCCAAAGCTCTCTCGAAGATTTTTGTCATGCATCCATGAAAGACAAATTGAAGTAAGTTAAGCAAGTTTTCTTTTCGCAACTCCATTCTGCTGAGGAGTATCTGGATAAGTCATTTGATGAAGAATTCCATTGTCATGACAATACTAGAAGAAGTCATCTGACGTATATTCTCCACCATTATCACTATAAAGATATTTTATCTTCTTCCCAAACTCATTTGCAACAACATTTGAACTCCACAATCTTGGATAATGCTTCGCTCTTTTCTTTCAAAAATTTCACCTAAGTAAACCTAGAGTGATTATCCACCAACACCATAACATAGCGATGCCCGCTATAACTTGGTGTTCTTGTTGGTCTCATCAAGTCTGTATGAACCAATTCAAACAACACGTTTCTCTGATTTGATAACTTTTTGAAAGGAAGACGATGAGATTTTCCATATTAGCAGCCTTGAAAAATTACATCTTCACGTATATTTTTTAAAGTTAGTATGCCATCTACCAACCTTTTAGAAAATATCTTTTGCAACATTTGGTAGCCCATATGACCCAATCGAGCGTGCCAAATTATGACACTATCAGTTTGGCTTGTTTTCTTTACATAAGCTTCACCTGTTGACATAACAAACAAAAAACCTTTCCTCTTATCAGTAAAAATAACATCAGCAGATATTTCTTTTATATTTTCAAGAACCTTCACATGAGTAGGACCAAACAATACATATTTTCCAGAATCAGTAATTTGAAGAACCGAGACTAGATTTTTCTTCAAACCTAGAACAAGATAAATATCTTGCAACTTGATACTTTTGGATTTATCACAAGCAATCTCAATCGTCACAACCCCTTCTTTTGCTACTGGATATATCAAGTTATCTACTGTCATAATGACTCGATCTCCATGATGTTCTTGCATCTCTAAGAATAGAGAATCATCTCCAGTGACATGATGAGAGCACCCTGAATCAACGATCCACTTTTCCCTCTTATTGTTGTTAGTATAATTGACAAAATCTTGGGCTGACTTTTGTTCAACAGCTTCGATGCCAAAACATTGTTCCCATTTTATTTGCTCATCTCCGTCATTGGTGCACGCAACATTGTCTTTAGAAAGTATTACTCTGCAGTTTTTCTTGATGGGCTTATGTGAATTTTCACCTTTTTCGTGGTTGTTTCTTCTTCTTTATTTTTATTCCAAGTTGATGTATTCTTCTTGTTCGACTTCTCTTTAGAAAATAGAACATCATCAGTTTCAAGATTCTTAGTCATTTGTTTAGATAAAACTTCTTGATTAGAAAGCATGTTCTCCAATTCATCAACACATGGTTGTTGCGGCCATCCTTGAATGGAAGTGACAAAAGGACCGTACTCCTTTTTCAATCCATGAATAAGATAGCGACGTAGGTGCGACTCACTAATCTTCTCTTCCGGATCAATCTCTGAAATTTCAGCACAAATACTTTTAACTCACAAAAAGTAATTTGAGATAGACATACCTCCTTGTTGTAACATTGCCAACTCATTCTCCAATAATTGCAGCCTTGTTGTATTTTTCCTGGTAAACAACCTTTCAAGCGTGTCTCAAACTTTTTTGGGAGAGACAACATCACGAACATGATCAATAAACTCCTTGTTGATAGAAGTCCTCAAAGCAAAGAGTATTGTTCTGCACTTGATCTTACATTTCCTTCGTGATTTGGCATTCTCATGAATATTGGCTAGGATTATTGAATCAATTCCTACAATTAAATCTCACAGATCTAGACCTTGAAGGTATACTTCCATACACATTCTCCTATACTTGTAGTTAGTGCCTACAAGTTTTTCTATTCCATATTGAGTATTTTCCCCGTTTGAGGCCTCCATTGCTACAAACGACAAAAACTTTCTCTTTGCACTTTTCAAACTTCTCCAACAGAGTAAACTAATAGACAAGAAGACAGAAAAGGAAAAAAGTTCTTCCCTTCAACCTTGCGCTGATACCATATAACAAAATTATTGAGCAGGATAAGTTATAGAACAAGAACAGTGAAGGAAAAAGAAATAAAACCGTAGAAAGCTTTTTCTTGAATAGAAAATATGGCAACTGAAATTTTTTCAGAAGAAAATAGAACAACTTTTCTCTGTATATATAGACTCCTACTGCAAATATAATTCCTAACTTATAATGTTTTATTCAATCTAACTTACTCCTAAAAATCTTAACTCCCGGACCACTTTCTAAGGTGAACAAACCTCACCTAATAATTATTTTGATCTGGTAAATACAACAAAATAAATAAGACAGTAAGTTGTACTAATTTATTACAAATGCTCACATTGAAGTTGTATTATGAAAGTTGCAAAGCTTCTGTATTCTTTACTAGTTAATGTTCTACGCCCTCTCTGTTTTCTAAGCCTTTATCCCTCTGGTTGTCTCCCGAACGTCTATCTGACACTTAACTTAATTTTTAATGACCGATAATCTTAACTGGTTCACGCTTGTTCTGAGTATCTTAACTGCCTAGAACTCGGTCAGGTTCTCCTTCTTCTTTCAAGTTTCAAGAAGCATACGAGTAGAGGGATTCAGACTCTGAACAAATATATATGTGCCTTTATAAATAAAACTAAATTAGGTACTTAAGATACATAATTTTTT